>NW_026057586.1:48153099-48520599 GCF_023721935.1 Panthera uncia | reverse complement strand
GAAAAACAAAATGTTAAACGCTAATCTAAGACATAATTTGTGATCTTCCTTCCTTGCTGCATTAGTAAAGCAAACATTGTGAGCGTTAAAACAATAGAGATGTGTATTCAGAAATAGAATGTTGCTCTCTGTCTTTACCTCGACTACGCTATTGGTAACATGATACTAGAGGTTGTAGCAGAGCTTCCAAAATAAACTTGATCTTTAGAGTTTTACAATGATAGGTGAACCTCACAAAGTTCAGAGATTCTGTCCAAATGGAGAGTTAATGTTCTTGTGCCAATTTTCTTTACCTCTGAGTTATTGAGCTAAAGTTTTCACAACAATGGCAATTTCTTGACTGTTTCACACTGATAGGACATTACACAAAAATAACACATTTTCTCAACAGCCATTCATCCATTCAACAACAGTTCATTGTAGTTCCCAGTGTTTTGCCCGAGCCTAAATTAAAAACACTGAAAATAAAAAATATGGTGCTCAGGTTTGGAAAGTGGGATATGAAAGCCCATTCTTTATAGATTGGTACCTAGACACACCCAGTCCTCTTTTGTTCCTCTGTCTTTGATGGAGGCCATCCTCCAGAAACACTCCTAGGTTGTCAGCTAAGCTCATCAATGACAAAGGCAGATTCTATAGCCAGGGCTTATCAAGAAATAGGGAGGGATTTCCTATTCTTACTCTTTGTTATATATATATATATATATATATATATATATATATATATATATATATCAATACACACAAAACAAAACAGATGTCACTAAAAGATGTTTTCATAACAATGGAATCAAATCCTAAAATAAAATTCAAAAGGTCAAGCCAGTATTCTTCTAGACATGGGAATACACTATTGGGATCTCAGAGCAATGATAATAATGACTTAAATTGTAGGACAGCTAGTCCTTCCCAATACACTCACATGTTTACTGCTTTCAGAGGTGACGTCTCTGTGAGAGGGATGGAACCAGCATAAATGCCCAGCACAGAGCTCTGAGGTTGAGTCTTTACCGCCACACAGACAGCAAACTGCAGAGCTAAGGCTTAAGTCGTGATTTCAAGCTTTTTTTTAAAATTTATTTAATTTATTTATTTTGAGAGAGAGAGAGAGAGAGCAGGGGAGGGGCAGAGAGAGAGAGAGAGAGAGAGAGAGAGAGAGAGAGAGAGAATCCCAAGCAGGCTTTGCATTATCAGCGCAGAGCCTGATGCAGGGCTCAAACTCAGAAACTGTGAGATGACGTGAGCTGAAATCAAGAGTCAGATGCTTAACTGACTGAGCCACCCAGGTGCCCCAATTTTCAGTTTCTAAATCTGTATCATTAGTCTGCTTCTGGGGAGAAATCTTGAGTTATGTCAATAGTTTCTTTTTATTTTACCAAATAGTTTGAAAACTGATTTTGAGTTATAGAGCATAATTTGTGCCTAGGTTAAATCCTGAGATTGTTGCATCAGGAGACACTAATGTAATCTCTTTAAATATTAGTCTCCATGACTATAAAAGGGGATTAATAACACAAACTTCTTAGAGTTGTAAGAATTAAATAAGACAATGAATGAAAAGTATAGAGCCTAATAAGTGCTCAATAAACTATGGCTATAGTTATTGATAATAATAAAAGAATTTGTCCATTGTAGACAATGCATCCAAGTGTAAAGCAGAAAATAACAATTATCTGTAAATCTATTATACCTATATAATCACTGAACCATTATGACATATTTTCTGCTTTGGGGGTGCTTGGGTGGCTGAGTCAGTTAAGCATCTGACTTTGGCTCAGATCACGATTTCACGGTTCATGGGTTCGAGCCCCGTGTTGGGCTCTGTGCTGATAGCTCAGAGCCTGGAGCCTGCTTCAGATTCTATGTCTCCCTCTCTCTCTGCCCCACCCTGCCTCTCTCTTCTCTTTCTCTCTCAAGAATAAACGTTAAAAAAAATCTTTTTTGTAGATGCCATATAATACATTTCTTTATTATGAAAATCTTCAAATATATATAAAATGTAAAAGATAAATACAATGAATACCTATATATCTTTGATTTAGAGATAATATTTATAAATACTTTGCCATATTTGCATTAACTATCTAAATATATGTATGTGTATATTTTCATATGTACATATGCATTTTTTGCAGACATGTTTGAAAGTAAATTGCATTCATCATGTCATCTCAACCCTAAATATTTCAATATGAATCTCCTATAAATAAAGACACTCTCACATGTACTCATAATACCATTATCACAATAGAATATTAATGATTATTCCCTAATGACATTTAATATCCAGTTCATAGTCACATTTTCTTAATTGTCTGCAGAATTACTTTTTCCTGTTTTCCCCCCACCCCCATCCCAAACAAACTCATGCATTGTGTTTGGCTATGTCTCTTCTTTTCTAAAACCATTTTCTCACCAATTTTAAATTACTCTAAGCATATTTTAAATTATTCTAGGCATATTTTTAATGATGTGTACCTTCTAATGTAGGCATGGCCATAGCCAATTCTTTGGCTTTAGATGTACAAGCGGTTCCCCTTTTGTTCCTATGATAAATCATGCTAACATGAACATTTGGTTCACTAACTTTTTCACCTTTTCTGATTACTTCCAAATATTTATTGTTCCTAAAACATAAAAAATATTTAAGGGGAGCCTGGGTTACTCAGCTGGTTGAGCATCCAACTCTTGATCTCGCCTTAAGTCATGATCTCACTGTTTCTGAGCTCAAGCCTCTGTGTCAGCACAGATCTTGTTTGGGATTCTCTCTCCCTCTCTCTCTACCCCTCCCCTGCCTTCTCTCTTCCTCTTTCTCAAAATAAATAAATAAACATTTAAAAAAGTATTTATGAACCTCCTTATGTATTAACAGATCACTTTCTAGGAAGTTTTATCTACTTCTGTCCCTGAAGTATTTAGTGTGGTAGAAGAGCCAGTGTTCTCAAGCTCTAGGTCCTGATCTGAATGTCGCCCCTCAAGGGGACACTTCATGGCTATATACACTGGGTGAGCTTCTCTGTCTTGTTTCCACAATGCATCCTTCCTGGGATTGCTTCATTATGTGGCTCCTCCCATACAGGAACAAGGAATCTCTACTTGAAAAGGTCATAATTTTTCTCTGAAACTGGAAGCTCAGGGAAACTGATTGATTGCTTTTTATATTGTGCTGATTTTCATGAACTTTTAACATAAAAACTTCTGGCTCTTTAATTTTTGCCAACATGATACACATTAAGATTAAATATTACCATATGTACATTAAATATTGTCAGTACTTTGAAACCAATGAAAATTTATCCATAAGGGAATCCTATAAAAATTCTTATTTAAAAAAAATAACCCAAATAACCAATATTAGGTGAGTGATTAAGTAAGTGTGGCAAATCTATATGATTGCACAGCCTGCAGACATTAAAAACAGTACTCATAAAAAGTTTATAATAACATAGGGGAAATACTTATTAAATGGTGTGGATAAAATAATTGTTAGAAATTCAGAGTAATAAATATAGGACAAAGAGACTAGTAAGATCTAGTTAATGCTGCAACTATAGTTGATCAAAATTACTTTTCTTAAGTGTTTTCTTTCATTCTATCCAAAGCAAAACAATGAAAGAAGGAACTTTGGAAAAATATTATTTAAGCATCCATGGCTCCTGTTTACCAAAGTATAAAATCAGAAAGGAGTTTTCACTCATGGTAATTTCTAAACTTTCAATCTGATTTTTATAGCATGAAATGATAATAGTTCTTCAATATATAGAGAATGTGGCAAAAATAAACAAGCAACCAATCAACCATCAAATAAATTTTTGTAATTTTCCATTTCCTTCTGAAGACTTTTTAGCCGTGTCTTATTACAATGGCATTTATAATTATTCCATTTTTTAATTTATAGGCCCCTTGACAAAACTTATTAATACCTCTGTCTAATCTGATGAAATGCACATCAGTATCCAAATAACATAACAAATGCCAGGTTATTTCACTGTTTTCATCTTGAGCAGTAATTAAAGAGCACTTACTGAGCATTACTTGAACCCAGCATTATATTTGCTGTTATATAAAGCAGCTTGCACTGTAGACTTGGCTTGAGCTCTAGAACCTTACAGCTAATGACCTGTGATCAACAGACTCATCTTTCGTCGAACCACATGACAAACCTCCTGGACCCAAAGCCAAAGGAATTTACAGCTTTCCAGGGGAACATGATATTTGCTTTGACAGTTTCACATAGCTTTATCCTGAAACCAGACAAAAAGCTAAAGTTTCATCTTCACTCGCCTTTCCTGGGATCAAGCCCTTTGATGGAAGAAGATCATTGGGAATCCATCCCTAGGCCTGGAGGTGTTAGAGGTAGAAACCAGACATACAAATCCTGCTCTCTTTGGGCCTCTGGGAAAATACCTAGCCATCACTGCCCTGATCTACCAGTCTCATGTTGTCTATTCGGCTCCAATGTTAGCACAAGTCCTGACTCCCAATACTGTGTGTGTCTGGGAGGTGAGAGAGTAGAGGGAAGGAAAGGGCAAGAGGTATGGAGAAGAGCCAGCTAGTGATGCCTGCCCAGAGCACTGGCAAACCTCATTAGGCTCTGGGGTAAGTTTGAAATACTCCACCACTGCTCCTCCTGGTGCTCGAACCCCTACCATTTTAAAGCTAACTTTTAACATTCCCATCTTCTCCCCAGTCCTGCAAGGTAGGATCTGTGCTTTTTTCACAGCTCCAACATCAACACTCTCTTTGAGCAAAACTTGCATAAGCAATAGATGTTCCTACTGCCAATGTATCTTAGCCAATTTCTGCAACCAAAGTGAAACAAAGAAAGGAAACTTCATAAAAATCAGTTTTGTGGAATGTAACCAGACACAATAAATAACTGCCTAATAACCTAAAGGCTTAGCATCCCCAGGATTTCTTGAGGTGTCATGAAAAGATTTTTGAGAGGGAGATGGCATTTTCTAATTCGGAGCCTACAGCTGAGTTACTCTCTGAAACACACATAGTCAAATAGAGCATTCAAGTTGCCATACGGCAAAATGTTAAGAAATATCTAATGATGAACCTAAAACACCTTCTCAGAGTGGAGACGTGACTCGTAGGATATAAATGAATATGAAGCGACCAGGCATGGCCAACATGGCTGTATGTTGGAGTTCCTCCATCAGGCAACATGTAGTGTGTTAGAAGAACTGAAGGAGGTTTAGACTGGCTGGAATGTAAGTGGGGGAGATGGTGAAGGTTATTGTGAAAACAAGAAAAAAGAGGTAAGGCAGACAAGTTCACGAAGGGCCTTACAAGTCATTTTAAAGAGTTGACAAAGTGTTTAAGCAAAGTTGTTGCATGATCAATTCAGGTTTTAGAGAAATTACTCTTGAAGCATGGAGAATGGATTAAAGGCAGGCATAAGTAGAGGCAGGAATACCAGCTGCAATATCCAAGTGAAAAATGACAGTGGCCTAGATTGGGGTAGTGGCCATAGAGGTTGAGAGACTCTGTGGACTGGGGGGGTATTTAGGAGGTAGAAATGATAGATCTTGGTGAATAACTAATAAGTCTGGATGAAGAGAACAGTGAAGAAGAGAGAGGAGACTAGAATGACTGCCAGACAGACTGTGGCTGAGGCACCAGACATGAGCGGATGGTGGCACTGAATCAATGAGGATGCTCAGGTGAGGCACATTCAGGATGATGATAATCAACTCAGGCTTTGGTGGGTTGAGTTTAAAGTATGTTTGGAAAATCTCACAGATAGATCTCAGTGAAGAGCTTTACCACGCAGTTGGAAACATAGATCTAAAGATCTGTGTTCTACTTCTTGTGTTGGGAGTCATCCACATATACATAATGATAGCCAGGCCCTGTGCTAAGACCTTCATATTGCTTTTTTGAATTTCGTGTAGTCATCACAGCAATCCTACGTAAAGTAGGTACTGTTATCTCCATTAATATATATATATATATATATATATATATATATATATATATATATTTTATATCTTTTTATGTTTTTTTTTTTTTGAGAGAGAGACAGCATGACAGGGGAGAGGCAGAGAGAGAGGGAGACACAGAATCCGAAGCAGGCTCCAGGCTCCATGACGCAGAGCCCAACGTGGGGCTCCAACTCAGGAACTGCAAGATCATGACTTGAGCTGAAGTCAGACGCTTAACCGACTGAGCCACCCAGGCGCCCCTATTATCCCCATTTTGTAATAGCAAGAGCAAAACTTGGGTCACTTTAAGTAACTCTGTGACTGCTGTCTGATATGTTAGCTGCTAGCTACATTGGCTATTAAGGACTTGAAATGTGCTATGGAGGGACTTAGCTTTTAATTTTATTAATTTAAATTCAATTTTATTTAATTTTAATTCAATTTAAAAACCAATACTGGATTCAGTTATTGGAAAACGTTTAAATATGTTTGGAACAACTTGGACATCTGAACCAACTTTTCCAACTCTAAGTTTTATGAAATCCAAATACAGATCAAGTATTTCCAATGGAAAAACTAGTATCTGAATTGAGATGTGCTGTTAGTGTAAAATAAATACTGGATTTCAAAGACTTAGTGTGACTGGAAGAGTATAAAATATCTCATTAATAATTGTTTATATCGATCGTGTGTTGAAATAATATTTTGGATATATCAGGTTAAATAACATTATTAAACTTAATTTCAGTTTTGTTGTTTTACTTTTTCTTACATGGCTATTGGAAAAATCTAAATCCCCTAAGTGGCTGGCGCGCGGTTTCCCCTAAAGGCTGACAGAGGGGGCTTATGCCCGGGAAGCAAGGTCCCAACGACTTCATATTTTAGGGAGCACGCCAGCAAAAGTGCGCGTGCGCACGTGCGCGTCTGTGCTGTCCCGCCGCGGGTGGACCGAATCTCACCCGGTGCCCACGCCACGACTAGCCGGCTTTCCTGTTTGCCTTTTTGAACTCTGTTTTCTCTGAGCTTCGAAGAGCCAGGGGCTGTGATGTCACTGTATAAACAGAGGGAAGGGTGGGGGCGAGAGTTGCGCTGGAAAGGACCGGGCAGAGGAGGCCGGTGGGAGGATGGGGGTGGGGACGGGAGGTTTTCAAAGGTGGCTTGGTCTGGAGTGCGTGGGAGCAGCGGGAGACTGCAGTGCCGATAAAGAAACATAATGGGACTGCCAGTCACTAAACTGGGGGCGGGGATGGGGACGTGGCTGCAGGAGACAGGGGGTTTGGAAAAATATGGGACGCCTAGAGCTAATTCCCCTGATTAAAAATGCATTAGTTTGGAGGTGTGAGGGACACGCAGCTGTTTTCAAGGAAAGCCTGGCTCCAAGAGGTCCTCCCTGGCCGGGCCGCCTGGCGGCTCCATCTCGGAGTGGATGTCAGCGAGCCCCCGGCCCCGCCGACGCTTGTCCTCTCCCTGACAGGGCCCTGGCCAATGTCCTGCTGCTGAGGGTCGTGGTAATTTACATCCTCTCTGTGTACATTAACTTATCTGCAGCCGCGCTGGCTGCGCTCCTTCAGTCAGCCTGTCTCCTGTGCAGCCTGGGAGACTTCCCCCACCGACGGCCGGCCGGGGGCTGCAGGGGGACTGGGCCGCCAAGTTCCTGCGCCCTGCGAATCACAACAAACGCCTCCCGAGGCGGAGCCCCGCCGCCTGGTCCCGACCCGGGCCGCGGAGCGCCGCGCGGGGGCCCCCGGCGTGGGAGGCTACGTGGGGACAGCCCCGGCAGGGCAGAGGCAGGCGGCCCGTGGCTGCAAGCGAAACACTTAGTGGCTAATTCATGACTCATGACTCATGTGCAGGCTCCTCTTCAGTGACAGCCGGGACAGTTACTGGTTATTTGTAGTCCCCCGGCTTTCATTTCGCTGTAATTAAGCAGTCATTTGAGGGTCATTTCATACCAGTTATAGGTTTCCCTGTTTTAATAATGTTTTAAGTTCCAGGGGGGCAACAGGGAGTGGAAGGGGAGGTTGGGAAGGAGGCGTGCAGGGCAAGAGGGTAATCGTCTCTGAGAACGTGTGCACTTTCCATAACTCTTTCCCTGACAGGCCCCAGAGTGGAGTTTCCTCAGATGCCGACGACGACTGGCTCTAACGTTCTGTTTCACAGCGCGCAGGCCAGATCCTCTTCCATGACATGAACGGTCTGCCCCGAGAAGAGGTCTGGCCGCGTTTGAGTCAGATGTTGGATTTTCCTCTTTCCCCTCTGGCACCACACTAATCATTCTCTTTAATCACTGTAGCTTTTTAATGAGGCCAAGTAGGTATTTATGGAGCCGTCTACTCTCTAAAAGCTAATGCTTGATAAGTCATTTATAACTTATCGGTGGGCTTTGCATGGCCAAACCCAGAAGAAAGGAAGTGAGAGTAAAATAGGGTCTGGAGTTTGCTAGGAAAAATGCAGCATATCTTCAGGTCCTAGATGGTACCAAGCCCTTGTGGGAAATGTTCAATCCGTCAGGCGTAAGAGTAAGGAACAACCAGTCTGTCCCAATTTTGTGAAAATTCCAGGGCTGTCATTCTTGCTGTTTTTCATTCCCACCACTTTCTCCTTTGGCTGGTTCATGTATCTTTGGATATCACTGGAAGCTTCCACTCTAAGGCCAATTCTACAAAGTTCTGTAAAGAATGCCGGGGCTATTGCATTTGGAGGGCGCACAGACGCAAAATGAAAGAAAGGACTGGAAAGAAAGAAAGGACAGAAAACAGATTTCCTGCTGTTGCAAAAGTAGGTGCCACATGCTCCAAACTTCAAGAGATGTTAAAATGAAAGTTAAAGCTGGTGTATGTAGTAGTCCCGGGGAGGGAGTGTTGTTGCCTTCATACAAGAAGAAGAGAGAAAACCCTCCCAAGGGAGGGTAGGAGAAGGAGCGGTGAGGAAGAAAGCAAGACAGGACCCCACAGACTACAAAACAAAACAAAACAAAAGTCCATAACATATGAGTATTTAATATGTGTTAAGGAGACTTTTAAAAAGATTTCAGCCATAAAAAAGCAATGAAGCGCTGATGTATGCTAGAACATGAATCTTGAAAACATTATGCGGAGTACCATTTACAAAAGATCACATATATGATTCCACTTATATAAAATGCTCAGAATAGGAAAATCTTTAGAGACAGGCAGTCAATTAGTGGTAGCCTTGAAAGGGGCAGGGAGTGGAGAGAGGGAGATGTAACTGCCAAAGGGTTTTGCCAACAGGTTTCTCTCTGTGGCACTGAAAATGTTCTAGAATTGATTGTGGTGGTGGCTGTACAACTCTGCATATACTAAAAACCATTGAATTATACATGTTAAATGGGTGAATGCTATAGTGTGTGAAATATATCTCAATAAAGTTGTCACCAAAAGTTTTCAAAAAGTTAAAAACAGACCAAAAAAAGTGCTATTAAAAAATTATCTTGGGGCCCCTTGGGTGGCTCAGTCGTTTAAGCATCTGACTTCAGCTCAGATCATGATCTTGCAGTTCGTGAGTTTGAGCCCCACGTCGGGCTCCACACTGATAGTGCAGAGCCTGCTTGGGATTCTTTCTCTCCTTCTCTCTCTGCCCCTCTCCCACTTGTGCATGCGTTTGCTGTCTCTCTCAAAATAAATAAATAAACTTAAAAAATTATCTTGCTAAGTACACTGCTTCTTTCTCCAAGACAGTGTAGGCAGCAGGTAATGTACATCAGGGCAGGGACTTTGGTTCTCTGTTTAGCCCTTAGTGCCCAAATCAATGCTGCTTACAGAATGTACTCAATAAATATCTGCTGAAACAGAATTTGCAAATAATCCAAACTAGCCTAGCTCAGATGTGTACCACACTCACCCTACCACTTCCTCTCTGCATCATCTAGCTTTCCAATATACCTATTATTACTATCGATACAGCTAGAAACTATAACTAATTAGCAAAATTATTTTTATCTGTTTTCCAGGGACCGTACATATGTTTGTATCTTTGTAAAACCCAGCAATGTAAAACCTCTGAACTCAGGTCTGTCTGGCTTCCAAAGCTTTAGTCTACTATAAACACTGCCTCCTAAAGACGCTAACAACAAAGGCAGGAAGGAGCACTGATGAACATACAGACACCCAACCAACGTCACCTATAAAGCAAATCAAAGTACACATTTGGTTTTCATGTTTAAACTGAAAAAAGCATGAGCACATCACTCAATGATGGATTTTTCTTATTTAAAATCATTCTAATTTTATAATAACTATGGATTAGATATCCAACAAATGCAGAGTACTTACCACGTCCATAGTCCCTAGTGCAGCACCAGGAAGAGTTACAAAAGCAGTTAACACAGGAGCTTATACTCACATATACTATAAAAGCCATTGTCCCTTTAAAAAAAAAAAAAAGTACTATTGAGTCTATTGTTTGCCTAAATAGTACACTAAAGGTTTTAACATACATAATTGGAAAAGTCTTGGTTTCCTGAGACCTCTTCTAAAAATCGAAACATTTTTGTGGAACGTTAAGGACAAGTCCAGAGCTCTGTCAAGAGCTGCTTAAATGACTGCCCTCCACATGTGGCCGTGTTAGAATACAAGTAGGAATACATCCAGACTACATGAAAGCTACTGTGGTTTCTGCGTGGGCTTGGGTCAGCTGTCTAGGTGTCCATTAAGTGGTTAGTTAGTATTTCTCGCGTCGGTAATTCCAGATCCACATCACAACTGAGACAGTCTCACCAACTTATCTCATACATTTTAGTTGATATAGTAAGATACCACCTGGAAAGACACAAAACCTTCTAATTAAAGTTTCCACTGTCCCCTATTTTACAATAAAAAATTTGACCTAAGGTTTATAGTAAATGGCCCACATTTTACAATTGGGAAAATCAAGTAACCTTGGAAACTACTCACTGAAACTATCCCAAAGACCCATAACAGTATCCATAAAAGATCCCAAATAATTGGCAAGTTCTCCTTCCAACTGCTAATACACCTACTCATCTAAACTGATGAGAGGTATTACTTCTACTTAAAATAAAACTATATATACACTATATACACCTTTTTATATACAATATATGTATATACTAGTATATACACATTTTCCTTAGTGAAGTACAAGAAGGAGGTACAATCCAGCCCATAAATGTGGGGAAAATTCATAGCTACCCCTCTTTCCTGCATATGGGAGTTTCCAGAAGTGGAAGTCCAACCACTTAGGCTGATGAGCTTCAAGAAATGACTCCAGACTTTGGAATGTGCCTAGGTACCACCGTGTCTACAGAAGGACCATCCATCCCCAAGCATATGTGGTTGTCACCCTCTAGTGGATGATCTATGATAATAATTGGCAGTCTCCTGTGGGGGACAAGAGCGAATGTCATCCAAGACTGACTTATCTCAAAGAGGCAGATGACAGATAAGCCAGCGCCAGAACTCTTAAGTCTTGGACATATATTTCCCAGGAAAATGGGTGTTTGTGGGCTGTTTATTCAGTCTGCAGTTCCCTGCTCCTTTTGAGTCTACAGTGTGTGTTTCCTATTTGTATTGTGGCATTTTCAAGAACAATACGTATTTCCTTAAGGCAGACTTCTCCTACAATTGAGATAGTTCTAGGCAATTGATTCACAGAAGTTGTGCCCCTCCAGACTGGCCTCGAAAGCTTTCTCTGTCAGCCTACTGAGTGCATCCGACTACTTAGCTGGCAATATAGAACTTGCCGACTGCACACCAGTCCTGTGTTGAAAGGTTTGATCTGCCTAGGGAAGTTGTAAATAAATAAATACTGCCTTGATATTTACTGTTGTATAAGGAGCCTAAATGTAACTCTCTAAATAATGAAGTCTGGCCTCGGATACATTCATAGCATGAGATTCAAAATATAATAATATGATTTTCCTGTTTCCATTTTATCAGGTAACCGAAGAATTGCATTTCTAAATCTGGATGGGAATTGAATTTCTACATCATAGACAGCTTCCAGGAGGGAAGGATTATGGGTACAGGAAATACTCCACATTCTCAAAAGCCTACATTGTTGGCACTTGCATTTGCTCTGTGAGAACTTACTGAAAGAAACCGTTTCTCTGGAAGACAAGTATAGTTTCCTGAAGATCTGTTTATTCATCAGCAGACATGTTGAATGTTTCAAGTCAAGGATGATCCTGGTTCTAAATCTGCAGCCAAATGGGAATCAGAGCATTGTAGAAATGAAATGCCCCTCCCCTCATCTTACCCATTTGACAGATGAAGAAACTGAGGTTTGCATAGGTTAACAGTGCTAATTACAGAGCTGGTACCCAATGAGAGTTTACTCTACAAACCTTCTTTCCCCCACATCACTGTTGTCTCCCAGGTAGAGCTTTGTTACTGATTATGACGAAATCCATTTCCTAGCTTTGTTTGTAGTATATATTCTGTTTAGTTAGAAAGGTTTTTTCCCCCATGGTGACAAAATATATGTAATATAAAATATACCATTTTAACCATTTTTAAGTGCACGATTGAGTGGCATTAAGTACATTCACGTTGTTGTGCAACTGTCACGACCATCTATCTCCAGAACTTTTTTATCTTCCAAAACAGAAATTCTGCAGCCATTAAACATAAACTCCCATCCCCTCCTCCCCCAGCCCCTGGCAACCACCATTCCATTGTCTATCTCTATGGATTTGAGTAGCTCATAAAAGTGGAATCATATGGCATCTGTCCTTTTATAACTGGCTTATTTCATTTTAGCATAATGTCTTCAAGGTTCACCCATGTTGCTCATATGTCAGGATTTCCTTCTTTTTTAAGACTGAATAATATCCCATTGTAAGTATATATCACATTTTGTTTATCTGTCAACGGACATTTGTCGAAAATAGTTTTCAAGTATACAAGAAAAATAAATAAAAATCTCTTTTAGGAAGTAAAAGCGTGTATGCAAGAGACTTAAAGCTATATTTTTTAAAAGACTACTGGGGATTGGTAGAGTAAAAAAATAGCTTAATCATTTTATGGAGCTTGTTTTCAATTAAAGCTACAGAATTTGGTTTACCTAGCATTATAGTCTCTGCCGCCACCTCCCACCCCATCAGAACGTCAGCATAGGGTCACATGTGATGGGTACACAATAAATGTGTGCTCAGTTTCCAAGTCAGACACAGGGAAAATCAAATGAGGTATATATTACCATGGTTTTTCTTAAGATTTCCATTGACTATACTAAAGAAGAATGCAAAGGTTCTGGCAGAAATCTGGTAGAAAGAACATTCTCCTGGAAGAACAATGTATCTGTTGATTTCTTAATTTCTAGCAACAGAAACAAACCCTAATGGAATGAGCCACAAAGGAGTTTATTAAAAGAATATTGTGTAGCTCATGGAATCACAAGATGGATAGAGGGCCAGGCTTGAGGCTTCCAGAAACAATGCCCCCAAACCATGTCCAAAACTGGCCTGAGGAGGAAAACACCACCAAAGGTTATGCTGACACTGACCAGGGGGTGTCCACCTTGAACTGCCACCAGGACTTCACTGCACCCAGCCACTACCACACATTGCCATTTCTGCTCTGGATACAAATCTCACACTGTCTGCAGCTTCCCAAACCTACAAACCTGGACCTCCATCTCAATAGCAAAATGGATTCCACAGAGGCCCTTGCTCAAATGGTAAGGCGTGTCTCAGGTAAGTACAATGATTGATGGGGCGCCTTTATATACACGCCTCAAAGGTGTCTGGGAAGTAAGTTTTGTTTCTTCTGAGGGAGGTGGGATGCATCAGGATGATGATTCCCCACATGTAGAAAGGGTTCAAAAGGTGTGGGCAGCCTCTACTGAAGGTATGGGGACTAAGATTATAGGGCAGAGGAACAGATAAAACCCATTCCTAATTATTAGAATCAGCAATTATTTTAAAATACCATTAACACCTGATGTGGAGAAAGCAAAATGAATTGACAAGTTTTCAGAGAGTTCATTTCAGCTCCCACTGCCATTATAAACTTATAAAGCATCACTGAGAACTTCTCTCTCTAGAAAGAGTTTTGTCCTTAGGGCGCCTGGGTGGCTCCATCAGTTAAGCATCTCCAACTTTGCTCAGGTCGTGATCTCGCAGTTCATAGGTTCAAGCCCCACATCGGGCTCTGCACTGACAGTGTGGAGCCTGCTGCTTGGGATTCTCTCTCTCCCTCTCTCTCAGCCCCTCTCCTGCTCTTGTGTGCACTCTCTCTCAAAATAAATAAATAAACTTTAAAAAAAAAATAAAGAAAGAAAGAGCTTCAGCCTTGGTAAGGGAAACCAGAGCTCAAGCGAGCAATAATTCATAGCAGCTATAATGTTTAAGGAAGGAGCCGTACCGTGTACTTAGACATTTGAGTTATTGTTCTTCCATTAATCCCTGTACATTTTCTTCTATATTTTGATTGTGAAAGATAATCTACATTATTATCTTAAATTTACATTCAGGTTGGAAAAGTAGAAAATATTAGATCATATCTTAAAACTTCTATTTGTATTATCCACATTTTTTTCATTCACCCTTACACCCTCAACCAAATGTCACCAGGCAAAACAGACACGTGCTTGAAAAAAAACTACTGCCAAAGGGCTGGTGTTGGTGGCTCTGACTTATTGGAAATGGCAAACATGCAAGTGGTCACGTGCATCAGCTTGGAGTCAGATGTCAGAGAAAGAACATCATTTCATCTGACAATGGCTTTCTCCCTAAATTACCCCAAATGGGCCAATCCCTAAGCACCACAGTTGTCATGATTTTTTAAAAAAGAAAAGAAAAATAGCTTCCATGAAAACCTATACTTGTAAGTAACTCCATTTCTAATAGTTACAGTCACGCACATCAAGGAAATCTACCTACTGGGAGATATGTTTGTTTACTGGCATTTTCCCCAAAGTATTAGTCCTTGGATTCTTCAACTACATGTAGTCTACGTCCATGAAAAAGGATTCATTAAATATATTCAAGTTGACTGAGAAAAAAATTTTAATCTACAGTTGAAACTTCCAAGTATCATGGTGAACTGATTTGGTTCATAAAAATGCTATTTAGCAGAATTTTTCTTACTTTAAGTTGCTAAAGATACTATAAAAATTGTACCTTCAGGAAGATCTGTGGCAATCTAATGAATGTACTATTAAGAAAGAAAGAAAGAAAGAAAGAAAGAAAGAAAGAAAGAAAGAAAGAAAGGAAGAAAAGCATGGAATCCAAAGTAGAAAATGAAAATCATAGGCTAGAAGAATAATTTTTAGCCTGAAAGAAAGAGTTCAGATCATCTAATCTAGGGTTCACAAATACATGGGGGTAAGGAGAGTTATTTTCTTAGTTTCTGCCCAAGGAAGACACAAGGCAGCAGTTTCCAGCTGAGTCCACACATACATAGTCTCATAATCCTTCTTACAGACCTCTGGTAGCCTCTATCATACACATATGTAAAGAAACTATTTGCAATCCCTGGTATTCTGAGCTCCTCAATTGACATACGTGTGAAAGCTGAATAGCGGGTGGTGACTAAAGTCTTGGCCAATGTCATGCACCTAGGAAAGACTCAGCATTATAACCCTGATCATCTGTGCATGACTTAGATTGAATACATAGAGCCATAGAATACACCGCACTCAGCTGATTGCAATCAAGGCTCTGAATTTCCAAGTTTAGTAATCGTAATGCTCCTAAAAGGGCTTATATTATCAATTTTATTATTTCCATTATAAGAGAAGTACAACAGGAAAAAATAACATGGCTTGTGATTGAGTGTATATGAATTCTTTTATTGTTCATAAAAAGGGAATTTTATTCTTTTTACCATGATTCAAAGGAAAATATTAAAGCTTTCCCCGTACATGAAATTATGATTAGATTATGGGTGTGATTTAAATGTAATACCCTTAAAAACAGGGGATGGGATGTACAGAATTGGGACAGAAGAGCACTTTGGCATGAAATTTTCTTTGTTACAACAATGAAAAATTCAGAATATACCATTAGCACATGCAGTTTGAATAACTATTTACCTCCATATAAAAACAATGATGATCATAAATATCTTTTGGATATAAGAATGCCTTGCTCCATCCACTAACACAGCCTCGTTATCTTGTTTAAGTTTGATGTATTGTATCCATCACTCCATTCAACTCACAAGTGAAAATAAAACCTAGAAATTAGATGCCTAGCAGTAAAAGTGCCCAGAAAGAAGACAAACAAAAGAATCACTCTTGGTTGTAATAATTCACCTAAGATCAGAGAAGTCTTATATAGTGACACATGCTGTTTCTAGACTTTTTTTCTCAAGTGTAATTTTGTTGATTTTCTTTTAAAAAGTTTTTATCAATATAACACACACACACATACACACACATACGCACGCACACACACGTTACACCCTAAAACCAACTACTTTTCAACTTTTTAAGCTGTTGATTCTAGTATTTATTCCTGTATTTCTAAATAATATGTCTTGATTTATCCATTTAGGGTTTATCCTTTATGGTAGACAAAAATTTTAGCTCCCCTATATATCTTTTTTCTTTCCCTTTGCACTCTCTCATTTTTTTTGTTAGATCCATAATCATTATTATAACTATGGAAATATTGTTACTATATTGCTGGATCATCTAGGAAAGCAGTGTTCTATGATTTCTTGCTTGTAAAACTTTGTATTTTTCTTAAAGTTAATAGTTGCCTCATATACTCATATATTTAGTTTTCTTTGATGGTATGGCCAAATCTTCCAACATTTCTCTACAGCTTTGTAAAATGCCTCTCAATACAATTTTCCACAAAGTCAAACCTAAAAGTTTCTCTGTCAGCTGCATTTTGCTTTTTGTGGAGACATTTTTCCTCCACCTGCTCCAGTTTTTCTGGCTGTTCCCTCGGTCTCTTGCACAATTATTGCACTAGTGCTTTCCTTGGCACATCTGCAACACTGGATACCCCTCTTTCCCAGATTCCATGTCCTCCTCCTTCTTGGAATACAGTAGCCTTCCCTTGTCCATGACTTTGCTTTCCACTTTCAGTTACTTGCAGTCAACTGTGGTCCAGAAGTAGATGATCCTCCTCCTTCTGATGTATTGTTAGAAGGTCAATACTAGCACGACACTAAGTCACAATGCCTATTCATTCATCTCACTCATCTCATATAGGCATTTTATCATCTCACATCCTCACAAGAAGAAGGACGAGTACATATATATATATATATATATATATATATATATAACACTTAAGATTCCATCAAAAAACTGCTAGAATTGGTAAATAAATTCAGGAAAGTCGCAGGATACAAATCAATATACACAAATCCATTGCATGTCCATACTCTAATAATAAAGTAGCAGAAAGAGAAATTAAGAAAACAAAAATAATAAAGTACCCTACATATGCTCCTTTCCAATTGCATGAATGTATCAAAATAAAGGATTTTACTGTCACTTCCAGTTGATTCTGGAAACAAATCTAGAATTAGTATTTTCACGTTTTCCTAATTTTATTTTATAGAAAAAATATATGTATATAGATGTACATGTATGATTTTTATAAAATCTTATATAAAAATATAAAATTACATATATATAAATATATCTATAACCAACATATATATGGATTTAAAACACACTAAAAGTTTATTATAATAGAGTAGCATGGTGTACAAGCAGAATTTAATCTTTTTTAAAAATAAACATTTCTTTAAAAAAAGAAAAAGAAAACAGAGTTTTATGTTGCTAACAATAAACAAACAAACTTCCAGCAGCTCAAGAAAATTGGAAACTCAGAACTCCCAGGGTTCACAGAGGCTCTGAACTTGGCCAAATCAACTGCTTCGAACCCATTTTTTTTTATGGGATTGGGGACAGCTCAGTTCTTTCCATGGCAACCGACTGTGCTGTCATAAACACTACAGGATGGTCTCTAAATGATCCAGCAGTTGCTGGACTACGAGGGAGATAAGATCTCATTAAAAATACAAAAATTGGAGCTAACATACCAGAATATGGAGATATATTGACAAGGGCATCTACATTATATATACTCAGTCCTTTCTCATTTGGCCTCAAGGAAAAAGGCCTTGTTTGCTGAAAACCAATATGGATTAATTTTGGTCTTCCTTAAATAGTTCTTACACAAATTACCTACCAACAGAAAGGGTGGTAAAGAGAGGGAAAAGCCAATACAGACAGTCCCTTTTGAAGTATGATTTTGCCTTTGTCCAAAAACATCACCCCAAACTTAGGGTAATTTTTTGGTTAAGAGCTATTTTTCCTCTTAAAAGGGGCTCCTGGGTGGCTCAGTCGGTTAAGCGTCGGACTTCAGCTCAGGTCATGATCTCACAGCTTGTGAGTTGGAGCCCCACCACGGGCTCTGTGCTGACAGCTCGGAGCCTGGAGCCTGCTTCAGATTCTGTGTCTCCCTGTCTCTCTGCCCCTAACCCACTCTCATTCTGTCTCTGTCTCTTTCAAAAATAAACATTTTTTAAAAAAGGATAAAACTTGCTGTATTCTTTCCTAATTAGAAAAAACAGTCTTATCCATAAAATTTAGAAACACATAAAACATAGAAAATAAAAATCACCTATAATTTCACCACCCTGAAAAAAAATTTTTAAGCAACTAGAATCATGCTGAATGTAGAGTTTTTTAAATAATTTTTTAATGTTTATTTATTCTTGAGAGAAAGAGAGAGAGAGAAACAGAATATGAGTGGGGGAGGGGAAGAGAGCAAGGGAGACACCGAATTTGAAGCAAGCTCCAGGCAATGAGCTGTCAGCACAGACCCAACGCGGGGCTCGAACTCACAAAGATCATGACCTGAGTCGAAATTGGACGTTTAACCAACCGAGCCACCCAGGTGCCCATGAATGTGGAGTTATATCTTGCTATTCTTCATATAGCATATCATGAGCTTTATTGTATGTCATGAAAAATGCTTCACAAACATGTCATTTAGCTAATGTCTAGTATATGAATGCACCATAGTTTGTATAACATTTTCCTGTTTTAGGGAGATGTTTTAATGAACCAAATTTTTCAGTCTCACAAATAATGTAATGGTGAACATCACATAAATAAATCTTTACTCACATTTCCTATTATTTTATTGAAATATATTATTAAATATGAAATTATTAGGAAAAGGGTTATGAACATCTTTAAGGTCTTTTCACTAAGAACCCTTTTCAGAAGTTTTCTCTATTCTTGTTTATATTCCCAGATGCACTTTGTTTAAAATTTTCACATTATAGAAAAAGTTATAGGGATAGCATCAAAACTATAAATTCAAATGGGAAGAACTGACATTTTTACAATTTTCAGAAACTTGTTATGTGTATCCATTTATTGAAATATTTTATATCTCAATAAACTTTTGAAGCTTTTTTCATATTGTTCCCACACATTCTTGTATTTAAATTTTTTTGTTGCTATTATAAATACAATATTCTTGTCATTGTATTGTTTACTACACTTGATCTTAGCCAAAAGGCCGAGAAGCGATTGTCATTGTATTGTTTAATCAGAGATTGGTGGGATAGAAAAAATAGTTACTAATTTTAGAAATATTTATCTTCTAACCAATTTATTTAACTATCTTGTTATTTATAACAAGCTTATAGTTGGTGCATTTGTGTGTGTGTGTGTGTGTGTGTGTGTGTGAGAGAGAGAGAGAGAGAGAGACAGAGAGAGAGACAGAGAGACAGAGAGACAGAGAGACAGAGAGACAGAGAGAGAGAGAGAGAGAGAGAGATGTGGCATATAATCATTCTAGCTGAAATCATTACATTTTGGCTTTTTCTTTCCAGTAGCAATGCTCCTTTGTTTTGAGTTCTTGTCTCTTCCATTGGGCACAGCTTTCAGAAAAGTTAATTAGTAAAGGTAATAGATGGCATATTTGATGACAATAACCTTGTACATGTTCCACTGCTAAATATGTTGGTTGTTAAAGTTAATACTGGAGGAGGACACATGTATATCTCTAAAGGAGTTACACAGGTAGCAGGAATACTGGAGCAGACCAGGTGAAAGATTATAGAGCTTGATGGAAACTGTGACAAACCAGAGGGTATTCCTTCCAAAGGGAGCACACAGCAGGTGCCCAGCTGAAACCTATTATATGCTATGAAAATGTGGACTTACTGTTAACAGATCTTTCATTTTTTTCATGTCAGAAAAGTTACCATTAACGTAGTCCTATACAACAGGCTTTTAAAAAATGTTTGCTGAAGTGAAACAATTCAGTATATTTAAGAGAAAAAGGCACTGAAAATTAAGGACTTCTATTTCTTACTTAGAGTAGTTTTTTTTTTAAGTTTTGTCATAATTCACCATCCTAAAAGACTCAGTATAGGAAATTTTGGAAATGCATAAGATAACGACATTTTTAAAGTTAAATATAGCATCACCACCCAGTCAATGGCTAACATTTTGGCATATTTTTATTCTAAACTATTATTGAATACATAACATATAAATATATGTACACATATATTTTGTTGTATTTTTTAGTCTCTCATGTGTACAATGTATAAAGTAAATAAGTAGAAGTACATTTAAGTGTTTATAAATAATATTACTATAAAATAAAGGTTATATTTTATGTAATGTTTCATAATATACTTTTTCCAGGTCACATTATATATTATATGTGAACATTTTCTCATGCCACTAAATGATTTTTAAAATACATTTGGAAAAAATAATTCTGTATAGTATTCTATCATAGTAATGTATCATAAATTATTTAACTAATGTTCTTTTTGGGTTATATAGGTTTATCCAATTTTTTAATGTTATAAATATTGCAACAATAAAAAGTCATGTACATAAATCTTTGTACACGTCTCTTATTAGTTCTTCTAGATAAATTCCTAGACGTGAAATGACGAGACCCAAGGGTAGGAATTTTTCAAATTTGGATATACATTGCCAAGTTGCCCTTCAGATGTGGTTGGGTACGTTCCCACCAGCAAACTACAAGATTGTTCATTCTCACCTCCCCAATATTGAGTATTAAATTTTGTCAATTTGGTGGGGGAAATGTTTTAATTTATATTTCTTTGATTACAAGTAAAATTTAAATATGTATTTTAATATATTTATTGGGGTTTTTATATTTCTTCTTTTGTTAATTATTTGTCTATATCCTTTGCCAACTTTTCTATTTGGATGTACATCTTTTTTGAAAATATTTTTCACTTTATATGTCTTAAGGATATAATATGTTAGTCACATATATTTCAAATATTATTTTCAGTTTATTTGTTTTTGTCAGTGTTGATTTATTTAACATAGAAATTACAACTCATGAAATATTTCATTGTTTCAATTTTCATTGTTTGGTTCTTTTTCATTCATGTTTAGGAAAACCTTTTCAACTGTAATATCAAATAAGAAAATCACTAATACATTTTATACTTCTTTCAAGATTTCTTTTTTTTTTTTAATTTAACATTATAATTTAGATGAATATGTGTGATGGGGTGAAAATAGGGATATATTCTTGTTTTTGTTTTGTTTTTCCCCGACATTTAGTCAGTTGTTGCAGATTGATTTTCACATACTAATGTCACCCTTTGCATGAATTTGGGAAATTTTGTTATTTTTTAAGCAAGTTCTAAGATTTATAAATACTAGGATCTATTTCAGAACTTTCAAGGCTCACCAGTTTTGTCCAGTGTGACACTCTTCAAATTATTATATCTATATAATGGAGTTTATTATGTGGGAGTATAAATCCTTCCTATTTATTTTTGACAATTTCCTGACCTATCAATAATTTGATAAAGGTATAAATCAACTTGGTTCTCAATGTCTTGTTTTACTCTATTTATAAAATAGTGAGTAAGTGATACAGAGGTTCCTCAAAAAGTTAAAAGTAGAACTACCCTACAACCCAGTAATTGCACTACTAGGTATTTATCCAAAGATACAAAAATACTATTCAAAGGGGCACAGGCACCCCAATGTTCCTAGCAGTGCTATCAATAATGGCCAAATTACAGGAAGAGCCCGTATGTCCATCGACAGATGAATGGATAAAGAAGATGTGATATATATATACAATGGAATATTACTCAGCCATCAAAAAGAATAAAATCTTGCCATTTGCAACAACATGGATGGAACTACAGTGTATTATGCTAAGCGAAGTAAGCCAGGGAAAGAAAAATACCATATGATTTCATTCACATGTGGAATTTAAGAAACAAAACAGATGAACATAGAGGAAGGGAAGGAAAAATAAAATAAGATAAAAACAGAGGAAGGCAAACCATAAGAGACTCTGAACTATAGAGAACAAGCTGAGGGTTGCTGGAGGGGAGGTGGGTTGGGGAATGGGCTAAATGGGTGATGGACATTAAGGAGGACACTTGTGATGAGCACTGGGTCTTATACGTAAGTGATGAATTACTAAATTCTATTCTTGAAATAAATACTGCACTATGTGTTAACTAACTTGAATTTAAATAAAAACTTGGGAAGAAAACAAAAATTAAATTAATTTAAAAAATTAAGAACACTTGAGGCTATCAGAAATATTTTAACATTGACTGTATATTTGGTCATATTATGCAATTTTTCTTATTTTGTTCTAGTGGTGGTACTGTGGTTATGTTTTTAAAAATACAGTGCTTGCTTTTTAACAATATATATCAAATAATGAAAAAAACAATGTGTACGTGATAAATACTTTATTTGGCAACAATATTAATGTCGATTCTTTTGTACCATGAATTTCTTCTTCCTAGACCTAATTAACCATTAGAAAAATTAACCAACTTTGAGTACAGTATTTAACTTCTCGTAGCCTCAATATCTTCATCAGGAAGAAAGGAAAGAGAAGAAAGAAAGAAAGAAAGAAAGAAAGAAAGAAAGAAAGAAAGAGGAGGGCACCTGTTGGGATGAGCACTGGGTGTTGTATGGAAACCAATTTAACAATAAATTTCATAATAAAAAAAACTAAAAATTAAAAAAATATGAAAGAAAGAAAGAAAG
The DNA here is from genome assembly GCF_023721935.1 of Panthera uncia. Classification (NCBI taxonomy): domain Eukaryota; kingdom Metazoa; phylum Chordata; class Mammalia; order Carnivora; family Felidae; genus Panthera; species Panthera uncia. Next base: position 48,497,674 of record NW_026057586.1, on the reverse strand, counting down.
AAAGAAAGAAAGAAAGAAAGAAAGAGGTGGGGAGGGAGGGAGGAAGGAAGGTAGAAAAAAGAAAGGAAGAAAGGAATCTCTTCTGATATCTAGTTTTAAAATACCTGAGTAATGGCTCTTCTCACAAATTATTCAAAACCATCAAAGAATAAAAAACAACTTTAAATTGGATCTCTAACAAAACCAAGAAACATCTGAAATCTGAAATCTGAAACCACAGAACGGAAGGAGGATAATACAAAAGAACGAGTATCCAACAGGAATGTGGGAGAATGGAGATAGGATAGAAGTAGCTAAATTTCTTATTTTAAAAAGTTAGCAACCCCTTTTCAAGATAAGAAGTGCACCCTGAGGTGTAAATCACAACATTTTTCCCCATCAATGGGTGTGGTGTGTGCCAACCGGTGAAAGGCCCTTTCCTGGGCCTGGCTTGGATCCCACAAGAAGCAGAAGCAGAGAAGGCAAGATTGAACAAGGAATCACACTGACAAACCGTGTTTGCAGGAAGTAGTCTGTCAAAACAGGTAGAAGGAAAGGAACTACCTTTTGAGCTGCTTTGCAATGCCAATTCTGGTTGGTTTGAAAGAAATAAAGGCTGAAAGAACTCTTGAGACACTCTCAGCTATGTGTCATAATAACTGCTGATCTGGAACATGGACCTCTACCTAACCTGTGTGAAGGTCCTACAAATAGTTGATCTGTGTTCATTATCACATGAGCAACAATCAAAACGAAAAGGATAAGATTTCATTATTTAAAAACAGGAAAAAAATGATGAGTTGAAGAAATTCACCAGAACACTGAAAAAAGTAGATGAAAATTTTGTGCAAACATTTCATTATGAATTTAAAAAACTTGGTGAGAAGAAAAATGTAAAGCTCTAGCAAACAATATAAGCCCCAAATAAATGAAGGTACACATCATATTCACAAGTGATATAACACAGTAAGATGTCAATAATCTACTAATTGAATACAAACTAAACTTCCAGTTGGATATTTTTCAGAACTCAATGGACTTATTCTCTTTTTTTTTTTTTTAATTTTTTTTTTTAATTTTTTTTTCAATGTTTTTTATTTATTTTTGGGACAGAGAGAGACAGAGCATGAACGGGGGAGGGGCAGAGAGAGAGGGAGACACAGAATCGGAAACAGGCTCCAGGCTCCGAGCCATCAGCCCAGAGCCCGACGCGGGGCTCGAACTCACGGACCGCGAGATCGTGACCTGGCTGAAGTCGGACGCTTAACCGACTGCGCCACCCAGGCGCCCCAATGGACTTATTCTCAAATGTATGTAGAAGGGTAATGTATGTCCAAAAACCCAAATAGCTAAGTAAAATGTGGTAAAGAAGAGCAGAGAGTGTAGACTCCTTACCATTTATCAAGATATACTGCAAAGCTTTAGTAAAAAATCCAGTAAGGTTTTGATGCACAGATACATAAATCAATGGAACAAATAAAGAGACACAGAGCTCAAGAATGGATCTATATGTATGTGACAAATTTTAATACTATAAAAAATGAAAGAAATAATGACATTGGAAAAGCTAGATTTTTTTTATGGAAAAAAAGAAAGTTGGATCACTACCTGACACCATAAACTGGGGTGGACTTTAGATGACTCAAGACCCACTTGTAAAAAAGAAAGCACTATACGTCAGTAGAAAAAAAGACAAGAGACTGTTTCGGTTAAATAGGAATGAGTAAAATCTTCCTAGACAAGATCTTCCAAAAATAAAAAAACCACTTACAATATCAAAATTAAATGTTTTTGTTTAATGCAAGACACCATAAACAAAGAAAAAAGACAGATGACTAACAAGTTCAGACTCGTTAGTAATCAGAGGAAAACAAATGAAAACAACAAAGAGATATCTCTTGACACTTATAAGAATGGGAAAAAGTTGGAAAAGTGGATAATATCAAGAATTGACTAGGACATGGAAAGAATGAAACTTACATTTACTGTTAGTGAATGGGTAAACTGGCATAGACATTCTGAAGTGCAGTCTGGCAGTATTTAGAGAAACAGAGCATGTGTCTATTTTATGACTCAAAAATTCCATATCTGAGGTTACATCCCAAAGAATACTCAAACTAGTTGGGACTTGAGCAAAAATATAAATTGTGGGGGCGCCTGGGTGGCGCAGTCGGTTGAGCGTCCGACTTCAGCCAGGTCACGATCTCGCGGTCCGTGAGTTCGAGCCCCGCGTCAGGCTCTGGGCTGATGGCTCGGAGCCTGGAGCCTGTTTTCGATTCTGTGTCTCCCTCTCTCTCTGCCCCTCCCCCGTTCATGCTCTGTCTCTCTCTGTCCCAAAAATAAATAAAAAACGTTGAAAAAAAAATTTAAAAAAATAAAAAAAATATATAAATTGTGACAGTCTGGGTGGCAAATATGGGAAATTAAAGGCAACCTTAAATGTCATCACATAGAAAAATATATAGGTAAAGTGAGCTGCCAAACGATGGAATAGTACACTGCAGTTAGAATAAATGGATTAGATATCCAGACAGTACAATGAATAGTTATTAGAAGTACAAGACTGAGTAAGTAAATAAAAGGAACAATCCTTATCTTCTCATTTCCTTCATCTTTCTATTTCCTTTCTTACCCGACTTAAATTCTGTGTTCCGTAATTATAACCACTCTTTTACATATGTCTAGACTTTCTTGTCCTTCTTCACTTTGTGGTATTAATCTCACTATTGGAGTCAGAATTTTTAGAAAGGAAGAAAGGAGATAAAGATTTAATATCAACAATAAAATAGAAACCTTGTTGTCCTTACTTTGAACTGGAAGTAGTATAAACTCATGGCAGAAGTAATCTTTGAAACATAGGCATGCACACGTTTCCCAGCTCCATCCAGTTAAAAGGCCTAACTACGATAGCCAACACAATAGCAATAAGCACCCCTAATGTCCAAACTTAGTTTCTAAAAATAATTTCCCACTAAAAGTAACTAAGGCTTCTGGGGAAAATGTCCATTTCCAGATCTGGGACAGGAAATGTGCAAAATAAGCCTGGAATATATTTTTAAACAAGTAAAGAACTATCAATGACTTTATTTGTGTCTAAAGACCTCAGGAGCCAATTTCGATAGGTTCCCACTGGCCAAAGACAGAACAATTTGAATATCGATGAGTATAATAACTTCAATGGACTAAAACATACCAAATATGTTTAAAATCCATGCATTCATAATAATACAAAACAAAACAACTGGTCACCTTTGACAGATATTAAGAATCAACTCTTTATTTTGAAAACTAATAAACAAAGGGAAAGAATCAAGTATTTTTCCTCTCTTTCTTATATGAATGCATCTCCAGTGATTACACTTCAGTGTACTTTGCATACATACAAATAGTTAATGAGGAAAGCATCTCTGTTTAGAAATAGCCCATCTAATAAATGAAGTAAAATGATACAATTAGAATATCACCATTTCCCAAGCTCTAATAAATCAACAGACCCAGGAAATAATTATCAATGACTTCTAATGCCACAAAAAGAAAAACAACCAGATGTTATTTAGTCTTCCCCTCAAAAAAAATCAAATCTGAATTTGATCACATCTCTAGATCTAATTAAATTTATAGGAAATACAGAGGAATAAAGGAATATGATAACCCCATGGGGAGCCAATCAGCAAAATCCAAAATATAAGAACCTCTAAAGGATAAACGATCCAATTTCTTCAACAAAAATGTGCAAGGTAAAAAAAAAAAGCTAGAGGGTGAACCTATAGATTAAAAAGAGACTTAAGAGATATAAATAATTGTGATATATGGATTTTATTTAGATCCCAATTTGAACAAGTGAACTACAAGAAAAAAACAATTAAGGGAATATGTTCATTGACTAGATATTTAAGGATATTATGAAACTATTATGAAATATTTTAACATACAAAAAGTTGTGCTTTTTTCAAATTACTGTCTTTTAGAGATCTACACTTAAATATTTACAGAGGAAATTATACAAAATCTTGGATTTGCTTTACAACAATCTGAGTGGCGGAGGGAAGAAAGCTGGAGGAAATGAAACTGGCTGTGAATTGAAAACTGTTGAAGCTGGATGATGAGTATGAGGAGTTTCATCACCCCATTCTTTCTCCTTTTGATGTGTTTGAAATTTTCTATAATAAAATTTCTTAATTAGTTATAATGGGATAAAAAAATCCTCTTTACCATGGGAACAAAAATGTAAAACACCTAGGAAAATGGGTAATAGGTATAAGAAGATAAAACTTTAGAACATTATTAAAAGGCACAATAGAAGACTTTAACAAATAAAAGTGCACCATTGGGTGGTAAACCCCATCATACAGAGACGATTTTCCTAACCCTAACTCTTCTCCATAATGTAGTCTAAGAATAAAATGCAATCCCAATGAAAATACAAAAGTGTTCTTATATGCCAGTAAGCTGATTCAAATAAAAAAAAAAAAAAGTAAGTACATATGATAATCCAGAAAATCAGGGATGAGGGATAAGGGGGAAGGGACAAACCCTAATATACATTAAAGTCTTATGAGACTAGTGCAAAGAAAAGATCAGTGGAAGGGAAAACAAAATTCAGAAATAAATCTAAAAATACAAAGTAACATAGCACAGAATATAGGTGGCATTTTAAATATGTGAAAAAAGATGTATTATTTAATAATGTCATTGAATTAGTGATTAATCATCCAAAAAAAATTAAACTTGGACCTATACTACTAGAAATCGACATGTGATATAAAACACAAAAGCCATTAAAAAATATTTGTAAATCAGCTTATATAAATAGCAAATACTAAGCAAAGCAAAAGCAAAATCTTAAAAAAAAATCCAAAGTCAAAAGACAAATCAGGGGAAAATATTATACCATACATCACAATTTCCGTAATATATAAAGAACTCTTACAATTAAAAAAAAAAAAAAGACTAACAATCCAGGAGGGAATCAGAGTATAGGATACAGATACAAATGGTCAGTCTGCCAAAAAGTAAATGCACATGACACTTAAACATGTGAAAAGATGCTTCAACTCACCAGTGCAAGTTCACAGCACACAGCACACTGGGTTTCCACCAGGGTGAGGAAACACTCATACTTTCTTAGTGTAAGTCAGAATCATTTAAGTTGTTTAAAGGGAAATTTGACAATATTTCCAAATTTTAAAAGCACATACACTTTGACCCAGAAGTGTTGGTATAGAATTTATACTGTGGCTATACTCAAAATGTTGAAATGAAGTATGCACAAATTTACTTACTGCAATATTATTTGTCACAGCAAAAGACTGAAGCATCATAAATGTCCATCAGCAGGGACTGCTTAATAAAATATAGTATACCCAGCCAATGGGATACTATACCCCAGTTAAAAAGAATGAGGCAGGCCTTAACATACAACTTGCAAGGATCTTCTAACATATTTAATATACCAAAAATACTATTATATGAAAAAAGTCAAAGTGCAGAATAGTATACATACTATGCAGCCATTTAGTAAAAAGGAGAGTAAAAGAATAAAAGAAACTGGTAGGTGTGGTTGTTTTTTTCAATTTTGTAGCCTGAGCATGTGTTAACTCTTCAAAAATAACTTCCGATGGTTTTATGAAGATTAATTTTGTAAGATAATTTATGTGAAAGTCTTTGTAAACTTTGAAGTTCTGTGCAAATACAACTTAAATAAACAGCTGTTTACTGGGATTAGATCCTCACTTCCTGGGTTCAAGAAATGATTCACTTTCTGTATAGTTACTCAATATCTTGGAGTCTTGATAACTGAGTCTCAATTTCTTTCTCTCTGAACAATAATCCTTCCATCTTCATAGGAATTGCTATGAGGACCACTGAAGACAATTTATCTGAAAGTGCTTTGTAAACGACAAAGTTTTCAAAACTGTAAGTTGTCATATTTATAAAGTTAAAAGTTAAAATGTATGGTGTAAACTCTGAGTGACACAGGATTACAAAGATGGACAAGATCAGATAAATTAGCCCTGTACCATCGAATATGGTGGCCATTCCAATGTTGCTACTAGCACTTGAAATATGGCAAGTTCAAACTGAAATGTGCTGTAAGTGTAAAACAGACATCAGATTTTGAAGACCTAGTAAACAAGAATGTACAATATCTCATTGATGTAAGTTTATATAATATTTTCGAGATACTGAATTAAATTAAAACATCGTTGAAATTAATAATTGCACCTGATTTTTTATTTTTATTTTTTTAATTTTTTTTAACGTTTATTTATTTTTGAGACAGAGAGAGACAGAGCATGAACGGGGGAGAGTAAGAGAGAGAGGGAGACACAGAATCTGAAACAGGCTCCAGGCTCTGAGCAGTCAGCACAGAGCCCGACGCAGGGCTCGAACTCACTGACCGCGAGATCATGACCTGAGCCGAAGTCGGAGGCTTAACCGACTGAGCCACCCAGGCACCCCGACACCTGATTTTTTAAATATGCCTACTAGAACACTTCAAGTTACATATGCAGCTTACCTTACATTTTGCTGGACAGTCCTGGACAAGACAGTTTAGAAGTGACTTGTTCAAGGCAAGATTTGGATTTGACCTGAAAGGAGGAATAAGGACTTGAAGAAACAGAGAAGTGAAGAATTTCAGGCATTACTGGCAACATATGCCAACATACAGGACAGTCCTGTGCAGGGCTCAAATTCAAGCCTCAGTGAAGATGCTGCCTGAATGGTTGGAAGAAATCCAAATGAGACGAGGCAGAGTTGGATAAGCAGTTTGAGTCTAGATAATGACAGAGTTGGAGGATCAATCTGAAGTTTGCATCTCACTGGGAGTGTTTGTAAAGCAGGCTCGGTAAAGCTAGTTGAGGCAGGGAATAATGCCTACCAAGCAAGGTTTTACCTACAGTCCACTTGTTATTATCCCGTTGCAGTATATATGTTCACTGTGTTTGCTCTATACCAAGACTATCCGGATTTGGGATGGTTCACTATTAATGGAGAAGAAGGAAATGAGGAAGAGAAAGAGCTAAAAAGGGAGTCCCTATTTTTTGGAACTTAGAGCACTGTGCTAGGCATAGGCATAGTACGTACATATGCTACCCCACTTGTTCTCGTACAATCCTATGGGAATCTGAGCATTGTCTCCATTTTACATAAGGCAAGATCATTCAGATATAAGTTGTCAGAGGTCATTCCAGTTATTCCATACAGGACTAGCACTGAAGGCCAGTTCTGACTGACCAATTCTCATTATACAATGCTGCCTATTAGAAAGAAAAAATAAAAGGTGAACGACAAACCATGCTATTGAACATATTTCTTCACTTCCAAGCCTACATAGTAAAAGTGTGAAAGGAGGAAGGGATGCAGATTTTCAATGAAATCCTGGTGGCTTTGAATAATGAACATTCTACTCCTAGCTCCATGACTATAAATAAATAAGACTTAAATGAATTCATGCATTAATATATCTGGGGTGAAATGGCAAATTTCAAATGACGCTTTTAAGCAGATTGAGGATTTGTTGTTTTTTAAACTGACCACACATTTACTGAGAAATTTAGAGTAGGGTGATATCACTGTGGTTCAGATTTTGAATCTCTGTGGGGGGAAATGGGGGAGGGGGGTGGAAGAACCAGAAAACATGCCATCAAGTGACTGTGGGAGGGGAAGAAGTTGTTTCTCTCATGTTCTTCCTAAAGAGGTTACAAGGAAGTGAGCAGTTTAATATCCAAGGAAGAAATAAGGTATAGATGAAAGTTAGAGTCTAAGATAGTAGGGGTGCCATGGGGAGTTATATCTACCTGGTATCTCCTTCCCCTTGGGGGAAGGGTCATGACTTCCATGTTCATGAATTTCTAATCTAGAAGATATCCATGCAAAACAAAGACAATACGCTTATGGATCAACATAGTCTCTGCAAGGAAGGGACGTGTCTGATCAAGCTGTCAGAAACCACCCAAAGTCTCTCAGCATGTGCCCCTTTGCTGTTCTAGAAGCTGTGTCAGTTCTTTGAACAAACTTTATTTTTTCAGGCAACTCACCAAATGGTGATGTAAACCTTGAAGGCTGACAAGTTGGATCCCAGTTCTAGCTTTTTCTCAGAAAACTTTGCTTTGTCGGTTAGAACAACTTTTAGAGGATGCAGACAAGACTTTTATTAACTGGGATAATAATTGGCAGCACCGGAAAGTTAGAGCAAACCCAAGTTCTGGAGAGTTAACTAGATGTCAGAAACAAGTCTCTGCTCACAAAGGACATAGAATTTAATAAAATATATACAATCAAATACTACTACAAGATAGTAGAAAATAAAAGCACATGAATAGTATAAACAGAAGCAGATCACCACAGTATTGGAACAAGGAGAATAGAGATAAGAGCCATTATCTGATTCCATGTAAAATTCCATCTTGAACCACTAGAAGCTAAGAAGGGAGCGTTAGTTCTTGCTGCTTCTTCTGATGCCTTTGATGTTGGAATCAAGATAAATTATAGAAAAGAGATTTTTATAGCTCTTCCAGAAAAATTCTCTTAATTTTATGTATTAGATGTGTCCGCATACTATAAACTCAGAGGATAGACTCCTAATTGTGAAAAACAATATTAAAACTAATGTATGAATTAATAGTTGTTTCTTTTTATTGTATTAAATTTGCAAGGAAACAAAAATAAATTAAACAAACAAAAACTCTGAGGATTAAAAACAGAATGACAGCTTGGTTCGCATATCTTATTTCTCTATTCCACATGTATAATAATTCAGATCACAATAAGAATCTTCACTTTGTAGGCTATATAGAATGCAAAGAATACATTCCTGAGTGGTGCAAATGAAGAGGTGGGCAACAAAGTGAAATCTTGTTTGCGCTGTCTTGCAAATTTGGCATTCAATTTTCCAACAGGGAAAAAATGTAATTTCAATTCCTTAATGCTGTGAATAAAGTTTGACAGCTGTGAAACTGACTTATATACTGATTTTGCTTACACAGTCACATAATCTATCCCTTATGCTAGGAAATCTAGGTGGTAGAAATGATCAGTATTTCAGATACAATTCAAGAGGAGTGTGTGGTAAGGTAAATAGACAATATAACAAGTTGTTTCCTACAAAGATATTCTGAAGCATTCTTTGAGATAGTACCAGAGGAAAATGTTTTACTTTTTATTTAAAAAAAAAAATTTTAATGTTTTATTTGTTGAGAGAGAGAGAGAGAGAGAGAGAGAGAGAGAGAGAGAGAGAGGGAGAGAGAGAATGAGCAGGAGAGGGGCAGAGAGAGAGGGAGACACAGAATCTGAAGGGAGGGGGCTCGAACTCATGAGCTGCGAGATTATGACCTGAGCCGGAGTTGGATGCTTAACTGACTGAGCCACACAGGCACCCCAAAAAAATGTTTTAAACTTTGGAGTTAATGCTCTTTTGGCTAGCCATTTTAAAAACAATCTGATGGGAAAATGTTCAATCATATTATTAATAAAATCAGGGCAATTATAAACAAAATATATTTGTTGCCAAACAAATTAGCTAAGATTGTTTTTAATGAGGATACCAATGCTGTGGGCATTTTCATACATTGCTGATGTAAGCATTCATTGGAACACTTGTTTTCCAAAGCAATTTAATAACACATATCAAAAGTCTTTAAAGCATTCAAGCCCTTTGATTCACTATTCCTACTTCTGGGAATCCTCTTATAAAAAAAAATAGAAATGTTGTAGAAATTTTAGGAACAAAAATCTCACTAATGGAATAAAAGTCCTTCCCTTCAGTCTGACTGAAACAATTTAGGTCATGTACTCACCACTGGACCACGCACAATGCCCAGAGCATATTCAGACAAGCTAAGACTGAGTTTCTGAGCCAGCCATCAGAAGGAAAAATGGGAAAATCAAGACTGGCCTAGACTAATCACTAATGACCCCCAGAGCTGGAGTCAGTTCCTGGAACTATGTTCCTGTTACACAATGGGAGAGGAGTTGAATGCATGATAGGAGCTGACCTCCTTGGCCACCACATCTGGTCCTCCAATTTTCCCCACTTCAGTGGCCCCTGGATCTGCCAGCTTACTTAAGCTGATAAAATGGAATCATCCCTCATAGTCCCCTTTTCCTTGTCCCCCACATCCAGTGCAACACTAAATCCTATTATTAGGCAGAACTGTGTGAAATTCCAAGTACGTGATATCTTCGACTTACAAAGTTCTACCTGCAAAATATTTCTCAAATCCACTCATTTTTTTCTTCTCCACTGTACCACGCTACTTGAAGCCACCCCATTCTTCACAAAGACAACTGCTATGCCAACCTAACCAATCTTATTTCCGCTCATCTGCATTCCTCCTTTTAAAGCTCATCAATGGGTCCCTATGGCTCATAGAAAACACCGCAAACTTCTTAGCCAGGCTGTGGAAGCCCTGCATCTTCACACTCTTGCCTATAAATCTGGTCTCCTTTGAGGTCACTCTCCCCATCACACTCTGTGCTCCAGATTCACTGATCCCATCTTCCTCTCTCATATCCCTCCTGCCATGCCCTCTGCCTGGAGTGCTTCCCCCTCACTCATCAACTTGCCAGTTCTACACATCCTTCCTATTTCCACCTCAATTTACCCTCTCAAACCAGCCTTTCCTGATTTCCCAACCTAGTTTGTTACCCGCCCCAGCCCCCAGTTATTCTCTCATAATAACCTACTTGTTTCCTTTCTGGAAACAATTTTTAGTTGCCCATTTATTTTGTTGTTGTTATTGTGTACTTGTTTAATACTCTCTTTCTACTACACTGGAAAGTTTTTTGTTTGTTTTTGTCTTTTTTGTTTGTTTTTCATTATTACTGGGGACACAACAAACTTTTTTTTTAAATTAAATTTATTTATTTATTTTTGGGAGAAAGAGTGAGAGAGAGTGCAAGCAGGGGAGGGGCAGAGGGAGAAGGAGAGGGAGAGAGAGAATCTCAAGCAGGCTCCATGCCCAGCACAGAGCCTGACGTGGGGCTCAACCTCACAACTATGAGATCATGACCTGAGCCAAAATCAAAAGTCAGACGCTTAACTAACTGAGCCACTCAAGCACCCCCATAGTAAACTTTCAATAAATATTTGTTGAATGAATAATTGTATGATAAACAAATAAATCAATAGGCTAGATTAAAATGTTGATAGGAAAAAATAGGCTATAAAATTGTGTGGACACTATTATTACAACTATTTTGTTGGACCAAGCATTAAAAAAAGAAAGGCTCAGAAAGAAATAAAACAAAATGATAATAGAAGTTGTTTGGATGATGGGATTATGAGTAATTTGAATTCTTATCTCTTTGCTTTTCTGTACTTTCAAATTTTCCTTAAGGAGTATCTAAAACTTGAAAATTACATATTTTACAACTTTGAGAGCAATCTTTACTTCCTCTATAATTCTCCCTACAAACATGAATTTTTGATCTCTCAATATTTATTATAAGTTGTTTCTATACAAATTTTTCCAGCATATATAACCAATTTGCCTCATTATGGCATATAGAATTTGAAGAATATACAGAGAGATTCTAAATGGAATCCTTGCTCTCTATGGATACATGAGAAGAGAGTCATTAATTTCTTGTTCCATAGTGTAAAGAAAAGTAATTTGATTACATAAAAATCTACACGGCATTGTCTATTATAATAAATAATAGATAAATATGTGTATATGTCATATATGAATAATATAGAATTACCCATTTTACATATATGTTGGTGTACTCGACATTTCCTAGCAGTTTCATGCACATAGGTCTCTGAAACTCTATCATTGGGACTTTCAGAAATCAGTGTAATCATCAGTAAAGATCACTGTCTATTTCTTGAATAAATTCTCTGTTCATCCCCACCAAATTTCCAGAAACCTTCCCTTCACTCTGATGTCTCCATTTTTAAAATATCAGATGTGTTCATATAATAAAAGGGGAGTGAAAAATTCTTTCACTTTCCAACATCTTTCAAATCCATACACTTCTTGTCTCATATCTCCATCCCACCTTCACCCCTCTAATCCAGGCCACTGTCATCTCCAACCTGGACACAGCTACAATCCCCTAACTGGTTCCTTCCATCCATTTAAAAACAAACCACCACCACCAACAACAGCAACAACAAACACCTTTATTAGGATACAGTTTATAGAAAATACAGCACACCTATTTGGTCATACATTTCAATGAGTTTTGACAAATCTATACCTCCGTGGACTCACCACCACCACTATAAAGATGTAAAACATTTCCATCACCCCAAATTTTCCCTTATGCCCCATCCTAATAAGTCCATTGTATGGAAATGCCACATTGTTTATTCATTCTTTCTTTATGGACACAAAAGTCATTTCCAGTTTTTTGGCTATTGTGAATACATTTGCTACCAACATTCATGTATTAGTCTTTGTGTAGACATGTTTTAATTTCCAATGGGTAAATACATAGAACTGCTGAATCATATGCTACATATATTTTTAACTTCATAAGAAACTGCCAACTGTTTTCAAAAGTGGATGTAACATGTTGCATTTGACCAGCAATGTATAAAAATTCCAGTTACCGAGGTGCCTGGGTGGCTCAGTCAGTTAAGCACCTGACTCTTGATTTTGGCTCAGATCATGATCTCACATTTGTGAGATCAAGCCCCAAGTCGGACTCCATGCTGGTCATGGAGGCTGCTTAAGATTCTCTCTCTTCCTGTCCCTCTGCCCCTCCCCTGCTTGCTTGTGCTCTCTCTCTCTCCCAAAAAAAAAAAAAAAAAAAAATCCAGTTGCCAACATCCTTACCAACATTTGGCATTGTCAATCTTTCCAATTTTAGCTATTCTGAAATGTGTATATTGATACCTTATTGTGGTTTAAATTTACAATTCCCTAATGGCTAAAGATGTTGAGCACCTTTTTATGTGGCTATTAGCTATTTATATATCTTTCTTTGTTAAGTGTTTTTCAAACATATTGCCCATTTTAAAAACTGGGTTATGTGTCTACTTATAATTGAGTTATAAGGTTTTTGTTTGTTTATTTGAGTTATAAGTTTTTAATGTGGTTTAGGTACAATTACTTTGGCAGTTATATGTATTGTAAATATGTTCTCCCAGTCTTTGGTATGAACATTTATATTCGTGAGAATATTTTTCAAAAAGCAGAAGATTTTAGTTTTGATGGAAGTCAGTTTATCAAAATTTTCTTTTATAGTTCATGCTTTTTGTGTCCTAAGAAATCTTTGCCTACCTCAAAGATGTAAAGATTTTCATCTATATTTTTTCCAGGAATTTTATAGGTTTTGCATTCCCATAAAAATTTTAGAATCTGGGGGCACCTGGGTGGCTCAGTCAGTTAAGCATCCAACTCGATTTCTGCCCAGGTCATGATCTCAACAATTTGTAAGTTTGAGCCCTGCATTGGCCTCTGTGCTGACAGTGTGGAGCCTGCTTGGGATTCTCTCTCTCCTTGTCTCTCTGCACCTCCCCTGCTTGTGCTGTCTCTGTCTCTCTCTCAAAATAAATAAAAAAATTTAAAAACATTTTAGAATCTGGTTGGAAACTTTTACCAAAAAAAAAAAAATGCTGCTAAAATTTAATTGGCATTGTGTTGAATAGATCACTTTGCAGAGAACAGCTATCTTACAAATATTGAATCTTCCCACCCATGAATCTGGTATCTCTTTTCACTATTAAATCTTTTTTTAATTTCTCTGAGTGATGTTTGACAGTTTTTATTGTAAAGATGCTGTACTTATTTTGTTAAACTTATCCCTATGTATTTCATACTCTTTGACCCCTTGTATTTGGTATTTTTTAATTTCAACTTACAACTGTCCATTGCTAGTATATAAAAGTACAATTGATTTTTTAGACTGGTTTTGTATTCTGCATCCTTGCTAAACTTATTAGTTCTGGTAGCTTTTTGTAGATTTCTTCAGATTTTCTTTGAACATGGGGGTACCTGGGTGGCTCAGTCCGTTAAGTATCTGACTTTTGGTTTTGGCTCAGGTCATGATCTCATGGTTCATGAGTTCGAGCCCTGTGCTGACAGCACGGAGCCTGGTTGGGATTCTCTCTCTCCCTCCCTCTGGGCCCCTCCCTGACTGCTCTCTCTCTCACACACACACACAAAATAAATAAACTTAAAATTTTTTTTTCTTTGAATACAATCACATTGTTAGCAGATAGAGAATTCTTTCTTCTTTTACAACGTATGTGTCGTTTATTTGTTTTTCTTGCCTTTTTGCAGTGACTAGAACCTCTAATATTGAACGTAAATGGTGAGAGTGGGCATCCTTGCCAAAATTTAGTAAGAAATCATTCAGTTTTCAGAAATAATCATGTTAACTGTTAGGTTTTCAAGAATACTCTATCAGGTTGAAGAAGTTCCCTTCTACTGCTAGTTTGCTGCGAGTTTTTATCCCAAATGGGCATAACATCATTTTGTACATTATTGAATTCTACTTGCTAATATATTGTAAGGGTTTTTGCAGTCATGTCTGTGTGGTATACTGGTGTTTAGTTTCTCTTTTTTTTGGTCATTCCTTTATTTAGTTTTGGTAGAGAAGCAAACCTGGTCTCAAAAATTATTTGTAAAGTGGCCCCCTCTTCTCTCTTTCCTGAAAGATTTTGTATAGAAATGGTGTTTCTTTCTTAAATTTGAATAGAATACACCATTATAATTATCTGAGTCCAGTGTGTGTGTGTTTGTTTTTGTGTGTTTCAAAGTTTTTAATTACTAACTCAGTTTTAATTACTAACTCAGTTTCCTTAATGCAGATAGGACTCCTCAGATTTTCTATTTCTTGAGTAAGTTTTAGTAAACTTTGAAAGAATTTTCCCTTTTCACCTAAGTTTTCTAATTTATTGATATGATTTTCAAAAAAATTCTGTATTCTTTTAATGTCAATAAGATCTGTGGTAATGCCACTTTTTGCCCATCAGTCTACCTCCCATTTTAACAGTTTTATTGATTTTTCAAAATACCGACTTTTGGTTTCATTTTGTTTTCTCTATTTTTTTTTCAATTTTATGGGCTTTCTCTTTCCTTTCTTCTACTTATTTCAGGCTTAATTTGCTTTTTGTCTTTCTAGCTTCTTAAGATAGAAGCACATGATTTGCAATGCTTTTCTTTTTTCCTTATTCTATTTCCTCATTACATCTTATGTTTTCCTTTATACTCTGGGTCATATTTATAATAATTTACTGTTCTTGTCTGCTATCCATTATCTCTCTTATTGCTATGTGTGTTTCTATTTATTTTTCTTGGTTTATGGGTTACAGTTTCCACTTCCTTTGTATGTCTAGTAATAGTTTAATGATTGCTGGACACTTTGAATTGAATGCTGTCCAATGCTAGATTTTGTATTGTGTTTAGGACTGTTGGGCTTTGTTGGTAGACAGTGAAGTTATTTGTAAATTGGCTTAATCTTTTGAGGCTTATTATCATGTTCTTTTAGGGTGGGTATAACGTAGCTTTTACTCTGGAGCTGAGTTTATGCTATTTCTAAGGCATCGTTCTTTTGGGGTCCCTGTTAAATACCACAACTATTTAATAAAATCTCTCCTCTTTGGCTGAAGGGAATTAGGACAATTTGCAGCTCTGTTTGAGCTATGGAAATTACTTGTATACTTGTATTGACAGTGTTTTCTCTGAGATTTATTCTTCCTTGGCTTTACAGGTTTCACCCTATGCATGTGTGTATTGATACTGATACTCAGCCAAAGACTCAAGGGAACTTTTATGCAGATTGCTTCCTGAAACTTTGATCTCTTTCTCAACTCTGAAAAATTGCTGACCTATATTTGAGCTCCTGCTTCCTGCACCTAAGACTGGAAATTACCTCCATGTAGAAAGCTTTAACGATGGTAGGGCTTACATCATTTGTTTCCCTTCTCTCAGGGATTACAATCCTGTGCTGCCTGTTGGATAATATCTGAAAATAGTTGTCTCTTATATTTTGTCCAGTTTTGTCATTGTTTATAGGGGAAGCATAATTTCAGATCCTATTTAATCCTCATGGCTGGAAACATAAATTTCTTCTCTCCACTTCTGACATCTGCCATTCATTCTCCATACTGTAGCCAGAGTGATTCTCTCAACACAAATCTGATCATATCAACCCCAAGCTGCAATGAAGAAGGCCGTACATGGTCTCATCCCTACCTACCCTGTAGCATAATTTGTCTCCATTCCACAATTTCTACTTTATGGTCTAGCATTACTAAATTACTTCCAGTGATATGCTATGCTCTCTCTCACATCCAGACCATTGCAAATATTCTTCTCTTGGTTTAAAATACATACATATCCTGTACCTCACATATACATTATCCCTAATATCTACTTGTCCTTCATAATTAATTTCTGTTTCTTTTTCAGAGAGGTCTCCTACAAAACTTAGAGTTGGTTTTACACCTGCCTAACACTGTAAGAATATCCTGTATTTGCCTTACAATAACTCTCATCATTTCATTATAATTACTTATTTAATATATCTTCTTCATTACACTGTTAAAGCCAAGTGA
Organism: Panthera uncia; assembly: GCF_023721935.1. Classification (NCBI taxonomy): domain Eukaryota; kingdom Metazoa; phylum Chordata; class Mammalia; order Carnivora; family Felidae; genus Panthera; species Panthera uncia. Next base: position 48,481,176 of record NW_026057586.1, on the reverse strand, counting down.
AAGTTCAACATCTCTTTCACTAAATCTGTTAAACTCCAGTGTCTAGTATAGCAGCTGGCAGAGTAGATATCAACAAATATTTGATGAATAAATTAACGAAAACATAAGGTAATTAGCCAAAGAACTGATGGGGGGGGGGGGGGGGATGATGGAGAGATAGAGGAAGGAAACAAACAACAAAATGAATGTTCAAAAAACAGAAGGATCTTAAGGTCAACACTTCCATTTTGTTGATGCCGTGGGTCAAATTTTTCAGATGTCATTTAATTCCTCACTTTGTTTTGCCTGTGTCAACAGAGACACTAAGATGAGAATGGTTCTCTCCCAGAACCAAGAAGACTCAGGGTAAATGTTTTTCCATAATGGAGTTATCAGAAACAATCATGATGAACAAGTTTCACAATAATTGAGGGTAATACCTGATGATTCTATTGCTCTGTCTTGGGTAATTCCATAGAAGAGGGAGATCCATTATTCCTTAACCTGTTTTTTTTTGTCACCACTGTTGTTTTAGTGTCAAGGTAAAAGAATGTTCACAGACCTGATATGATATTCATCATCCTAATGAAGTCATGTGAACAAACAAAATTAGGTTGTGGCAATCAAAGATCCAGGAAAGAATGTTTAGAAGAATTGAGAGATTCCATGTTTCATAGAGAAAAACTATGCAGAGGTTGTAACATTTTAATTCAAAAGTTGTGATCCATTGCCTGAAACGTAGAAGTGACCTGCTCATTTGTCATCATTCAGTCTTTATCATTTATCACTTTACCAAAAAATAAAATTTACTCCCATCTGTAGCCTGGATTCCCACAGCATGCATTTCAGCACACTAGGGCTCCTTATGCTCCTTGACCTACCCTATTTACCACTCCAATGTCCAGCTCTGGGCCAGCCTTGTGTCCTCAAAGTCATATTGGACATTTCTCTGGTAATCATCTCCTCTCCAGCTAACATCTTTAACGCTTTCACTGATTAACAGGAGCAAGTCACCCAACTCTGGGGACTCAGTGCACTCCAGAGCCATCTTATTGACCTCAAAGGGCTTCCCCAGTGCTGCTCAGCGGTTCTTAATTCATTTTGTAATGCTCTGTTGCATTCCACACTCGCACAATCTTCAAACCATGGGATTTTGTAAATACCTAGAACCTAGAGTCCAGCAAATCCAAATTCTTTATTTTATAAATAAAAAATAGAAGAAAAGCCAAGATAGAAAATCACATAATTAATGATAAAGGTCTGACTATAATCCTGAAAAGGTAAATTCTAACTCCTTATCCCACTCAGTTCACCTGTGCCCTGACGCTTCAAAGCCTGGGCTTTCATTTCAATGCCCATTCCACCGACAAAAATAGGTCACATAGCAAAAACTCCCTCAATTTTCCCAATCTCTTCCTACCCCAACATGGCAGGGTTAAGAGAATATTGCCAGAAAGACCAAGATCCAAATCTCAGGACTGTCATTTACTACCCACGTGATCTCAGGGAAGTTACTAAAAGCCATTTTGGCGTAAATTTCTTTACTTGTTAAGCAGCAAAAATAGACTGGCAATCTACCCTGTAGGGTTTTTGTGACGGTCTGAGTGAATGAGTGTAAAACAAATAAATGGCTGACAGATAGATGGTCAACGATGGCAACTATTTTTATTTTAGCTCTTTTAGCATACTTTTCTCTCCACCTGCAAACTTGTCCTTATCTACACCCACACCTTCCTCCTTCCAAACTCCTTCCCTCACAAGTGTGGTTTTCATCTTCCTCCTCTGAGAACCCCTTTCCATCTGGTTTCTCACCTGCTCAGAACTCCCTTGACCTTGACAACACTCTTAGGAGAGAGGTTGCTACAGAGTGGTTCCAACTGGGGAGCAGGGAAAAAGCAAGTGACAGGTCCTGGACACGGTGGATATTTGACAACACTAAGGCAATTTTGATATGCCTTCTTCCAACCACTTTGGAGAAATTTTGTCTTATTGAATAACAAGTGTCTAGCTCTTTTATTCCATTTACCACCAATTTCTGGGGGGGGAGGGCAAGGGGTGTAAGTAATAAACCTATATATGCCATTTTATCATTGCTCATTTACTATAATGCCTGGATGACTTGTTAAAACATGGATTTCTAGATCTCAACCCTAAAGTTTTCATTGAGTCTGGATTTGGGCTGAGAATTTTATTTCTAACAAGTTCTCAGGTGCTACTGGAGTCCTTATTCAGGGACACCATAAGAACCACTGCTCCACAGCCTTGTTACTTTAAGTGTGGTCTGTGAACCAGCTCCACTGTCCTCACCTGGGAGTTGTCTCAAATGCAGAATGCAGGACCCGCCCCACTGACCCAGAATCTGCATTTTAGTAAGATGGATGTGATTCATATACACACTAAAGTCTGAGAACACTGCTCTGGACCAATGGTTCTCAATCCTCAATAAATGTTAAAATCACAGGGAAGGTGTTGTTTGTTTGTTTGTTTGTTTGTTTTAAATACTGATTCCTGGACCCCAACCCTGAGATTCTGATTTAGTTAGACTGGAATGGGGCCCCAAGCATTAGTATTTGTTAAATTCCTGGGAATTTTGTTAAAGTGCAGATTTGGACTGAGGGGGGCTAAGGTGGGGCTGGGTTCTACATTTCTAAAAAGCTCCCAGATGATGCCACATTTGTGGGCTACATTACACTTTAAGTAGCAATCCATTCTGGAAAGGGCCATCAGCTCTCTCCTACTTCCCAGAGTCAACCACCTTTTTTCAACTCTCATTCATCTTCAGCTCTCTGCAGCTGTTATCCATTCTTCCTGCCTTAAAACACTGTTTCTCACCTTTGACTGCAAATTGCCATCACCTAAAAAGCATTAACAACTACTGATTCCTGGGTTCCACCCCGAGATTCTGATGTAACTGGCATGGGAGGCAACCTGGGAACTGGAATGTCTACTTTCCCCTGATATTCCTGATGGGAGCAGAGTTGAAGAAGCACTGGTTTAAAACCATTGCTTGCCATATTCCTGAGATATAGCACTATTCTATACTTTCTCCTACCTCTTGATAACTTCTTAGTATCTGTCATTTTGCCACTTGCTTTTTTTTAGTTAAAATGTTTTTTTAAATGTTTTCTTTTTGAGAGAGAGAGCACAAGCAGGGGAAGAGCAGAGATGGGGGGTGGGCAGAGGATCTGAAGCAGGCTGGGTGCTGATAGCAGAGTAGCCCAATGCAGGGCTTGAACTCATGAATCGTGAGATTATGACCTGAGCCAAAGTCAGACACTTAACCAACTGAGCCACCCAGGAACTGCTGTCACTTGCTACTTTTTTTATTATTCTGATGGCTTTCATCCATCACTACTCTAGTAACATTATTCTTATATGTTTATGAAAATGTGACTTCTACCAAAGCTCCCCAATTCTGCCTCTCTTGATGTCTACATTTGATTTACAAGTCTATTCATTCTCATAGTCACCCAGACTCAAAACTAGACAGGTGGAAACATCCAGACAGTTAGAGCTTGATTCCTCTTTCTGATGCTTCTGCCCTGCTCAGCTAGGGGCAAGCTGTTTCCTCTCCTCTCCTTGGATGTCTCTCCTGCATGGCTTTTCACTTCCATTTCCACTCATGGCTGCTTCCGGCCTTCATGGTCTTTTGTGGCTACTACCATAGTCTCCAAAATATCTCTCCTTCTCACTTCTCCCCCCTGACTCAGTTTACACATCTTGACCATGGAGCCAATTTGTTATCCCACCTCTGTGGCATCTATGAACATCCCACTGAAGTAGCATTCTCAGGGGATCTCATCATGGGAATGCTACAATTAATTATTTTACAAAATAATGTCTCCCCCCTGACACACATGCCCAGCCTGCCTTATCTGGTGCCTTTCTTTTCTTCATGGCACTTGTCACCTTCTAACTTTATATTATTTGTTTGCTCTGTTTATTATTAAGTATCTGTCTCCTACCATTAGAGTATAAGCTACATAAGGGCAGACAATATTGTCTCTTTTGTTCTTTGACTTGTCTCAAGAACCTAGAAGACCTCTGACACTCCATTGTTATTTGCTGAATAAATTAATAGGTTTCAACGATAGTCAGCAATGTAGATATCAGTTAAATATTCATAAAATAGCTAAGTCCTGCTACCAGAGTTAGGAGCTCCCTGGCACGACCCCCTAAAGCCCTTGTCCTCCCTGCAGACAACTCTGGGCTTCAGGGGGTGGGAGGGTGAAGAAAGGGTGGGAAGTAGAGGTCAATGGGGAGGGACAGAGGAGAGTGGGGGGAACAGTTCTCAGACAAGCCGGTCAGAAAACTGATTTTTGCAGGCCTTTGTTTGGTTGTTCCCTATCCCAGTCCATCTATAAGATGCGGCAGTCCCTTGCCTGGTCACTATTCAGCCCTGATGCAAACTGCAGAAGGTTGCAAGTACTGGACAAGGGCTAACCTACCAGCTGAGAATCGCTCTACAGGCAAAAGTGACTTCTTCAGGGCCTCCCTGCATCAAGGACGCGGCAAGCAATCTTTCTTCTCTGAGATTAACCTGGCCTAGAGCCACAGTAAACACCCAATCTCCCTTACAGGGAGGAAAGATTAAATATCTGATTAAAATTTTTGGCTGCTAATTTATTGAACTTGGATAGATGGACCGTTTGGAAGTCATGTGACTTTCCCTGTGTGTCTGCCTCTGTTCCATGGAGCGGGGTCATGGGCTCCGTGTGGGCGGGTGGGGACTGGTAGGCCAAGGGCGCTTTCTCGGGCCACCTCTGGACACTCAGGGGCCAGCTCTTTTGGGCCAGTTAGTTCAGGAATGTCCTCATCGACCATGGCAGTGAGAGGTCTCAACCTCTCACTCTGTTCTTGTCGCTTTGTAGATTGGCTCATTTCAGTCCTCCCCCGCCTATTGTTCTGAGCCGCCCAGCAAAATGATGTCATGGGCAGCTTAAAAGTATACAGGAAGTCTTCAAAGCTGAATGACTTCAATATACTTTATTCCGTGGACTCCTGCTGCTGGGTGTCTATAGAAACCCTGACCCCACAGGCCTCAAGGAGGCAGCTGTCCATTGAGAGACCCTCTCCCCCTGCTACAACATTTTCTCCCCCACCTTAGGGCCTCTGTGCCCACTCCTCACCTGCATCCCAGAGCCCTGGACATAGGCCAGCACCAGAAGGAAGAAGGGAGGCTAGGAGGAGAGCCAGAGGGGTAAGGAGGTCAAAGGGAGATTTCTCAAAAAAAACAGAGGCCCAGGACTCCTAGGAGAACCAAAGGTCACCTTTACTGGCCTTTGGATAATAGTCAGTCTGGCAGAGTTGCCAGTCATGGCAATGTCCTCACAGAGGGCAAAGTGACAGCAAGCACAAGGGACTTGCCTCTACTTGCGAACAGCAGCAAGGCTGCCTTGAGACTGCTGCCCAGTGATTTTGAGTAAAGTTAAACAGATGGCAGTTTGTAACAGGGTAATAATAACAAATATATGTGCAGGGCTTTAAAGTTTACACAGCAGGCTTTTATGTATCTATTATTGTAAGCGGCCATCACAAAATCCTCATGAGGTATTAGCTCCCTTTTAACAACGGAGATCAAACACATAAAGCAGAGGGGCACCTGGGTGGCTCAGTCTGTTGTGTGTCCAACTCTTGATTCCAGCTCAGGTCCTGATCCCAGGGTTGTGCGATCGAACCTGTGTCCTGCTGAACATGGAGCCTGCTCTCCCTCTGCCCCTCTCCCCCACTCTGTCTCTCTCCCACACAAATAAAAATAATAATTATAATTTTAAAAAAACATAAAGCAGAGTCTTTTTGTTGTTTTTGTTCTTTCTACTTACACAAGGTCACCCAGATGTCAAAGGTGGAACTGGGACTCAAGTCCAAATCTGACCTACTTCACAGTCCTCCACTTTGTGCTGGAATTAGGGTCCTAGCTTCCTTTTCTTATTCCTACTCTTTACAGAAATTGCCCTAAGGGCTCCTGGGTGGCTCAGTCAGTTGGGCGTCCGACTTCGACTCAGGTCGTGATCTCATAGTTCGTGGGTTCGAGCCCCGCATCAGGCTCTGTGCTGGCAGCTCGGAGCCTGGAGTCTGCTTCAGATTCCTTGTCTCCCTCTCTTTCTGCCCCTCCCCCGCTTGCACTCTGTCTCTCTTTCTCTCTCTCAGAAACAAATAAACATTAACTCTTAAAACAAACTGCCCTCAACGAGCCTTGGAGCGGCTAGCTAGTTGGTAGTGTTGTTCCATCTTATGGAACTACCAGAACTTTCCTTTGCCAGCCCATAAATGACAGTTTGTGCTGGCCCTGGTGCATTTGCCTGTCTCTGCCTGCTCAACCTTCCAAGGCTTTGGAGAGAACTGATTTCACATGTCCATAGACTGGCCCTTGTGGTGAGGCTGGGAATTGTCTTCTCGTTATTACAGACACTGGAGACACTGCAGTTCAGTGATGCTGGCGGTGAGGTAAGTAAATGTACCCAGAACAATGTGCGTGACTTTCCAAAGGCATTTTCCACTAACTCATAAGGCAGAGGTCTTAATCTGAGGTCTATAGACAGAATTTCAGGGGTCTGTTGAAAAATATGGAAGAAAGTTACATCTTTCTTTTCATTAGCCTTAATTAAAATTTAATTTCTCCAATTATGAATACACACTACATTAGTATTACAGCAGTCCATTTTGAAACCACAAGTTTTCAAATCACATTTCAGTTGTAGCAGATATCTCCAAATATCATTTATGCTCATCACTACTTGGAATTATGGCAATAGGCCTGCTGTTAAGTCTTGTTATTTATTACATTATTAAAGGGAAGCATATATTTTATTATCACAAATCTATTGTTTAGACATTTTGATCATGCAGGCTCTTACCTGCATAGAAGGAACCTGACCCGCTTTCAACATCCTTATCTTCACCTGGCCCTAATTATTTCTTGAAGTCCCTATACGTATTTCAGACTATATTTCCACATAATTGGCTTCCTTTGTAATGCTAATGTATTTTATGCATTTAAGAACATTATTCTCTGGGGCACCTGGGTGGCTCAGTGGGTTAAGCCTCTGACTTTGGCTCAGGTAAAGAGCTCAGGTGGTGATCTTACAGTTTGTGAGTTCGAGCCTCACCACGGGCTCTGTGCTGACAGCTTGGAGCCTGGAGCCTGCTTCAGATTCTGTGTCTCTCTCTCTTTCTCTCTCTCTCTCTCTCTCTCTCTCTCTGCCCCTCTCCTGCTTGCACTCTGTCTCTCTCTCTCAAAGATATCTCAACATTTTTTTAAAAATTAAAAAATAAAAGCTTAAAAAAAAAAGAACATTATTCTGATAAAGAGTCCATAGGCTTCCCCAGACTGCCAAAGGAGCCCATGTCCCAATACAAGGTAAAGAGCCCCAGATGTCATTTTGCTGGAGTTGGAAGGTTTAAGGAGTATAAGAGGCTTGGTAACTTGACCTTCCCACCATCTGCTGGGACTTCACCCTGGGAAGATGGAACATGATGGCCAACAAGTCAGGGCCATGTCCAGTGAGGAACTGAGGCCTTGTGGGAGGCTGTGCTCACTGGATATCTTGCCGGGCTGCTGTCCAGGCTGCTTCACACCTTCACATGTACCTCAGGAACTGTATCTTCCATCTGTACCACCACTAGTGCTCCTTCTCATGAAGTCTCACATTAGCACTCTGAAAGTTTCGTTTTGTGTTTTGTGGCTACACAGTCACACTAGTCACCTCCACGTCTTTGCCTCTGGCTATCTCGCTAACTTTAGAGGAAGTAGGGTCAGGATGAGCTGTTATATGTATAGTTATCAAGCCTGATTTCATAGAACATTTAAGTGGCAACTGTGCACCAGACATTATACAACATGGCAGCCAACTTGAGACCTCTCCGTGGCCCTCAATGTGGAGAGTAGTCAAGCCAGGGGTCAGGAGGGAACTGCACTGTTGGAACTAGAGGGTATGCACAGTCATGAGTGATTTTACCCAACCTATCTGGCCTAGGTGGTGTGATCCCACAAGACACTAATACTTACTCACTGTACACCAGCCATGTTATTCTGGATTCTCAATGCTCATGTAACTAGAGCAACTCCAGCCCTTCCCTGTCTATGAAGACATGGCTAACTCTCAAGGGCTTGTGGCCTCAATCAACCTGCATGGAAGGAATCCAACCCCTTTTCAAGATCCTTTTCTCTATCCAGCCCTAATTATTTCCTGAAGTCTCTGGGATGTTTCAAACATTCTTGTGAATCAGTCTAGATTGAATCTTGATTACCACCCCTGTAGCCTGACACAGGAATCCAGGCCTCTCTTTACTGCTGACCTTGCTGCCCCATGCCACTAGGCTATGGCCACCCCATACTCCTGCTGATCTCTGCTTCCCCTGATTGAGGATCAGTTCTTGGCTACCAGTCTCAATCCTCCAGGCATTTGGCTACCAGCAGCTGGCTGCAAAAGGTGAAGAGCTCCCACTGCTGGAGGGTGCTACGGCAGGGCAGCCTGGGCTCAGAGAGCAACACCTTCTCTTACACAGATAGCCCTTCCCACCTCAGGGTGCACAGAGCTCTCCAGAGTAGCAGGGTAGGTACAGGTTCAAGAAAAACCAAGCTGGGCATACTTAGAACTGTACTTTCTCTTTAGTGAGTCAGATTCACCATACTTGACACGCCTTTCCTTAGGCTGAATCCTCTCTTAGATTCGAAAGATTCTCTCCTGCAATCTGACCTCTGATGCTTTGCTCTGCCCTCCAGACAAACCTGAATATATCAGGATCACGTTCAAGGACCTGATTTAACTTCTATTATTGCAAGCCTCCCCAGCCCCGAAAAAAATCCAAAACACAATTGTCAGGAGGGTGAAGAGGAAAGGATTATTCTAACACCACACCCCAAACCTGTCTATACTTGGTAGAACTAGTCTCCTTCAGATGCTCTTGAGGAAACCAGGAGTGAGTAAGGCAGTGAGAAGACTCCTGCACTGACTTTCTGGACTTCTGATACAATCTTGGCATTTGGTGAGGTGGAAAGAACTCAGACTTTAGGGTTAGAGTAAGCTCTGCTCCAGTAGCAGCTTTGACACTTAACTGTGAAACTTGAGTAAGATCTCTCTGAGCCTACTTTCTTATATAGAAATGGGAAACAGTCATACTTGCATTTAGGGTTACTTGGAGGATTCATTGGAATACCTAATATACAGTACCTAAGACAATGCTTTGCCCATAGTTGGCAATTGATACATCTTAATTCTTATTTTGAATATTACTTTTTTTTTTCTACACTTTGGTGTACCAATTGGATGTAAGAAGCATTGATGGGAGGTTTCTGGAATTGCATTAGCAAGCTTATTGATTAGATAAATATTTCTTTGCTATTCACTAAGTCCTGAAAAGAGAAACATAAAAAATATGAAACTGTTTATGTTATGAAATAATAGCATATATTTCTGACTAATCTGCAGAGTCAAATAAAAGTTATACTATTTGATATCAATATATAGTAAAAAGAACAAAGAAGCAGAGGAGAGAAGTTATACTATTTATGTACCTATACATGCCAAAAATATGCCAATATTCTTGCTGTATTCTCTAAAGGTCACATTACAATGAGGATACTGAGATACTCTAGATTTGATCTCTAGAAAATAATGCCATTTTTTCTTCTTCTTTCACTTTCCTGTGTGTGTCTAAGACTTAGGCTTAATTGTCCACTTCCTACATAAATCCAACTCCAGTTCCAAGACTCATTGGCTTTATTCCAGACATTAAGTACCCTGGCTTAGTTGGAGAGACGTATGTAGCCTGTTCTTCTTTGGGTTCACACCTGAGACCAACAACATTCCCAAGCCTGTGCACTAAGAGAGAAGCAGCACTGCTAACACACTGAAAGTATCCAGAGACTTGCTTCATTTGTCACTGATGCTTCCCTCCCAGTAATTTCCAAGGCAGCTTTCACTGTGATATGCTTCACGTGGAAATTCTGAGCAATGCTCTATTTAAATTCAGCAAAAGCCCACTTGTAACAGAACTGGGGAGAAAGGGTGGGCAGCAGGATGACGGAAAGGGGGAATCTCCCTTTTTGGCTCCACACGATTTGATTCTGTGACCTTCAAAGTCTGAAAAGGAAAATTGAGTTGATTCATAAACAACCAGGGACCAAAATACTTCTGGTTTCCTTTTATTGTACTTCTGGGAACCAGCTGATTATGTTCAAAACTCTGGGTGTTTAAAGCTGATTCAGGAACCATAGTGAGTTTTCTAGGCTGTTTATTTTGACATTTTTGTCTCATTTTTGTCACTCAATCATAAAGGAATAGAAAATGTTCATCTTGAAAGAAGGAAGCTGATCAGTGATCAAGACTGCCAGGTTAAACACCAGAAACAAACACGAAGGGCTGAGATCCCACAGATCCCCACCGGGCCCATTTCCAGAACACAGTCTGAAAGACAGAAGGGAGACTGCTCTGCCTCTGGACTTAGTATTTAATCTCAGGTGGCTGACACATGCCTTGTGCTTCAACTGTAAGGATGGTGATACTGAGACACTAAACAAAACCTGGGTCACCCTTAAATAAATAAAGAAGGGAACCAAGAGTTGGTGTGGCTATAATGCCTTGCACTTCTACAGCGTTCACAGAGTTCGAAGCTGTAAGCATCTTATAAGCACGTTTTGTTTGATTCCTTATCACAACCCAAACAGGATTAGCCCCATTCCTCATAATTTCATGGCTGAAAGCTTCCAGCACTGATGTTCTTTTGAGAAAAAAAAAAAAAGTAGGTAGTCTAAAAATAATTAGGAAGAGACTTTGGACCACCCCTCCCACAGAAGAGAAACTTCCCCCCTCTGAGCTACAGGTTCAGAAGAGTGCTGCCTACCACCATCCTTCTAAAACATGCTCATGCAAGTATTGGAGAGCAGCTCTTATCCATCTTTCACTCTGATGCTTTACATAAGTCAAAACCTGAAGGATACTCCACAAAATCTACTTTCTTCTCGTTTTCGTGACCTATTAAACTTGGAACCCAACTTAAGGCTACTATGTAAGATGATGGGAATAACACAGCCCCATGCTTATAATTTATCTCATCTTGCAGGAAACTGAAAACTAAACTGGAATAATCAGGGCTTGCCACCTAGATGCTTGCTAGCTATTTCTCTGATTTGGGGCAGGGGGAGTGATTCTGTTTTTAGGTGTTTTATTCTACAGTGTTGCAACATATTTAATTTTTTGGTGTGGTATAAATCTAAGTAAATAATGATAATAGAGGGCAACAAAGGTCTCCAAGAAGCTCTTCCCTGGGAGGCAAAAGAGCAGCAATCTTATCTTCCTGTGCTTGCAACTTTAGGTGTTACACTGAACCTCTGGATAGTACTCATCAAATGGGGAATAAAAACATCATCGATTTAAAAACAAGAAATTGGATCAATTTGCTTATAGTGTTTTTGTTTCTTAAGGCTTTCATCAAAGCATTTAACTCTATAACAGTCTTACAGATGAACTCAAACTCAAGCCACAAAAATGTATCTAAAATTGTCTTTAACAGTCAAACATAGGTTTTGCACTGACATTTGGGAGAGAAGTGATGCAAATCAGTGTTTCTGTCTGGCTCTCATAAACTGTTGCTTATCCTGATCAGTAACCCAAGCACCTGCTAAGGGTGCTGAGGCACAAAAGATGAAGGCTTGCTGCTTCCAGACTGATATGAAAAGAGGAATGGTCACTGATCTTAGAGAAGTTTCCATTTCTAAGTGTGTTTTTTTAAAACTCCTTTCCTATTATGTTTCCTAGGTTGCCACAAACTGAACTCACACAAACATTTTATTTGTAGCTTCTTCAGGTCTTAGACTGAAATGCTGAGCGATCTTAGATTTCTAAGTAGCCTCTTAGCTCCCTGAGATAAACATCTGCTCCTTCCTCATCCTCAACTCAGTGTCTCATCTGCACCAGGGACCTAAGAAGGGTTGAACTGAATCAACCCGACCTCTTCATTATTCAGCTGACTCTTTAGCTTTTGCTAAATGTTTCTTAGCTCTAGCTGGGAACCAGAACATTAAGGAGATTTTACTAACAACTAAAAATAATACTAAAAATAGGAAGTCCTAGCCCAGAAGAGATTATGTCTACCTCAAATTAAAAACAGCTGAGAAATATTAATATGTCCATTAGAGTACTGTAAAATGCTCCAATTTTACAATGCTTTCTCTGTTTCCCTCATGAGTCAGGGATCCCACTTGGAGTTCATCTGCAACTTCTAATTTGCATAAGAAAGACTCATTGCAAAGCATCAGAGTCACTTTGCAAATTCAAAATATCCACATAAACTGTTCATTTTTATATGTATTTGTAAATATTTTCCCTAAGTCACTTTTAATAACATAATCTCATTCTTAATACAGTTTGACTTGGGAGTTTTTGATGTCCTTCTGGAGCATAAGGTGTAGGAAAATACAGAAAGGTATAATTATCCCTGAAAGTAAGAGAAGTGATGCACATAGAAGATGTACAGCTTGCTCGTTGTCTCCAGGGTGCCCAGGACTCAGGAAACTTCATAGCGACAGTAGGATTCTAGTAGCTGGTTTTTCATTGAACACTTTTTCAATAAGGGGTGCCTGCCAACCTGCCACAACACCTCCCTAAACTTTGACAGGGTCTCCATCACCATTTTGACGCTTCGAGGAAAGCTGGCTTGCTTTTTACAGAATCTGTTCTCAGGGAAATGCTGTGAGAAAGCCATAAGCTCTACAAGTAAAACACGAGAGCTCCCTCTACAGCAGGTACCAGCCGGTTGCCCTGTGCTGGGACCCAGATTGAAGGCAAGAAACAAAACAAAACAAAAACAAAACAAAACAAAAACAAAACAAAACAAAAACAAAACAAAACAAAACAAAGCTCTATTGGCTTCTCTTCATGAGTACACAGTAGGGTGGGAATGAGAAGGTAGAATTGCTCAGTTTGCCAAGCAGAGGAGAGAAGCAAGGAAAGAGAAGGTATTGTGTAAGAGAATGGAGTGTATGTAAGCAGGTTATTGCTCTGCATAAAGCTTTCCTGCAATAACAATGAGCAATTTAGTTCCTTTCAAGTTATACAAATTCTTGGTTCTCTCTCTCTCTTTTTAAGGTGGAAAAGGAACAGCAGAAGGGGTGTCATGAGGAGGTGGAGGAGGAGGGAGAAAATTAGAAAACAATACAGCAGCAAGCCAGGCTTCCCAGCACCCCTGCAGAGGCACGTCCCACCACATTCCTCCAGGCGCCATCGACTGACCAGATGAAGAGCTTCAGGGTCATCAAAGGAAGGAGAAATGAGGAGCTGCCTGAATCTGTGTTGATTGGTGCATTGCACAGGATGAAATGTAAAACTCAAAGGGAAAGGGCAAAGCAGATGAGGAATTATATTCCTGAAGAAACCGTGCAGTTTGAGAACTGCGAAATGTCATTGGCAGGTAGCCCATTACTGTTATGAAAATGTGAAGTATGTGCACGGCAGACAAAGGGGACCCACTGTAAACACAGCTCAATAATTCTTTCAAACGAGACACACACACACACACACACACACACACACACACACACACAGACTGTATTTACCTTTCAGAGACACTGGGTCACCCTGTCTTACACAGAAAGAAGGAAATGTCTCTAACACCTTAAAATCTTGAGTGCATACCACATACCACAAAATTTGAATGTGGCTGATAATGGGCACAGCGGTCATTGAAAGGTAACCAACTCAGCAGAAGCATTCATGTGGGCAATATTTTCCAACAATATCTAAAGGTTAATGTATGTCCTTTTCCCAGAAGTCAGTGTATATTCCTTTACTTAAAAGGTAAATATATTAGAAATCAGACTCTTTTTTTAACCTTCAAATCAAAAATAAAAAGTGGGTGAGAGCTTTCTGCCCACCTCCCACATCTGCTCCCCATCTCTGCAGAGACAACCTGGAGTGCTAAGTGTTTAACAACTTTAATTAGATTTTCCTAGAAAAATAAAATTTGGGCATGGACTAAGACAGGATTCTGGAATATGTTTGAGATGGTGCAATCTTCTTTAGTACTCTTTACTGAGAAAGAAGGAGGACGGGGGAGAAATAAAGTTAACTGAGGATTAAAAAGTTAATGGGTGACTGGTAAATCAGTAAAATCTGGTATATCCATACAATTGAATGCAATTCAGCAATCTAGAAAAGAACAAAATACTAATACATTCTATAACATGGATGGACTTCAAAAACACCATGCTGAGTAAGAGCAGCTGACCCCCAAACCCACATATTGTATGACTCCATTTGCATAAAATGTCCTACAAAGGTAAACCTATAGAGACCAAAAGTAAAATAGTATTCTCCTGGGGCCAAGAATGGGGATTAACTATAAATGGGAGTGAGGGATCTTTTTGTAGTGATAGGGATGTTCTAAAACGGATGATGGTAATGATTGCACAACTGAGTAAGTTTACTAAAAATCACTGAATTGTATACTTTAACTGGGTGAAATTTATGGCATATAAATTATACCTCAATAAAGTTTTTTTAAGTGAATGGATGATTTGATAGAAGCAGCCACCAATTTGATTTAATAAGATTGTAAAGAAAGAAAAATTTTAAAAATGAAAATATGTAACTGCTCCCTTAAACTCCCTTGAGTAGGTTTATACCTAATCTGACTAATTATAACACTTTGTTTCTTTTTTTCAAGTTTATTTATTTTGAGAGAGAGAGAGGGAGGGAGGGCTTGAGAGAGAGAGAGAGAGAGAGAGAGAGAGAAAGAGAAAACCCCAAGCAGGCTCCGCACCTGCAGCATGGAGCCTGACGTGGGGCTTGAACTCAAAAACCACAAGATCATGACATGAACCGAAACCAAGAGCTTAACCGACTGAGCCACCCAGGTTCCCCTAACGCTTTGTTTCTTAACTGGAGTATTTCACATACCCCATATTGGAGTTACCTGTGTGTGTGTATGTGTCTCTCTCCTGGACTGTGAGATTTTAGAAGAGAGGACCCCTTTTGTATTTGTTTCCTACCATCGTCAGTGCCATGCACACAGACGTTTTCACGGGGGAGATAAAGAATATTTTCTGATTTAAAAACTCCCCCCAAAATTTTTTTAAATAAAAAAATAATCTTTAGGAAAAGAAAAAGAGTTTATATGGAACAAGAGAAAAGATGAAGCATCCAGAGGAGTTAGATATTATGTAACTATACATATTTTCTCTAGAAAACCAACTTCCAAGTAAAGGCCTATTAAATAGAGAGAGCATTTTTGGAGAGAATCCAAGTCTTCAAAGGAACAAAGAGAAGAAATCTAGGTATAAATACCAGAAACAAAAATGTATCTATTAATATATCACAATATTATCTCTGCAGAAGCCTAGGAGCAGAAAGCAATAGTAAGCACTGAGAAGCACTTCTAAGCTGTGGGGTCTGATACAGGAGGCAGCTGTCAAGTGTGGGGGCTGAAAGTAATGGTCTGACAACAGACTACAGACTGGTGGAGCAGGCAGCTTTGGTAAACCATGAGAACAGGGCATTGTCAGCAGACACCTGAGTGGAGGGACACATCTTCAGCTGATCAATATTTACCAACGGATACAATCCTCACACATGGTATTTTATTGCAAAGACAACTCAGCTGAGACATGACTCTTCTATGGGGTGCCCGGATAGCTCAGTCTGTTATGCATCTGACTCTTGATTTCAGCTCAGGTCATGATCTCACGGTGGTGAGATTGGGCCCCACATTGGGCCTCACGCTGAACATGGAGCCTGCTTAAGATTTTTCTCTCTCTCTCTGCTCCTCCCCCCAAAACAAATAGATAGATACATAGATAGATAGATAAAATATCTTTTAAAAATACCTCTGGAACCAAAACCACCAGCTAGAATGGTCAACCAAGACCTCCTCTGGCCATATGATTGGTCTGCTGTCTTGGGCAAAGCTTGTTTAAGACCATAAGTTTCAGGAGTTACCCCAGGGAGCAGAGTCCATCATTTATCCGAGTTGGCAGCAGTGCCTAGGACAAAGGCTCAAATATTGAAAAAACCAAGTAAACATCTGTTAGACTTAAGTTTGAAAAGAAAAGAAAGAAAGGGAGGGAGGGAGGGAGGGAGGGAAGAAGAAAGGGAGGATAGACAACAATCCTTAAAAACAGAAAAATAATGATTAAAGGGGTAGAAAAAGAGCATGAATTCAATTTTACAGTTGACTAATTTGTGTGGGTACCTGGAGAAGCTAAGAGATGACAACTATTGTCACTTTTTTAAAAGAACAATTTTGAAGAAATGTTGGACAGTTATTCTAATTCTCTGCGGAGAAACCAAGAAAAGGCACTTAAGTTGCCAAAAGAGGAAACTTCAATTAGCCATAAAGCAATCTTGACAATATGGGTAACTTAGCAGGTTCCTAGGAGAGTCACATACCATTCATCCCTGGAGATGTCTGAGAAGGCAATTCTTATTTTTCTTAGCTGGAGTAAATATAGACCTGTCTGAGGCAAGAAAGAAGCTGAACCAGGAACCACTTCTGCTCCCTTCCTGATCTCTGATTTTACTCAATTTTCTATTGCTTATCTTCCAAATGTGCTTGTAATAACCTGCCCTCTTGCAAGCACCTTCTTGTAAATGAGATGCCTATCTGGGTTCATCCCAGCTAAATAAACTGAATTCAATAAAATCCATCCTGGGTTATGCTCCAGGAGAGTTATTACCCCACGAACATGCTACTGTTGCTACTGTTACCTAATGCTTTAACTTCTCCTTTAGGCTTGAGTTATGCTATGTTGTTGTATATCTAAGATAAGAGGCTGTCTGGAGTCTGTTCAATGTTATCGCATAACACACAGTGACTTTTTTATTGAAGGCACCCTATGAGTACCTCTGCACTGATGCAGGTTTTATTGAAACTAATTCAGAGACTCTGTGTGTGTGTGTGTGTGTGTGTGTGTGGATGTACACACATGAACATGCATATGTATATACACTCATTCATACATACTTAAGAATATATGTATTTTTTAATGTTTTATTTATTTTTGAGAGAGCACGAGTGAGGGAGGGGCAGAAAGAGTGGGACAGAAGATTTGAAGTGGGCTCTGCACTGACAGCAGCGAGCCCGATGCAGGGCCTGAATTCACTAACTGTGAGATTGTGACCTGAGCCAAAGTCAGACACTCAACCAACTAAGCCACTCAGGCACCCCAAGAATATATATGTATTTTCAAAAATAAATGCTGAACTGAAAACAAAGTCATGATGTTACTCTCCACAGTTAGCTGATAATCTGTTCTGCATTAATCTGCCAGACTGGGATGCTCTGTGTTGTATTAATCTAGCTTAAAACTTTAAGTGAAGACACCAGTCACTTAAATAAATGCCAGCACAAGGGGAGTTTGCTTGTCTCTCCACCTGACTCTGCCCAACTTCTGCTACTTCGGATTCTTGAAGATGCAACAATTTCCAACCATGAGACCCCCAGACTGCTAGGCCTTCAAAAAGTTAAAAATGGGGTATTCTGATAGACTGTCAATGCTTCAAAAAGCCTAATGGAAAATTTACATTTCCTAAAAAAGTTGCAATGGACAAACAGTCTGCCTTGTTGGATTTTCAATTTTATCAATTCCTTGAATCATCCGGATTATCTCATAATTACCAGAAGCTCTAGCTGACATCATACATGATTTTGATGGATAAATTACTGGGAGAAATTCCTTAAACCTGTAGTTTGATGGGAGAAAAATATTTCAAAGCATGAAATTTAAAAAAGAAAAAAAAAACACGTAAAATTCCCTGGTAATAGAAAGGTTTGATACGTCTACCATGAAAACAGCATGAAGGAACAGGAGAGTGTTGACCCAGGAATCACCATTTTATTAAATAAAAGCATACCCAGACATCTCATAAAATAAAGTCCAACTAAAAAAAGAAACACAAATACATGTCATACTTCTACTTCCTGCACCATGATTCAGGACCCAAATTCAACATGAACCTGAAAAACTTGACAACCATTTCCTCCTTACTCCATGGGCCCAGACTTCTGAGGCAGCCCGAAAAATATTCTACGTTTCTTTCTCCTGCCCATCTTCTTACGTCTATTCAGAGAACACAACTTCTAGGGAAAAAATTGTGCAATAAGTAGTTGCAAGATTAGTGTTGGCATTTCTGTGCTTCTGACCAGAGGCAAAGAAAGAAAAATTTTCTCTAGCTTTTTGTTATTTGGAATCTATGAATTTTAGAGTACCCCATCAGTTCTGAGTATCAAAGAAACAAATAATGAGTAGGAAAAGATACCACATCAATAAAGCAACATTGTCATAGAAGAATGTCAGCTGGAAACTTGGAAGTTGGACCATTAGCTCTCTGAAAGTTTGCCCTCTAAGCTGTAGATCAAATAAAGGAATGTGACAATCGCATGATACAAGCAGGTTGAAAACAGGAAAATCCACACATTGTATGTGGTATATCCATGGATTAGAAGATCATTTGGCCATAAAAAGTAATGAAGTACTGACACATGCTACAAAATAGATGAGCATTGGAAACATTTATGTCAAGTGAAAGAAACCAGATGCAAAAATTAAATAGTATATGACTCAATTTGTGTGAAATATTCAAAAAAGGTAAATCTATAGTGACAGAAATTAAGTTATGGCTACTTGGGGCTAGGAATGGATGGGGATAGGAAGGGGTTGCATATTTCTGGGATAGTGCAAACACTCTATCACTGGATACACATTTAAAATGGGTGAATTTTATGGTATATGTTATACCTCAATAAAGCTGTTAAAATATTGTTAAAATTTTTAAATCATAAGACATGTTCACTGTTTGCATGCTCAACACTCAGCATAGTTCTGGCCACATGGTAGGTGCTTAGCACATGTTTACTAAATAAGTGGAAGAATAAGTGAATGAAGTAATAATCAAAAAGTTAACACACACACACAAAAAACAATTTTGTGACTTACACAAAGACCTGTGCATGCATGTTGAAAAGGCTCATTATATTCCAGGTCAAAAAAATTATGAAGCATAAACCTAGATATTCTGGCTTAAAACATTATTAAAGAAGAATTTCTACAAGAATTCAGAGAACAGAAAAAGATTTACAGAGGGTAGCCTAGTATTTCTTCTATGCAACAGTAAATATCAGAAGAAAGTGGAGGAACACGCACACAACTTTAAAGAGAAAAGGGACCTCCAAACATTTTCCTTCCCAACTCACTTGCCTTTCATGTGGGAAAAACATTTTCAAATGTGCGAGGCTTTAACAAATATGTATATCAACTATATACCTATCCTCTTATTTAATATTTTATCAGACAGGATAAGATTAGCAAAGCTACAGTTACTAACAAGCCCCAAACCTCAGTGGCTTAAAACAACATAGGCTATTTGATCACACCTAGTTCCTGGGGGGGGGGGGGGGGGGGGGAGTCAGGATTATTTGCTGATTGCTGTTACTCAGTGATCCAGGCAGAGGGTGAAGTTCCATCTTGAACTTTCCAGAGGGAAGGAGAGCTCTGGAGAGCTCCCATTGGCAAGTCCATTCACAACTCACTGCCTAGAACTAGTCACATGGCCTCACCTAACCAAAAAGGGGCTAGGGAATGCAACTCTACCGCGTGTCTGGAAGGACTCTGGAAGTGTGGGTGGAAAGAGGGACATGGACTGGTTAGGAATATCCGAACTGGAAGAACAACATCAAGGCAAAGTACCTTACAACCAAATCCTGTTCCACCCAACAGATGAAGGAACCCAGGGCCTGCATTTCCTGACTGCCAACCTAACAACAGAAAGCAGACCAAGTAAGCTGATTCCTCCTCCAGATGGAACAGGAGTCCCACAGTAACACTAAGTGAGCCTAACAGCTCAAACAAGTGAATATCAAATGGGAGCCCTGCTAACAATAAGCAGTCAAGTGTCTGGCTCCTTCCACACCATACCTCAGACTCCCTTCTCCTGCAAAGAGGCACTGGGCAGCTGAGCAGCCAGCTAGGACCTCCCACCACAACAAGTGCCCAGCAGGAAGCCTCCTTATCCCATAGACCAGAGATTCCCTTCCCCCACCTTGAGACACCCAGCAACCCAGCCTTTGGAAGCACCCTCTGCCCCTTTAGGCAGTAAGTACTAGCAGGTACCTGTGGGAGCTCTGGAAATTAAATTGTCATTGGAAAATAGTTCACAAAATAGGCCAGGACCTTCATGCTAAACCTAAATAGGGTGGCTGCCCCAAATAAAAAATTTAAATAGGATCCAGAATCTCCTAAGATAATAGCCAAAATGTCCAGGATGAAATAAAATCCTCAGTCACACCAAGAGCCAGGGAAACCACAAACTGAATATAAAAACAACTGATGTTACTTAGGGTTCAGAGATTAGATTGAGGACCTCTTTAGTGGGGGTGGCATTATTTTGCCTGCCATGGTTCTAATTCACGTGTAGGCAAAGAAATGAAATATGAGTTAAAAAATCACAGAAATATTATAGAAAGTCTAGCAGTAGATTAAAACAGACATCGGGGGGCAAAAAAAAGACATAAAGGATTTTGAACCAGTGGGGAAATGATTACTTATTCAACACTTATTATTGTAATCAACTGGATTACAATTGGAAACTAATTAAATTGGATACCAACCTCACATACTACAATAAAATTAATTCCAGATGGATCAAAGATTTAAATGTAAAAAAAAAAAAACCATAAAAGAGTAATATAAACTATGGAGAAAGTTTTTATATTTCTAAGTGAGGAAACCATAATATGCAACCACATAAAAATTTTAAAATCTGCATAGTAACACCATACCATAAACAAAATCAAAACACAAACCATGAGCTATGTTTTTTTTTAATTGCAACTCATTTCATTGCATAAGGTTAATTTTGTTAACATATAAAGAGCACCCAAAAAATCAATTTTAAAAAACTACCCATCCCAAAATTGGCAAAAGTAATATGTAGTCCACAGAAAAGAAATTCAATAAAATCTCTCTTAAAAACATAAAAGCAGAAAAAATGAAAACTACCCTAAGATACCATTTTTTACCTAATAGTAATAGTGATAAATCTGATGACACACTTTATTAACCAGGGTATAAGTCCGTAGCACTGGAGTAGATGTTAACTGATAAAACCTACATAGAGAGAAATTTGCAGCATCTGCTAAAACTAAAAATGCACATACATTTTGATAAAACAATTTTGTTTCTACAAATTTTGTTGCAAAATACATATGGGTAAAACAGAATATGTACAGAAATATGCATTCAACATTTTTAGGTATAGCAAAATGTTGGATATAAAATGTTCACTAATAGGTCTCTGGTTAATTATAGTAATTCAAATATTGAGATGTTCTGAAATACTCTTCAGTCATGAAAAAAAAAAAGAAGTAACTTCTATGTACTGTTTTGGATGAATCAACAGGATAAATTTTAACTTAAAAAATGTTGAACAGCAGGGCACCTGAGTGGCTCAGTTGGTTGAGCATCCGACTTCAGCTCAGGTCATGATCTAGCAGTGCATGAGTTGGAGCCTCCCCCAAGGTCGGGCTCTGTGCTGACAGCTCAGAGCCTGGAGCCTGCTTCAGATTCTGTGTCTCCCTCTCTCTCTGCCACTCCCCAACTTGTGCTCTGTCTCTCTGTCTCTCTCTTCTCTCTCTCTCTCAAAAATAAATAGAAAATTTTTTTTTAAATGTAGAATAGCATATAGGGTCTGCTGATAATTGTGTCAATTAATAGATCAGTTTACAAGGCCAAGTAGGAATAATTTTTAAATTGCATGATTCTCTCTTTTTTCCTTGAATCATCAAAAGTTGATTACAAATATATCTGATACAAAATGTTATTGTTATAAATCATCTTTTAGGCATGATAATAGAACATCAAATGTAAGCCAGCAGAATTTGTGTGGGTAGCTCGCCCCTTTCTTTCCACCTTTCCCCAGCAAATATTCTGGGAAATTAGGCACTTTCTTTTCCCTGGATTAAGTATGCTTCACTGTGACATCATTCCCTCTTCCTTCACCCAATTATCCCAACTTGACCATAACTCAAACTACATTCTTTTCCCATTGGAATTTAAAGTTTCAAGAAATGATATTTCAACCACACAAAAAGAGCCTTCAATTTAACGGTTAACTTTTGGGGTGCCTGGGTGGCTCAGTTAGTTAAGCGTCTGACTTAGGCTCAGGTCATGATCTCATGGTTCATGAGTTTGAGCCCCATGTCAGTCTCTGTGCTGACAGCTCAGAGCCAGAGCCTGCTTCAGATTCTGTGTCTCCCTCTCTCTCTGCCCCTCCCCTGCTCATACTCTGTCTCTCTCACACACAAAAATAAATAAAGATTAATGAAAAAAAATTTTAAAGGTTGATTTTCATAAATCCCTGTTACTGCACAAATCACTTGATAATGGTTATATATTGTTATCCTACCTGCCTTAGTTCTCAGAAATGCTATATCATAGGGATACCTGGAAAGAGAGACTTCCTGCAGTTTATGGGCACATTTGTTTTCATAACCTATCTTCCAGAATGACTGTTGACTCCTTGGTATCTATTCTTTTACTTTGCTTATTAAATATCTTGCATTAGAATGTGCAAAGTAATATAGGTACATTCTGCCTTTCACCCTTGGTCTGGTTCACTCTCAAATCTTTGTCTACCAGGAAATGTGATTGTTAAAATGGAAGTCCTGGAACACAGATAAGGAATGACACTCTTCCTGCAGATGTAGACTTTATATCAGAGCAACCTATACATTTTGTAATTTGGCTTTATTTTCCATAACATTCACAGCGGACACCAGGCTTTGAGACTGTTGAGTAAGTGACCCCTATTATCTATCACTGGGAGTAGAAGTCCAAACACTGCTACACCTTGGTATCAGTGTTGCCAAGGAAAAATCCCGTGCAAGCAAGCACTGGATGGAACACAAA
This sequence comes from Panthera uncia, assembly GCF_023721935.1. NCBI lineage: Eukaryota > Metazoa > Chordata > Mammalia > Carnivora > Felidae > Panthera > Panthera uncia. The sequence goes on along the minus strand of NW_026057586.1, from coordinate 48,458,297 downwards.
GCATAGAGAAGACACAAAGCAAGATCAGCTTCAGTAGTGGGTGTTGGTCCCCTAGGGTAAGACAGTCCCTCCAAGCAGGCAATGCAGGCAATTAACCTGCACACACTCCTCTTGTGCCTCAGAATAAGAGACCCCAGACCCTCCGTGCAGGAGACAGGGATAGTATAGTAGTGGTGCCATTTGACAGACACTTAAACAGAATTAAGGACTATACATTGAGTCTGAAATAAAGAACGATCCCCCAGAAAGCATCAAGCCCAGCACAGGTGTGGTGGTATGAGGCTGCATTTTCCAAGAGTGACCCTATGCCTGGTGATGGCTTTCTCCTTCTCTGGAAATGGCCTCATACACAAACCATGTCTGTTTATAAGATTCTGCTCTTTTAGCCACAGGTGTGGGCTGATGGCTGACCTAATCTGGACTAATCAGCCCTTACTCCCAAATTTTTGTCCCAGAAGAAAGGGACGTGAGAGGTACTCTCTATCTCTCTGGGGTGGGAAACACAGAATGTGAAACCCAGGAGCTGTTGACTGCCATGGATTCTGCTATGTGGAGAAAACTTATATGCATAGGCAAGAATTAAGGCAACAAGGTAGAGCCAAGCAGAAATGAGACATACAAGAGAGTCCTGGTGGCCTTGAAGTCTTAATTCCATTGGACCTTGGGCTTCACTGCCTCTTTGTCTTCCCCATCATCATGTGAAGAATTCCAAAAAATTTCCTCTGAACTATAGATTTTGCCTAAGCTAATAGGTGGGGTTGGGTTTCTCTGGTTCCAACCAAATCGGCTCTGACTAATGCACATTACCTACATGAATATATTCACCTGCCCCAACCTAACTTGAGTTCTGGATATGAATACGTGGCTTTACCACTTACAAGCTGTGTAATCTCGGGTAGTTATTTAACTTCTTTTGAGTCAATTTACTCATATGTGTTATAAAGGTTATAATAGAATCCACCTCAAAGGACTCTTAGAAGTTTCTAGTGAATAAATAAATGAAAATTGCTTATAACCACGCCTGAAACATACTAAGTATTCAAAAATCAACTATTATCATTACCATATATCACTATACTTATATATGTCATATACAAAATATAATATAATCTAGTGATATGCTTAGAACAATAATGAAAACAAACTCTTTTGTCTGTTCATCATATGCCAGACATAGTGCTAATTTAATCATCCCATTTAACACACAAAATCTATGAGATAGGAAGTATTATTCACTCCACATTACTGACAAGGAATTACATAATCTGCCCAAAGTCAGACAGCTAGATATTGGCAAGATTAGTAATTGTGGAGACATGCTTTTTTAGTTCAAAACTTACACTTTTTTTTCACTTTTTTTGGAGTGTGTATATGAGGATGTATAATACATGTAAAGAAAAATGTACAAAACCTAGATGTTCTGCTAAATGGGTTTTCATAAAGCGCACGTTGTGTGCCACCAGCCAGGCAAAGAAACGGAACATTGTCAGCATGCCAAATGGCCCCATGAAGGCTTCTCTCAAACTCTCTCTTACCCTCTTCTCCAAAGGCAGGCTGTTCTTATAGTGGCTTGTATTGTGTCAAAGTAGGTAAGCTGGAACTATATTTCCCAGAGTTCAAGGTTTGGGTTTGGTCATAAGAGAAATTTGCTGAAGATTTGGAAGGTAGGAATAAAGTAGCAGTCATTCCACTCTGAAAGTCACTGGAGAGCACCAGGCACTGTTCAACACTCATACTGATGTGCTCACTCCCCTCATTGGGGAGCAACCAGGCCTATGGGCCCTTCAGGCCCACCAACCTCCCCTTCAGCTTCTCCCAGTGCTAGGCCAAGTGTATGCTTCATGGCTGAGAGAAAAACATAGGTATGTTTGTCCTCATGAGCCCCAGGTTGTCCTTTATGGTTTCAGTGTGTCTATACATAGTCCAGGCTGTCCTTATTCTCATGGGGCTTTCCCTCTCAGCTGCAGCTCCTAGACTCCCAGCCACCTAGGCCCACCCCCAAAGGCAGGGGAAATATCCTTCCACTGACTCGTCAAATCCCGACAACTGCATAAAATCTGGTCCCTATATTAAATCCCTTAGTCCATAGCACTCTTAGTTTTGGTCCCTTGTGGATCCTAACTGGGATAACTCTCCTTATATCTCTAGCACTACAGTTCACTTGGCCTGTTTTGAACTTTATATAAGTGAAATCACACAATATGGATTCTTTTGTATCTGGCTTTTTACATTTTTTTAAAAAGTTTATTTTATTATTGAGAGACAGAGAGAGACAGAGCATGAGCTGGGCAGAGAGAGGAGGAGACAGAGAATCCAAAGGAGGCTCCAGGCTCCCAGCTGTCAGCACAGAGCCCGACGCGGGGCTCGAACCCACAAACCACGAGATCATGACCGGAACCCACAAACCACGAGATCATGACCTGAGCTGAAGTCGGACGCCCAAAAGACTGAGCTACCCAGGCGCCCCAGTGTCTGGCTTTTTAAAGTTCAATGGTATGTCTGTGGGATTGAGCCATGTTGTAGCATGTCACTGTAGTGTGTTCCTTTTCAATGCCATTTCATGTGTTGTATGAATGTATCACAGATAATTTATCCATCTTAGTGCTAATTGTTGGTTGGGATGTTTCTACTTTGGGTTTGTTGCGAATAATGCTACTATGGCAAGATTTTCAGTCGAGTCTATATAACTAGAAGTGAAATTACTGGGCCATAGGGTATTCATTTTTTAACTTTAATAGAAAATATTAAACTATTTCCTAAAGTGTTTGCACCAATCTACACTCCTGCCTGAAGCCTTTTATTTCTGTTTTAATTTCTCAGTTTGTACAATTATACATATCCTTGTCTTCCCTTTTGTCATACCCTTCCCCCCACCAGCATTTCCTTTTTTAATGTTCTCTAGTTTTATCCAAGACAAGACTTAGCCTTGGGTACTTCTTGCTGAAGTTTTAATGTCTTTCAATAAAATCAGACATTAAAAAAAAATACCTTACCAATACTGTATGCATTGCAAATATCCTACTCAGTGGCTTGCTTTTATACTCTTTCAGCAGAGTCTCAGATGAACAGAACTTCCTCATTTTGAAGTAATTCAATTAATCAATCTTTCCCTCTGGTTAGGACTTTTTAAATTCTATTTAATAAATCTTTCTCTACCCCTGAAAACATTAAGAGATTGTCCTATATTGGCTCCTGGAAGCTTTGTTGTTTTGCCTTTTACATACAGATTTATAAGTTTCAAATCAATTTTCACTTGATTTCATTTCATTTTCCTTCTCAGTATGAGACAGGGGTTCAATTTCATTTATTCCAAATGGTTATCAAATTGATCTAGCACCATTCATTGAAGAGAACATCTTTCTCAAAAATAAAGTCATAAATGAGTATCTGTTCCTGGTTCCCTGTTCCATTTATTTATCTCCCTTGGCACCATTACCACATTGTATATATTATTCTAGCTTTATAGTGTGTCTTGATATCTAGTACAGCAAGTTCTCCTACTTTGTTCATCTTCTTCAAGAGCAACTTGGCTATCCCTGGTCTTTTGTTTTTCCTTCTAAATTTGAAAAACAGTTTATCAATTTTCACTAATAAAAATCTGTAAGGATTTTTGACTGAGATTGAATCTATAGATGAACTAGGGAAAAAAACTTACATCTTTAAAATAGTGAGTCTTTTTATACATTCTTTAAGCTATCTCAATTATTGTCTATAATTTTCTGTGTGGATCTCTTAGACATCAGTTCACCAGTAGGCAAAAGTCTGAGGAGAATTGGAATATTTTCCTATTCTCAAAGTATCCCTCCCAAGATATTTACCAATTATAAGAGGAAAAACAGGAATTGTATAGTGCAGAAACTTGGCAGACACTCCCATAACCAAGTAATCAAGGTTAACACCAACAGTAATAAAAAATATCAACAGCCTGATATAATGTAGCAAAAAGGACGATATTACATTTGTGATTTTCTTGCCAAAAATGCATAATCTCGGGGCACTAGGGTGGCTCATTCGGTTAAGCGACCAACTTCAGCTCAGGTCATGATCTCGCAGTCCATGAGTTTGAGCCCCGTGTCAGGCTCTGTGCTAAGGGCTTGGAGCCTGGAGCCTGCTTCAGATTCTGTGTCTCCCCCCCTCCTCCCTCTCTCTCTCTCTCTCTCTCTCTCTCTCTCTCTCTCTCTCTCAAAAATAAACATTAAAAAAATTTAATGCATAATCTCAATCTAGTCATGAGGAAATATCAGACACACTAAATTAAAAGACATTCTACAAAATAACTGACTACAACTCATCAAAAGTGTCAAGCTCCTAAGGAAAGACTGAAGAACTGCCACAGACTGGATGACACTAAGGAGACACAGCAATTAAATGCAATATGGGATCCTAGGTGATCCTGGAATTGAAAAAGAACATTAGGGGTAAAACTGGTGAAATTTGAATGAGGACTATGGCTTAGTTAACAGTATTGTCCAATGTTAATTTACTTGTTTTAATCATTGTACTATGGTTATGCAAGCTTAGGAAAGGATGAATCAAAAGTATATGCGAACTTTCTGTACTATTTTTGTAACTATTATGTAAATCTAAAATCATTTCAAAACTTAAAGAGAAAATAAAGGTATATGATCCATGAAATAAACAGAGTCTTCTTTATTCTTTTTATATTTTCTGAAAAATTTGTGTAAGATTAATATTATTCTTTAATATTTGGTAGAATTTTATCAACAAAGCCATCGAGATTAAAGTTTTCTTTGTGGGATAGCTTTAAATTATGAACTGAATTTAATTTATAATCATAGGACAACTAAGATTATCTAATTTCTCTCAGGACTATTTTTAATTTATCTAGGAACTTACCCATTTATCCATTTCACTTAATTTTCAAATTTGTTCACAAAGATTTGTAATATCTTCTTATTTTTTTACTGGCCATAGGATCTGTAATGATGTCATATTTTTCATTTCTGATATTGGCTATTTTTCCTTCTCTCTTCTTCCTTATCATTCATGCCATTGTTTTGCTAACTTTATTAGTTTCAAATAGAGAAATTTTAACTTTTTAGGAACTTTTTATTTTACGTTTGTTTTCTCTTTTACTTGTTTTCTTATATTATTTCATTCTTTCTACCTTTTTGATTTTATTCTTTTACTAACTTCTAGAAATAGATGCTTTATCCATTGGTTTCAGCCCTTGTTATTTTCTAATGTATTCATTAAAGGCTATAATTTCACTCTAAGTGAATTCTGCCTGCAATTTTCCATATTTGATGTCATGTTTTCATTACATGTTTTAAAAGTGCTTTACTGCCTCACAAACTTATTGTGTTCACTTGTGTAGCATATTCTTCACCTTTCCCTTTTCTGAAAATATTTTCTTAATTACTGGAATATCTAATGTAAAAGAATTCTACTAGGCATACTAAGGACACAAAAAGACTTCTGCCTTCAAGAATTTCACTGAAGAGGTGAGATGTATAAACATGAACATAAAATCATGAGTACACATAAAGTATGGTAAATGACACATGAATGGTACAGACAATAAAAAGAAAAACTGAATGCAGTGTTTGGAGAGAATTTCATGAGGAATGTGGATTTTAGCTGAATTTGTACTTATGGGAAAGATTTAGGAAGAGGAGAAAGGATATGAGGGACTGGGATGAGCAAAGACTTAGTGGGTAGATAGTTCAAAGGGATAACTGGGAAAACAGTGTAAGCCACTTTGATTTACTGAAGAATTTGTGTGATGAAATAAAAGAATTAAAGATGAAAAAACTTGGTCCATCTTACATATCATTTTGAATATTGGGCTAATGAATTTGATATTATTATCTTATAGAGAATAGAGAACCATTTAAAAATTTTTAGATTGGCATTTGAAGTAAAGAATATTGTGGGAATATATATCAGTAGCCTTGAGCTGGGTAAATTGAAGGAAAAAGAAACTAAAAACAGGAAACCAGGAATGTGTATGAAAGTCTATATTGGGGTGATAACAGTGGGAATTAAAAGGTCTATATGAGAACTTATATGTTATTGATATGTTATTGTTATTGGGGATATGTTATTGACTCCCACTGAGACTTTGGCTCTAGTGAATAAGGACAGAAGTATTTATTTATCTTATCACAAAGAAACTATACATTTTATTTCAGGCTGAGAAGGGAATTAGAAGTAACAATATAGGTAGCCTATAGCGTTTGTTTAAATGTTTTTTCTCATTTTTTCTTTTTTTGAAGAAAGTACTTCCTGGTATTTTGGATGTTATTTCGGCTGTTTCAGCAGTGTGTGAGGAATGGTTACAAATTTCACTTTGTCAATTACATTGGCCAAAAGATAGTGTATTGCATTTCAACCTGATGCCTTCCACATTTGTATAGATCCCAAACCCCATAGTTTAGCAGTGAGGCAAAAATATGCCACATCTGCATGATCCTAAAGGTCATTCCCTTGAAATGTATCATACTAAATGGAATTTTATTTCTTGCCAAAAACTTTGTGGGCGTCTGTCACAACATTTATCTTTCTTCCATCAACAGCAGCAACAGAAGCAGCATCATAATATTTTATGTTCAACCTTGGATGACATCAGAGACTCTCCAGTATGTTTCTATGGGTTTTCACCATATTCCTGGAACTTGAGGCCCACTGTTCCCACATTCCCCATCTCCTCATAATTACAGATCAAGATTTACTTTCTTTTGTAAACTTTGCCCAGTTAACCCTGCCCACTAGCAAAATCACTGACTTACCTTTCTCCACAATAAAAGTTTATATATGCAAATGTCTACTTCCCTTGCATTGGTTTTTGTCTTTTCTAATAGGTTATAAACTCTTTATGAGCTGTGAATGTTCAAAAAAATGTCTTGCAACTGACCAACCGCTATTCACTGATGATTTGTTAATTTCATAGGCCTGCATATGAATTTCTGTTATTCTTCATAACTTTATCCTTTCTCCCAGACCCACAGTTTCATAGACTCATGTTATCAGATCACCTCCTGGCATTGTGAAAACACTGGAAAACACTGACAATGCTGAGAAAATGAGAAGACATTTGTCTTCTCCATTGTTATGCTATAGTCCTCAAAGCTGCCTGAAAAAAAACCACAATGTTTTTACTGTCAATCATGAAAGTGCTGGTGTTTATGCTGAGAGAACTTGTTTTGGGAAGGAACACACCTTCCCCACTCCTGGTTTCCCTGAAGGATTTTTCCTAAGCACTTATAGCTTCCTGGCCCACCCCTTACTTTTCACCATGGAGATAGAGTGAGTTACCTGACTTGATAAGTCTGGGAGAGGAATTGGATGTTTACAACTCAGCATCTTCTTATCATCCTCTTCCTCTTGGGAGCCAGCCAGGCTCCTCCTTGCCAGGAGTTCTACAGGATAAGACCTGTAGAGGGCAGCCTTCAGAGGAGCAGTGTTGCCTGAGGCTGGTAGGTCTGCCTCTTTCCAGTGTTATTAGTATTAAGCTGTCCATGTCCACTTCTGATACACACTTAAACTTCTAACAGCTGGACTCTTAATTTCCATCTGAATTACGCTTTTTTTTAAAAAAATATTTATCTATTTTTGTGAGAGACAGGGACAGAGCATAAGTGGGGGAGGGGCAGAGAAAGAGGGAGACACAGAACCCGAAGCAGGTTCCAGGCTCTAGGCTGTCAGCACAGAGTCCAACGCGGGGCTCAAATTCACAAACCACAAGGTCATGACCTGAGCTGAAGTTGAACACTTAACCAACTGAGCCACCGAGGCACCCCTGACTTACTTTTTGTTTTATGCCATAAAATCAGTCGTGAAAGGAGTGTGTTTATTGGGTCCCCCTCTAACACTAACAGTACTACCAGACTTTTGGCTGGCATTGGCAGAAGTTAGTAAAATCCCAAGGCAATAATGACCTCTATGAACGTGAGCATGGCAGACATTCCCTGAAAGCCTGTGTGAGAGTTAGCACTCACAATGGCCATTGTGGTCCCCTACACTTCTGTCTGGGATAAACTACCAAGTTTCTCTCATCCCACTGTCTTGTGACCTAAAGCCACAAACTAATCTCAAGGAACACATGGCATCCTACAGTGATCAACCAATATCCTTTCTTTATCAGGACAGAGCCATTTCCCATCCTGCCTGATTCTATAAGCCATTATTGAATGACAGTTTTGCACATATTGTGATCCTACCATGATTCTTATCTCCTACTTTGCAATACTAAGGATAGTCTAATATATGCCCATTACGTTGAATTTTTTATAGCCTCCTTTTAAGTAGCCCATAGCAAGTGGGATTATTGCAGTGGAGTGGATGCTTTTTAAACCTCAAAGGAAAGAAGTCCTCTATTCCAGTCTGTAAGTGCATACTTTAGAATTGTTCTAGGTATTGGCAATGTCCTACCAATCTAAAGATCAGGAATCTAAAGATCGTTTTCTAATAAAACAGCTCAATTTCAAATGAGAGTGTGGCCAAAATCAATCTCAGAATTCATCTCTGTAGCTTCAGTGCTCTACTTCTAAATGACACTGAGAGCCTCAAAGACAAGTGGTAAAAATAGACACAAGTGAAACCTCCTTTCACTGGTTCTTTCCTCCTACCTCCTACCCATACTCACCTAGTTTCCAGGCCTTTCTCTCTTCTATGCTCAGATATGGCTGATGTATATGGAAATAGAATCTCCCAACTTTCCCTCTCTGAGACCAACTGGCCTTATTATACAATCTTAGCTCTTGTTCCAAGAAAACTAAGATCAATCTCAAAAAGCGGTCTTCTGAACTTGGCAGACACTTGTGTGGGAAAGTCTTTAAACAAAAACAAATTTGTTGACGTACTGGGACAAGAAACTCAGAGAGCAGATAAAATGTTCCATGAGCCAACTCTGCCCTCAGCTTCAGCATTCACACTTTTCTCAGCCAACAGTCCTTGTTCCACTATAGCTGAAGCCAACTCATCAGCTTGTCATTAGGTCAAATGCCTTTACCAAAGGGCCAAAAGAACACCAATGCATTCATGGAGAGAATCCCTAACTTCAGAAATCTTGGGCTTTGGTGCATGATGAAGAAAACATCTGATCAACAAAAGAAGGGAAGAAAGGTATTAACAGCAATTACATTGAAATGACTTTTATACCTCCAGTCCATGTCAACCAATTAATTTCTTCTCGCTACACCCTTATCTGCTCCAAGGGTACATAGAGAGGGGTCCTTCTGTCTTTGTTACAGTGGGTGACAACATGACAAAACTGACTTCCGCTTCAAAACAGAAATATAAATAAAGATTAGGGTTCCCCAAGGAAGGAAGTTACTTTTCCTTTCCCAAGCAACAGGCAAAGGAGGCAAGGAGATGAGGGTTCTGGGGAATATCAAAATAGGGGCAGCTCCTTAGACAAGCAAAAACAATATTGTTAAGGGATAGTCTTGAGCCAGGAACAGAGATACTGTTAAGAAAACTGGTCTTATGAAGGACCAAGACAGCCAGAAAGCAAAGTGAATCCTTTTATATTCAGTGAAAAACACTAGAGGCTCATGCCGACCCAGTGGATTGATATATTATTCAAAAGGTAACCTAGCCATCTAGGATTTGTGCCTGTGCCCAACTTTTTTTTCCTCTGTGGTTCCTCAGAGAACAGGTGCTTAAAACTTGCACATGTGAGCAGAACAAAAGATGCAAGAATGTCAAATAACTCCCAAGAACAGTGTTGCATATTTTTATAGCTGTATGTTTTATTGGTTGTTTTTCTCAAGAGTTAATAAGAGTAGAACTAACAGAACTGCCAGAGATGCTCAGCCTTGCTTGCTTACTACAATACTCTCTGAGCAAGGCAATCCTTGTCTTCCTCAGAAGTCCCAGTCTTTATTGAGAAAAATCAATCATAAGAATGAATATCAAGGAGCGCCTGTATGACTCAATTGGTTAAGCATCCAACTCTTGATTTTGGCTCAGGTCATGATCTCATGGTTTGTGAGATCAAGCCCTGTATCAGGATCTGTGCTGACAGCACAGGGCCTCCTTGGGATTCTCTCTCCCTCTCTCTCTGATCATCACTCCCCCCTTCTCTCTTTCTCTCTCTCTCTCTCAGAATAAATAAACTTTAAAAAATTAATATCAAGTCCAGTAACACTGCACTCAAGCAGAGACCTTTATTTCCAGGGGCTCAAAGTGCTTCCCAAACATCAATCCTGTGGTCTACAATTTTGATCAATATGTAGCTAATAGGTTAAATTTATCTTCTAAATACCAACATCTACACTGAAATCAAGAATGGATCCAACCAACACTGACATGGAAGTCAGTGTCCTACCAATGTAACCCAGGGCCATCATATCAGTGCTACTAAAAATGTTATTAACTAATTAGGTGAACGCCATTAATGCAAGTTGTGATGTAATGTTATTGATAGTGTTGCTGTCCTATTGATTCATGCCATTACTCTGAGCCTGGACCCAGAGCTATTATCCACTCGTGCCCCCGAGCATAAGCAGGACCCACAAGGCTGATATTATTTTCCCACATTCTCAGATAATAATAATACTCTTTGTTTTCTGTGAATAAACTAGTCTTTTCAAAGGGAAACTCATATATTATAACTAATTTCCCTGATTTCTTTTCACAAAATACAGAACCAAATGCATTTGGTAGAGCTTGCAGCCTAGAACTCACATTTTCCTTGCAATGGCATGCTCTAGCTCATTGACCATGATAAACTGTTAATTGTGAAATAATTTCTACAGTATTTTATAGAATTTAAAGAAAACAATTATATTCTTTCAGAAACTTACCACAAATTAAGCAAGGCCAAATTTACCAAAATTCCTCAATTGTAATCTACTCCACAATATCTCGATGCCGGAAAGAACCTTGAAAGTTCATCAGAAAAGACAAGACCAAAAGAACTGGGAAAAAAAGAAAAAACAGAAAACCCTGGATTACAGTCCTATCTCAGTCACTAATCCATTTGACCTGAAACACATCACATCATCTCCCTCAACTTCAATGTTGTTACACATACGATGATAGCTTTGGACCAGATTATGTGTAAAGTGCTCTCCAAAGTGAACACTGGTGATTCTATGAAATCAGACTACTTTTAAAGTTGACTAGAGAGAAAGAATCTACATCCTGCCTTAGAGATATAAGCCAGAACTTTATAACTTTCAAACAAGAGGAATACTAATTGTCATATCTGACTTCTGGGGAAATTTTAACCTATAAAAAATCCAAGCTTCTACAGGATCATTAAAAAGTGAAAAAACTTTTCCTACTTGAGACAACCTAAGAGAATGACAGAATGAGAAGACAGAAAATGTGTCACTATTTGCTGCTCTTATTGAATGCCATCTGTTACATGACTACAGACCAGGTGAATAGTGTACCTGCCAAGGAAACAGTTCAAATCTCTCTCTTGAGGTTCACTCCCTTTTACATGAGTTTCATCACAAAATTATATACAATAGAATAAACATTAATTACTCATGTACTAAGTTGAAGTTTTCTGGATCATCACTATAAACTTACCAGAAGAACATGTCTTATAACTTTTCTGCTTCTAGATTTAATACTTTATAATAGAACTAAAATACTCAGAGTCAAAATAAATCTAAAAATGATTATAGGCAATCAAAAATATGTCTAGGGGTGCCTGGGTGGCTCCTTCAGTTGAGTGTCCAATTCGGTTCAGGCATGATCTCATGGTTCATGGGTTCAAGCCCCACATCATGTTTGCAGGTGTCACAGTAGAGCCTGCTTTGGATCCTGTCCTTCTCTCTCTCTACCCCTCCCCCACTTGCACTCTCTTTCAAAAATAAACAAACATTTCAAAATACATATATATATATATATTTTTTTTATGTTTATTTATTTTTGAGACAGAGAGAGACAGAGCATGAACAGGAGAGGGTCAGAGAGAGAGGGAGACACAGAATCTGAAATGGGCACCAGGCTCTGAGCTGTCAGCACAGAGCCCGACGCGGGGCTCGAACTCACGGACTGCGAGATCATGACCTGGGCTGAAGTCGGACGCTCAACTGACTGAGCCACCCAGGCACCCCAAAATACATATATATTTAAAGGATTTGGTCAGTAAAATAGCATAAGGGGCACCTGGGTGGCTCAGTTGGTTAAGCGTCTGACTTCGACTCAGATCAAGATTTCACAGTTTGTGAGTTCAAGCCCCACATGGGGCTCTGTGCTGACAGCTCAGAGCCTAGATCCTGCTTCCTATTCCATCTCTCCCCCTCTCTCTGCCCCTCCCCTGCTTGCAGTCTGCCTCACTTTCTCTCAAAAATAAACATTTAAAAAAATTTTTTTAATAAATAAATAAGTAAAGCAGCATAAAATATAAAAGCAGCAGCTGAACATTAAGTTGAGCAGTTGAACATTAAGTATTTTGGTTTTGGGCTTTAACTATTTGGACAACCAATTTTTGTACTAGATATTTCCAAAATGTAAATCAGTTAGTCAGATAGATAATATATGGTGAAGGTACTTACATTCTCTAAGAGTGAAAGCATTCATGGATATGGAAAAATCCCCTCCCTTTCCAAAAGGATAATTTATGTATTTTTTTAATTGAAGATAATGGGTGAAATTTAGGAGTTAAAACATAAATTTGGAAAACTTCCAGTTTAAAATGGTAAATAGCACCTAATTAAACCTCTCCCAGTTTCTCAGCTTTGAAGACAAGCCTAGTTGAAGGAAAATATCCTATGGAAGTACACAATCACTCAAAGATAAATATATAAAGCTATTCACTAGAGATTTTTTATTTCAAAATAGTTAGATATTACCTAAATGTTTACCAAAAAAAAAAAAAACAAATGTTTAAATAAGTTGTCTAACACCAATGAATGGATTGATTTGTGGCATTTATAAATATTGAAATCTGTATATTTACATGAAAAAAATGTTCACTGTGTAACAAATATGTATTTGCCAAAACATTTATATTGATCATCTTTGGAAGACAAAATAATAGTGTATGTTCCCTGCACTTTTTATTTATTCATTTATTTTTAACAGCTTTATGAGATATAATATCCATACCATAATATCTACCAGTGTGGAGTCCAATGGTGTTCAATATCTTTACAGAGTTAAGCAAACATCACCAGTCTAATTATAGAACATTTTGTCACCTCAAAAAGAAACCCCATACCCAATAGCAGCCATTCCCTATTCCAATCCTCCACCCCCTCAACCACCCCGTCTCCCCCCTGCCTCACCAACTGACCTAGGCAACAACAAGTATACTTTCTATCTCTGGATTTGTCTATTCTGGGCATGTCATATAAATGGAATCATACAATGTGTGGTTTTTGTGTATCATGCTTTTTTTCACTTAGAACCATTTTGCAAAGTTTATCCAAATTGCAGTGGGTGTCAGTATGTCATTCCTTTTTATGGCTGAATAATCTTCTATTGTATGACAGATCACATTTTGTTTATCCATTTGTCAATTAATGGATATTGTGTTGTTTCCACTTTTGAGTCATTATGAAAATGCTGTTATGAACATTTGGGTACATTTTTGTATGTATTTCATTTCTCTAGGATAGATACTTAGGGGTGGAATTGTTGGATCATAGGTTAACACTGCTTAACATTTTGAGGAACCTTTAAATTGTTTTCCACAGCAGCTATCATGGAAACTTTACATTCCCATTAGCAACGCATAAGGATTCCAATTCCTCTACATTCTTGTCAAAACTTGTTATTGTCTGTCCTTTTATATACAGGTGGGGGGATGGGTGAAATAGGTGAAGGGGATTAAGAGCACATTTATTTGATGAGCACTGAGTAATATGGGGAATTACTGAATCACCATATTGTACACTTGAAAATAATAATATGTATTTTAACTACACTGGAATTAAAACTAAAAAATGTTTAAATATTGTCTGTCTTTTCTATGATATCCATGCAACTGGATATGAATGGTATCTCCTCACAGTTTTATTTCCATTTCTCTGATAACAAATTATGTTGAGCATTTCTTCATGTGTTTATTGGCCGTTTGTAGATCTTAGATAAATGTCTTTCCAAATCCTTTGCCCATTTTTTAATTAGTTTGTCTTTTTATTGATAATTTGTAAGAGTTCTTTATATATTCTGGATACAAGTCTCTTATTAGATATACAAGTTGCAGATCTTTTCTCCCATTCAGTGGATTCTTTTCATTTTCTTGATGGTGTTCTCTGCAGCACAAATATTTTTAATTCTAATGAAGTACACCTTAGCTTTCTTATTCTTTTGTCACTTGTGCTTTTGGTGTCATAGCTAAGAAACCATTTGCCTAATTCTAAGGCAGATGACTTACACATACGCTTTCCTCTAAAAGTTTTATACTTTCGGGGCGCCTGGGTGGCTCAGTCGGTTAAGCGGCCAACTTCGGCTCAGGTCATGTTCTCACGGTCCGTGAGTTTGAGCCCCGTGTCGGGCTCTGTGCTGACAGCTCAGAGCCTGGAGCCTGTTTCAGATTCTGTGTCTGCCTCTCTCTCTGACCCTCCCCTGTTCATGCTCTGTCTCTCTCTGTCTCAAAAATAAGAATAAAAAAAAGTTAAAAAAATTATAAAAGTTTTATACTTTCACCTCAGATACTTAGGTATTTAATTCATTTCAACTTAACTGGTATTTTATGATGTAGGGTGAGGAGGTCCAACTTCCTTCTTTCACATATGGATGTCTACTTGTTTAAGTACCATTTGTTGAAAAGACTATTCTTTCCCCATTGAATGGCTTTGCCATCCTTGTTGAAAACCAACTGACTGCAAATTTAAAGCTTTATTTCTAGACTCTCAATTCTAATTCCATTGATCTATCTTTATGCTGGTACTATAGTGGGGCACCTTGGTGTCTCAGTCAGTTAAGCATCCAACTTCAGCTCAGGTCATGATCTCACAGTTTGTGGGTTTGAGCCCCGCATAGGACTCTGTGCTGACAGCTCAGAGCCTGGTGCCTGCTTCGGATTCCCTGTCTCCTTCTCTCTCTGCCCTTCCCCTGCTCACACTCTGTGTGTGTGTCTCTCTCTCTCAAAAATAAATAAGCATTAAAAAAAATTTATGCTTGTACTATATTGTCTTGATTACTTTAGCTTTGTAGTAAGTTTTGAAATTGGAAATAGTGAGTCCTTCTACTTTCTTATTCATTTTCAAGATTGTTTTGGTTATTCAAGTTCCCTTGATAACTTAGGATCAGCTTGCCAATTTCTGCACACATACACACACACACAGACACACACACACAAAAAGCACCTCAAGTTTAATAAGAATTGGGTTGAATTTGTAGATAAATTGGTGAGATTTGCCATTTGGGTAATATTAACTCTTCTACTCCGTGAACATGGAATACCTTTCTAATTATTTAGATCTTCCTTAATTCCTTTCAACAACTTCTTGTAGTTTTCACAGTAAAATTTGCACTTCTTAGTTAAATTTATTCCTAAATGTTTAATTTCTTTTGATACTACTATATACATAATTATTTTATAATTTCCATTTTGAATTATTCATTGCTAGGACATAGAAATATATTTTATTTTTGTATATTGATCTTGTATCCTGCTGAACTCCTGTTTTGGATCTAATAGGTTTGGGGGAATTATTCATAATATTTTATATACTAGATTATGTCATCTGAGAGTAGAAATAGTTTTACTTCTTCCTTCCCAATATGGATGACTTTTATTTCTCCTTCTTGCCTGATTGCCCTGGCTAGAACCTCCATTACAATGTTGAATAGAATGGTGAAAGCAGACATTTTTGTCTTGTTCCTGTTGTTAGGGCTCTTGCTTTTTAATCCAACCTGACAATCCCTACCTTCTAATTGAGATGTTTACATTTAATGTGGATTTTATATGGCTAGGTTTAAACATATATTTTTAATATACATAAACATATTTTATAAATGCATATTATATACATATATAAGCACATATTTTACAAATATGCATTTATATATAAACATATTTTTATATGGTTGGGTATAAACATGGGATAATCATAGGTTGTACTTGCTGTATGCTTTCTTACTTATTTCTTTTTTTGACATACAAAAAGCTGTACACAACTGAGGTGCACCACTGGATGAGTTTGGAGATAAGTATTCACCCATGATTGCTTTGGATAGTATGGATATTTTAACAATTTTAATTTTTCCAACCCATGAACATGAGATGTTTTTCTACTTATTTGTGTCTGCCTTAATTTTTTTCATCAGTGTTTTCTGATTGTTAGTGTACAAGTCTTTCACCTCTTTGGTTAAGTTTATTTCTAAGTATTCTTTTTGATGCTAATATAAATGGAATTTTTTTCTTAATATCCTTTTAGGACAACTTGTCATTAGTGTATGGAAACACAACTGATATTTGTATACTGATTTTGTGTCCTGAAACTTTGCTAGATTCATTTATTAGTTCTAATAGTTTTTTGGTAGAGTCTTCAGGATTTTCTACATATAAGATCATGTCCTTGACAAAAAGATCATTTTACTTCTTCCTTCCTGATTTGGATGCCTATTTAGTTATTTTTCTTTTCTAATCACTCTAGCTAGCATTTCCTGTACTATGCTGAATGTAAGAGTGAGAGTAGGCAACATTGCTTTTTTCTACATCTTGGAGGAAAAGCTTTCAGCTTTTCACCATTGAGTATAGTATTAGCTACCAGCTTTTCATATGTGGACTTTATTGTGTTGAATTAAGTTCCTTTGATATTTAATTTGTTGAGAGGTTTATTTTTTAATCCATAAAAAAGTGTTGAATTTTTTTAAATGCTTTTTCTGCATCTATTGAGATGATCATGATTTTATCTTTCATTCTGTTAATGATGTGGTGTATCACATTGATTGATTTGTGTATGTTGAACCATCCTTGCATCCCTAGGATAAATCCCATTTAGTCACTTTTAATGTGCTGTTAAAGTTGGTTTGCTAACATTTTGTTGAAGGCTGTTGCATCTATGTTCATTAGGGATATTGGCCTGTAATATTCTTTTCTTGTGGTGTTTTTGTCTGTCTTTTATATCAGACTAAGGGTGGCCTTATAAAAATAACTTGGAAGTGTTCCCTCTTTTTCTATCTTTTGTAAGAGTTTAAGAAGATTGGGATTAATTTTTCTTTAAATGTTTGGGAAATTCACCTGTGAAACCAACTAGTCCTGGATTTTTCTCCTTTGGAAAAATTTTTTATTACCGATTAAATCTTCTTATTTGTTATTGATCTGTTACATTTTCTATTTCCTCTTAATTCAGTTTTGGTAGGTTGTATGTTTCTAGAAATTTAACTATTTCTTCTAGATTATCCAATTTGTTGGCATATAATTGTTCATAGTAGTCCCTTATATCTTTTTTGTTTCTGCGACATTAGCTATAATGTCTCCTCTTCCATTTCTGATTTTATGTATTTGAGTCTCCTCTCTCTCAGTCCACCTAAGGGTTTGTTGATTTTGTTTATCTTTTGTAAAAATGAACACTTAGTTTCATTGATTTTTTCTATTCTCTATTTTATTTTTCCCATAATCTTTATTATCTCCTTCTTTTTGCTAACTTTTAGCTTCATTCATTCATTTTTTAGTTCCTTAAGGAATAATGTTAGATTGTTCATTTGCGATCTTTCTTCTTTTATAATGTAGGCATTTATCACTATAAACATTCTTATTAGTACTGTATTTGCTGCATCCTATAAGCATTTTTACCTTGTGTTTTTGTTTTCATTTGTCTCAAGATATTTTCTAGTTTCTAATTTCCTTTTTGATTTCTTCTTCAGCCCAATGGTTGTTCAAGACTGTATGTTTTCTATTTATACCATCTGGTCTTTGTTCCTCTTTTCCTCTTTTTCTGCTTTCCTTTGAATTGAGTATTCTGTTTCCCATTTTACATCCTTTTCACCTAATTAGCCAAATATTAAGCAAATAGTATCGAAATATCTTTGTGATTATTTTAGGGCTTATAAAATACATATTTTAATCATTTCAGTCTGCCTTTAAGTGATATTGAACCACTTTACATACAGTGCAAAAACTGTATAATCCTCTACTTCCATTACTTCCTTCCCTGTGTTTGTTACTCATTTTAATTCTACATGTTATGATCCCACACTACATTGTTATTATTTTTGCTTTATACAATCACTTATCTTTTCAAAAGGTTTAAATAACAAAAAGCTATTTTTATTTACTTAAATATTTACCATTCCTGGCACTCTTCATTGTTTTGTTTAGATCAGAGTTTCTCCATGTGGTACCATTTGTCTTCTGCCTAAAGGATTTCCCTTAATATTTCCTATTACACAAGCCTGATGATAATGAAGTCTTTCACTTTTATATTATTTTTAAAGATATTTTGAAGAATTGTAAATGGACTTTTTTCTCTCAGTTCACTAACGATATTGCTCCATTGTCATCCAGCTTTCATTGTTTAGAATGAGAAATCTGCTCTTACATTTATTTTTCTTCTTCTGTAGACAGTGTATCTTGTTTCTCTAACAACACTTAAGATTTTTTTAAGTCACTGGTTATAAGCAATTTGATTATGATGTGCATCGAAGTAGTTTTCTTCATGTTTTTCTTGCTTATGTTCATTCAGTTTCCTAGTTCTGAGGTTTGTAATTTTCACCAAATTTGAAAACTTTTCAGCAATTATTTTTTCAAATTTTTTTCTACCAACCTCCTTCCCCTTCAGGGACTTCAACTACATATATATCAAGTTGTCCTATTGTTCACTAATGCTTTGCTCATTCTTTTCAGTTTTTTGTCTCTGTGTTTCATTTTGGATAGTTGTTATTGGGATATCTTCAATTTCACTAATATTTTATTCTGTAATTTATAATATGCATTAATCCCATACAGTGTATATTTTATCCTAGATATTATAATTTTCATATCTACAAGTTCAGTTTTGGTCTTTTTTATGTCTTCCTTGTCTCTACTTAACTTGTTCAATCTTATTGAACACAGAATAAATATAGTTATAATAACTATTTTAATTGTCTTTCTTTATCTTCTAATTTTTTTCCTTTGGGACAGTTTTAATTGATTTTTCTTCTCATTATTATGGATCATATTTTTCCTTTTTTGCATGACTACTTATTTTTATTGACTTCTACACATGATTAATTTTTACCTTGTTGGGTATTGAATATTGTTGTATTTCTATAAACATTATGGGCTTCATTCTGGGATCTAGTTAAGTTACTGGAAATGGATTAATCTCTTTAGATTGTGCTTTTAAGCTTCACTAAATAAGACCAGAGAAGCATTTAATATAGGGCTAATTTTGCACTATAACTAAAGCAAAATCCTCCTTTGTACTCTACCTGATGTCTTATGAATTATGAGATTTTCCACTTTGGCTGGTGGACAATTACTATTCCTATGCCTTTTTGAGCTCTGAAGATTGTTCACTGTAATCCTTTTGGGTGTTTTTTCCCCTGGCCTTGAATAATTTCCTCACAGACATGCACTGATTGGTACTCAGCTGAATACTTACAACTTCTACAGATCTCCAGAGTTCTCTCTCTTTGTGCAGCTCTCTTTTCTCCAGTGTTGTCCTTAAAACTCTAGTCTTTTTGCTTCCCTCAATAGTCACCTCTTTCTTCTCAACTTAAGGAGACCACTGGGCTCTTGTTGGGTTAGTTCTCCCTAGGAGACAGCCTGGAAATTTTCTCCAAGTAGTAATCTGAGGAAATTGTAGACTTCACCTCACTTGTCTCCCTTTTCTCAGGGATCAATGTCTTTCATTGGCTGATGTTCAATATCCAAGAACCACTGTTTGTCCAGATATTCTGCTGCTTCAGGCAGGACAATGAATCCAATCTCCATTACTTCATCTTGGCCAGAAAGAGTTGATCATAAATTTTGAAAATTTCTCCCTGCAGAGTCTCTGTGTTCAAGTTTTCTATTGTTGTATAATCACTTCAAAAATTATTGAATTATTGTGATAGTAGTATTTATTTTACTCATGAATCTGTAGTTTGGGCATAACTCTATGAGGACAGCTCATCTTTGCTCCACCTGGCATTAGTTGGGCGGTTCAAAAGCTGGGGCGTGGAATCATTGGAATCGTCATTCAAATGTCTGGTCACTGAAGCTGGCTATTAGTTAGGATCTCATGTGGAGCTGTTATCAGAACACCTCATGCCATCTTGTCATATGGTGACTTGGCTTCTTTATAGCATTGTGGTTAGGTTCTCAAGGGTAAGTGTTTAGAGACAGAGAAAATCATGTGAGTGCTACATCTTTTTTTTTTTTAACCTTGCCTTAAAAATTACACTTTAATTTCATCACATTCTTTAGAAGCAAGTCACTAAAACCAGGTCATATTCAAGGCGAGAGGAATTAGACTCTACCTTTAGATGTGAGAAATGTCAAAGAAATTGTGGACATGTTTTTAAAACTCCAAACTTTGAAAAGCCCACAGCTAACATCATCCTCAACGGGGAAAAACTGAGAGCTTTTTCCCTGAGATCAGGAACACGACAGGGATGCCCACTCTCACCGCTGTTGTTTAACATAGTGCTGGAAGTTCTAGCATCAGCAATCAGACAACAAAAGGAAATCAAAGGCATCAAAATTGGCAAAGATGAAGTCAAGCTTTCGCTTTTTGCAGATGACAGGATATTATACATGGAAAATCCGATAGACTCCACCAAAAGTCTGCTAGAACTGATACATGAATTCAGCAAAGTTGCAGGATACAAAATCAATGTACAGAAATCAGTTGCATTCTTATACACTAACAATGAAGCAACAGAAAGACAAATAAAGAAACTCATCCCATTCACAATCGCACCAAGAAGCATAAAATACCTAGGAATAAATCTAACCAAAGATGTCAAAGATCTGTATGCTGAAAACTATAGAAAGCTTATGAAGGTAATTGAAGAAGATATAAAGAAATGGAAAGACATTCCCTGCTCATGGATTGGAAGAATAAATATTGTCAAAATGTCAATACTACCCAAAGATATCTACACATTCAATGCAATCCCAATCAAAATTGCACCAGCATTCTTCTCGAAACTAGAACAAGCAATCCTAAAATTCATATGGAACCACAAAAGGCCCCGAATAGCCAAAGTAATTTTGAAGAAGAAGACCAAAGCAGGAGGCATCACAATCCCAGACTTTAGCCTCTACTACAAAGCTGTCATCATCAAGACAGCATGGTATTGACACAAAAACAGACACATAGACCAATGGAATAGAATAGAAACCCCAGAACTAGACCCACAAACGTATGGCCAAGTAATCTTTGACAAAGCAGGAAAGAACATCCAATGGAAAAAAGACAGTCTCTTTAACAAATGGTGCTGGGAGAACTGGACAGCAACATGCAGAAGTTTGAAACTAGACCACTTTCTCACACCATTCACAAAAATAAACTCAAAATGGATAAAGGACCTGAATGTGAGACAGGAAACCATCAAAACCTTAGAGGAGAAAGCAGGAAAAGACCTCTCTGACCTCAGCCGTAGCAATCTCTTACTCGACACATCCCCAAAGGCAAGGAAATTAAAAGCAAAAGTGAATTACTGGGACCTTATGAAGATAAAAAGCTTCTGCACAGCAAAGGAAACAACCAACAAAACTAAAAGGCAACCAACGGAATGGGAAAAGATATTTGCAAATGACATATCAGACAAAGGGCTAGTATCCAAAATCTATAAAGAGCTCACCAAACTCCACACCCGAAAAACAAATAACCCAGTGAAGAAATGGGCAGAAAACATGAATAGACACTTCTCTAAAGAAGACATCCGGATGGCCAACAGGCACATGAAAAGATGTTCAACGTTGCTCCTTATCAGGGAAATACAAATCAAAACCACACTCAGATATCACCTCACACCAGTCAGAGTGGCCAAAATGAACAAATCAGGAGACTATAGATGCTGGAGAGGATGTGGAGAAACGGGAACCCTCTTGCACTGTTGGTGGGAATGCAAATTGGTGCAGCCGCTCTGGAAAGCAGTGTGGAGGTACCTCAGAAAATTAAAAATAGACCTACCCTATGACCCAGCAATAGCACTGCTAGGAATTTATCCAAGGGATACAGGAGTACTGATGCATAGGGGCACTTGTACCCCAATGTTTATAGCAGCACTCTTCAACAATAGCCAAATTATGGAAAGAGCCTAAATGTCCATCAACTGATGAATGGATAAAGAAATTGTGGTTTATATACACAATGGAACACTACGTGGCAATGAGAAAGAATGAAATATCGCCTTTTGTAGCAATGTGGATGGAACTGGAGAGTGTGATGCTAAGTGAAATAAGCCATACAGAGAAAGACAGATACCATATGGTTTCACTCTTATGTGGATCCTGAGAAACGTAACAGAAACCCATGGGGGAGGGGAAGGAAAAAAAAAAAAAGAGGTTAGAGTGGGAGAGAGCCAAAGCATAAGAGACTGTTAAAAACTGAGAACAAACTGAGGGTTGATGGGGGGTGGGAGGGAGGGGCAAGTGGGTGATGGGTATTGAGGAGGGCACCTTTTGGGATGAGCACTGGCTGTTGTATGGAAACCAATTTGACAATAAATTTCATATATTAAAAAAAATAAAAAAATAAAATAAAACTCCAAACTTTGTTTTCTCTATGCTGCTTTTTTTCTGCTTATTTTGATCTCCATTTTTCATATCAGATATTTTCCTCTGTCATCTGATATTCATTGGTTGGATGTTCATAATCAAGACAGGGGTTCTAAAAACCCCCAAGTGTGTGAAAAGTTTTGTCAATTCTGACCTTTACTTTATTGCGGTCTGTTGGAGAAATTAAAAAATATGTTTAGGTATTTCTTCCTAAGCCAACCAGATTCCCTAGGGGGGAAAATGTACAATCTCTTCTTTGGAGGAGGAAGGTGAATATTCTGGGACATGAACAAAGGAAGAGAGATGTGATGCCTCAGATTCCAGTATGCAAATAATATCTAGATCCCCATTTTCTGTCCAGTACTTCCATTCTCAATTGAACTTGAAGTTCCATCTACTTATCCCCCTCTGGAAAATATAATTTTATTCTATATCTGGGGTGAAAGAAGGGCCATTCATCAGGTGGCTCATCAGAGTGTAGGAGGCAATGTGGGATCTGCATAGTTTTTAAACAGACTTTCAAACAATCCTTCTTATTCAATCACCACTTCTAGAGGAACCCAGCACCAGAAATCTGAGTCTTTGGACAATTGCTCCATGTAAATCAGGTGGATTTCTGCTTTCCCCACTGCTGCCGTAGGATTTCTTTTTAGTAGGTTTGCTAAGAATTTGTCACTCATATCCATCAGCTTGTCCACTTCCAAAATTCTGTTTTTGCTGTCTTCTCTTGCACCCTTCCCCTTCTTTAGATTTAGTCTTTTTTTTCTCATTCAACTAATAATATTTATTTTTTATATGAAATTTATTGTCAAATTGGTTTCCATACAACACCCAGTGCTTATCCCACCAGGTGCCCTCCTCAATACCCATCACCCACCCTCCCCT
The DNA here is from genome assembly GCF_023721935.1 of Panthera uncia. Taxonomy (NCBI): domain Eukaryota; kingdom Metazoa; phylum Chordata; class Mammalia; order Carnivora; family Felidae; genus Panthera; species Panthera uncia. The sequence continues at coordinate 48,434,836 of NW_026057586.1, read as the reverse complement.
CCCTCCCACCCCCCATCAACCCTCAGTTTGTTCTCAGGAGCTTTAGTCTTTTAAAAAATTCTTCTGTTGCCATTTGATGGATGAGGGGAGAAGCAAGTGTAAGGATGTGTTTAATCCATTAACTTTTCTCAGAACTCAACCTTATTTTTTAAAGCTTTACCTTCAGGTTACTCAATGCCAAGATTTTCCAGGTTCAACTATGCTCTTTGTAACATCCAATTTTCTGATTAGTCATTCTCTACTCCCTGGGAATCTCTCTAGCACTCACTTAACAAATCTTCTTCCATTTTTTTTTTTTTTTTTGCCAGATGTTTGTAGAAATCCTCCTAAGTGGCTGCTAACCATTTTCATGCCTTTTCTGAATGATTTGGTCCAGTTGCTTTAAAAAAAAAAAAAACCCAAACACTTCCAGATTAGATTATCCACATTAAAATCGTAACCTTCAATGTTCTTTCAGTACTTAATACTTTGGGGATTCTCCTCAAAGTTCCACTTTACATTTTTATTCCTATTCCAATCCCTGTCTGGATCACACATATGTATATCATGTTTCTACTTCACTTTTTTCTCAAAAGAAACATTAAATATCTAATACAATGATCACATTTACAAACACATGACATAATTTATTTTGTCTATAGATAAAGCAAAGTAAAATAAAATTCAAATTTTACTGGTGATTAGGATATTTCGCTAGAACTCACTTTTTTTCTTTAAATCCTCAGGGCAATCAATTGGAACTAATTACTGTCTACAATGAACACAGAAGCCTGGAATAGTTAAGAGTTTGTCAAATGTTGTGCAGCGAGATCATGGCAGAACTAAACTTAGTCCTTTTCAAACTTTCACACTGATTCATATGTGCTTAGAACCTGTTTTTAAAGGAATAAATAAGTGATATTAAACATTCATCTAGCTGAGGTAGATAATAAGCTGAGAACAAAATAATAAATTTTTATCCACCCATCACCCAATTCCAACAATTTTCAATTCATGATCTGTCTCATCTCATTCATACCCCACATATTTCTGTAATTGGATTACTACAAAGCAAATCCCTGAAATCATATCATTTCATAAATGATAAACCTTTAAGTTGAAAATCAATCAATAGTTTAGATTAACTAGTATCAATTACCTGTAACAGGTTTAAACTATGAATAAAAAGTTCCTAATTAAAAGTGAGCTCTGAACAGGCTGAATTTGGCTTACAGGCCAGAGAATGCAGATCCCTGGCCTCCCGGATCTCTCACTAATTAATGAATTAAATAAAATCTTTGGAGGATCCAAGATGGAGGAACAGGATGGAAGGTTTTTGTGGGTCTCGTGTCCATGAAATACAGCCAGATCAACACTAAACCATCCTACACACCTAGAAAACTGATTGGAGGATTAACACAACAATCTGCATAACCTGAACCACAGAATTCAGCAGGTACGTGGCGCAGAGAGGTGAACTTGGGGAGTGAGAAGGAGCAGGAAGGAAGGTGCTTTTGCGAGCAGAGAGAGGACGGAGACTGGGGGGGAGGAATACAGGAAAAGCACCCCTCCCCAAAAGCAGCTGGAGAGAAAGTGTAAAATTGGAAACAGCCTCAGGGACTAAACTAAAAAGGGAGAAAGGAGAAAGGAGAGGGTTTAAATTCCATTAAGACTGTAAACAAGGGGAGCGCAAAGTCTGCAAGTCCACAGCTCGATACCTGGCGGTGCTCTGGTGGGAAAGGCAAATCCCCAGGAACAGAGTGGGGTCCGGGAGGTTCTCAGGCCACATGGGGAAAAGCAGTTCCACTGATGGAAGGACATTTGGTAGAGACTGTTGAAGCCACCTGGTCCCAGAAGACCCCAGAAAATGGCTACAATCACTGGAGCTGGAACAAGGTCGTTGAGGGTGAAGCCTGGGGCCAGATGTGTGCATGATTTTCCATAATCCCTGAAAGGCTGCTGCTACACTATCTTGCGAACTTTTTCTGGGGCGGGCTGGCATCTGGCTGCAGTCTTAGGGCACCAGCAGCAGCAGGGTCCAGCAAGTGTTCCTGGGTGCAGCCGGCACCCAGCCATCGCTCGGTGAGACCCTCCTGCAGAGGGGCAGAACGGGTCAAAGCCGCAGTCCTAGTCTGACTTCTAGGGGAAAACGAACAGTCCTACTTCAGTCTGTAAGCAGGTCCATCTATTCAATTTTCTTTCTTTTTTTTTCTCTTTTACACTTTTCTTTTTCTTGAATATAGAAAGAGAAAAATTCATTTTTATTTTCAATTTTTATTAAAAATATTTTTATTTAATTTTTATTACTATATTTTTTACTTTTGTGTACATTTTTTTAAATTCTATTTTACATCCATCATTTTATTTTAGCCTACTTCAGTGTATTCACCTTTTCAAATTTTCAAACGATTTCCTTTTTTTTTCCTTTCTGTTTCTTTTTTCTCCTTTTCATTTCTTTTCTTTTTCTTGAATGCAGAAAGAGGAAAACTTCATTTTTACTTTCAAATTCTATTAAAAATATTTTTCTTTAAAAATTTTTACTATATTTTTTGCTTTTATGTAAATTTGTTCAAATTCTATTTTACTTCCATCATTTTAATTTAGTCTACTACAGTGTATTCACTTTTTCAAATTTAAAACGATTTCTTTTTTCTTCTTTCTCTTTTTCATTTCTTTTCTTTTTCTTGAATACAGAAAGAGAAAAAATTCATTTGTACTTTTAATTTTTATTAAAAATATTTTTAAAACTTTTTTTCCACTATACCATTTACTTTTGTGTGTATTTTTTCAAATTCTATTTCACTCCCATCATCTCATTTTAGTCTACTTCAGTGTATTTATTTTTTCAAATTCTCAAACAATTTCCTTTTTTTTCCTCCCCCCCTTTTATTTTCTCTAATCTGTCAAACCACTTCAACACCCAGACCAAAACACACCTAGGATCTAGCATCATTTATTCGATTTGTGTGTGTGTGTGTGTGTGTGTGTGTTTAATTTTTTAATTTTAATATTTTTTTAATTTTAATTTTTTTAATTTTAATTTTTCTACCTCATTAATTCATTTTTTCCCTTCAAAATGACAAAACAAAGGAATTCACCCCAAAAGAAAGAGCATGAAGAAATGACAGCCAGGGATTTAACCAACACAGATACAAGCAAGATGTCTAAGCCAGAATTTAGAATCACGATAATAAGAATACTAGCTGGAGTCGAGAATAGATTAGAATCCCTTTCTGCAGAGATAAAAGCAGTAAAAAATAGCCAGAATGAAATTAAAAATGCTATAACTGAGCTGCAATCACGGATGGATGCCACAGCGGCAAGGATGGATGAGGCAGAGCAGAGAATCAGTGATACAGAAGACAAACTCATAGAGAATAATGAAGCAGAAAAAAAGCGGGAGATTAAGGCAAAAGAGCACGATTTAAGAATTAGAGAAATCAGTGACTCATTAAAAAGGAACACCATCAGAATCATAGGGGTCCCAGAAGAGGAAGAGAGAGATATAGGGGTAGAAGGGTTATGTGAGCAAATCATAGTGGAAAACTTTTCTAACCTGGGGAAAGACACAGACATCAAAATCCAGGAAGCACAGAGGACCCACATTAGATTCAGCAAAAACCAACCATCAACAAGGCATATCATCGTCAAATTCACAAAATATTCAGGCAAGGAGAGAATCATGAAAGCAGCAAGGGAAAAAAGTCCCCAACCTACAAGGGAAGACAAATCAGGTTTGCAGCAGACCTATTCACAGAAACTTCGCAGGCCAGAAAGGAGTGGCAGGATATATTCAGTGTGCTGAATCAGAAAAATATCCCACCAAGAATTCTTTATCCAGCAAGGCTGTCATTCAAAACAGAAGGAGAGATAAAAAGTTTCCCAGACAAACAAATATTAAAGGAGTTTGTGAACACTAAACCAGCCCTACAAGAAATTTTAAGGGGGACTCTCTGAGGGAGAAAAGATGAAAAAAAAAAAATATATATATATATATAATAATATATTATATTATTATACATATAATAAATACCAAAAGCAACAAAGATTAGAAAGGCCCAGAGAACAACACCAGAAACTCCAACTCTACAAGCAACATAATGGCAATAAATTCATATCTTTCAGTACTCACTCTAAACATCAATGGACTCAATGCTCCAATCAAAAGACATAGGGTAACAGAATGGATAAGAAAACAAGATCCATCTATATGCTGTTTACAAGAGACCCACTTTAGACCTAAAGACACCTTCAGATTGAAAGTAAGTGGATGGAGAACCATCTATCATCTATCATCTATCAGGTCAACAAAAGAAAGCCAGAGTAGCCATACTTATATCAGACAATCTAGACTTTAAAATAAAGACTGTATCGGGGTGCCTGGGTGGCAGTCGGTTGAGCGCCCGACTTCAGCTCAGGTCATGATCTCACAATCCGTGAGTTCAAGCCCCATGTCGGGCTCCATGCTAACAGCTCAGAGACTGGAGCCTGCTTCAGATTCTGTGTTTCCCTCCCTCTGCTCCTTCCCCACTCATGCTCTGTCTCTGTCTCTCGAAAATGAATAAATGTTAAAAAAAATTTTAAAAAAAAGACTGTATCAAGAGATGCAGAAGGGAATTATATCATAATCAAGGGGTCTATCCACCAAGAATACCTAACAATTGTAAACATTTATGCACCAAATGTGCAAGTACCCAAATATATAAATCAATCACAAACATAAAGAAACTCATCGATAATAATACCATAACAGTAGGAGACTTCAACACCACACTCACAACAATGGACAGATCATTTAATCAAAAAATCCACAAGGAAACAATGGCTTTGAGTGACACACTGGACCAGAGGGACTTAACACATATATTCAGAACTTTTCATCCTAAAGCAGCAGAATATACATTCTTCTCCAGTGCACATGGAACGTTCTCCAGAATAGACCATATACTGGGACACAAATCAGCCCTAAGTAAGTACAAAATGATCAAAATCATACCATGCATATTTTCAGACCACAAAGCTATGAAACTCGAAATCAACCATAAGAAAAAATTTGGAAAGGTAACAAATACTTGGAGACTGAAGAACATTCTACTAAAGAAGGAATGGGCTAACCAATGGGTTAACCAAGAAGTAAAAGAGGAAATTAAAAAGTATATGGAAGTCAGTGAAAATGATAATACCACAACCCAAAACCTCTGGGACACAGCAAAGGCAGTCATAAAAGGAGAGTATATAGCAATCCACGCCTTCCTAAAGAAGGAAGAAAGATCTCAGATACACACACAACCTAATCTTATGCCTTAAGGAACTGGAAAAAGAACAGCAAATAAAACCCAAAACCAGCAGAAGGCAGGAAATAATAAAGATTAGAGCAGAAATTAATGCTATCGACACCAAAAATAACCAAAACAAAACAAAACAAAAAAACAGTAGAACAGATCAATGAAACCAGAAGCTGGTTCTTTGAAAGAATTAACAAAATTGATAAACCATTAGCAAGTATGATCAAAAAGAAAAAGGAAAGGACCCAAATAAATAAAATCAAGAATGAAAGAGGAGAGATCACAACCAACACAGCAGAAATAAAAACAATAATAAGAGAATATTATGAGTAATTATATGCCAATACAATGGTCAATCTGGAAGAAATAGACAAATTCCTAGAAACATATATGCTACCAAACCTGAAATAAGAAGAAATAGAAAATTTGAACAGACCCATAACCAGTAAGGAAATCGAATTAGTAATCATTTTAAATCTGCCAAAAAACAAGAGTCCAGGGCCAGATGGCTTTCCAGGGGAATTCTACCAAACATATAAGGAAGACTTAACACCTATTCTCTTGAAGCTGTTCCAAAAAGTAGAAACGGAAGGAAAACTTCCAAACTCTCTGAAGCAAGCATTACCTTGATTCCAAAACCAGACAGAGACCCCACTAAAAAGGAGAACTATAGACCAATTTCCCTCATGAACATGGATGCAAAAATCCTCAACAAGATATTAGCCAACCAGATCCAACAATACATTAAAAAAATTATTCACCACGACCAAGTGGGATTTATACCTGGGATGCAGGGCTGGTTCAATATCTGCAAAACAATTAACATGATTCATCACATCAATAAAAGAAAGGACAAGAACCATATGATCCTCTCAATAGATGCAGAGAAAGCATTTGACAAAATACAGCATCCTTTCTTCATAAAAACCCTCAAGAAAGTAGGGATAGAAGGAGCATACCTCAAGATCATAAAAGCCATATATAAAAGACCCAACGTTAATATCATCCTCAATGGGGAAAAACCGAGAGCTTTCTCCCTAAGGTCAGGAACAAGACAGGGATGTCCACTCCTGCCACTGTTGTTCAACATAGTATTGGAAGTCTTAGCCTCTGCAATCAGACACCCCAAAGAAATAAAAGGCATCCAAATCAGCCAGGGGGAGGTCAAACTTTCACTCTTCGCAGATGACATGATACTCTACATGGAAAACTCAAAAGATTTCAACAACAACAAAAAAACTGCTAGAACTGATTCATGAATTCAACAAAGTTGCAGGATATAAAATCAACACACAGAAATCGGATGCATTCCTATACAACAACAATGAAGCAACAGAAAGAGAAATCAAGGAATCGATCCCATTTACAGCTGCACAAAAAAAACATAAAATACCTAGGAATAAATCTAACCAAAGAGGTGAAAAATCTATATGCTGAAAACTATAGAAAGCTTGCTTATGAAAGAAATTGAAGAAGACACAAAAAAATGGAAAAAGATTCCATGCTCCTGGATAGAAGAACAAATATTGTTAAAATGTCGATACTACCCAAAGCAATCTACATATTCAATGCAATCCCTATCAAAATAACACCAGCATTCTTCACAGAGATAGAACAAATAATCCCAAAATTTGTATGGAACCAGAAAAGACCCTGAATAGCCAAAGAGATCTTGAAAAAGAAAACCAAAACAGGAGGCATCACAATCCCAGACTTCAAGCTATACTACAAAGTTGTAATCATCAAGACAGTATGGTACTGGCACAAAAACAGACACTCAAATCAATGGAAGAGAATAGAGAACCCAGAAATGGACCCACAAACGTATGGCCAACTAATCTTTGACAAAGTAGGAAAGAATATCCAATGGAATAAAGACAGTCTCCTCAGCAAGTGGTGCTGGGAAAACTGGACAGCGACATGCAGAAAAATGAACCTGGACCACTTTCTTACACCATACACAAAAATAAACTCAAAATGGATGAAAGACCTCAATGTAAGACAGGAAGCCATCAAAATCCTTGAGGAGAAAGCAGACAAAATCTCTTTGATCTTGGCCACAGTAACTTCTTACTCAACACATCTCCAGAGGCAAGGGAAACAAAAGCAAAAATGAACTGCTGGGACCTCACCAAAATAAAAAGCTTCTGCACAGCAAAGAAGGAAACAAGCAGCAAAACTAAAAGGCAACTGACAGAATGGGAGAAGCTATTTGCAAATGACATATCAGATAAAGGGTTAGTATCCAAAATCTATAAAGAACTTATCAAACTCAACACCCAAAAAACAAATAATCCAGTGAAGGAATGGGCAAAAGACATGAATAAACACTTCTCTAAAGAAGATATCCAGATGGCCAACCGACACATGAAAAAATGCTCAACATCATCCATCACAAGGGAAATACAAATCAAAACCACAATGAGATACTACATTACACCTGTCAGAATGGCTAACATTAACAACTCAGGCAACAACAGATGTTGGAGAGGATGTGGAGAAAGAGGATCTCTTTTGCATTGCTGGTGGCAATGCAAGCTGGTGCAGCCACTCTGGAAAACAGTATCGAGGTTCATCAAAAAACTAAAAATAGAACTACCCTACGACCCAGCAATTGCACTACTAGGTATTTATCCAAGGGATACAGGTGTGCTGTTTCAGATGGACACATGCACCCCCATGTTTATAGCAGCACTATCAACAATAGCCAAAGTATGGAAAGAGCCCAAATGTCCATCGATGGATGAATGGATAAAGATATGGTATATATATACAATGGAGTATTACTTGGCAATCAAAAAGAATGAAATCTTGCCATTTGTAACTACGTGGAGGGAACTGGAGGGTATTACACTAAGTGAAATTAGTCAGTCAGAGAAAGACAAAAATCATATGACTTCACTCACATGAGGACTTTAAGAGACAAAACAGATGAACATAAGAGAAGGGAAACAAAAATAATATAAAAACAGGGAGGGGGACAAAACAGAAGAGACTCATAAATATGGACAACAAACTGAGGGTTACTGGAGGGGTTGTGGGGGGGGGGTGGGCTAAATGGGTAAGGGACACTAAGGAATCTACTCCTGAAATCATTGTTGCACTATATGCTAACTAATTTAGATGTAAATTTTTAAAAATAAAAAAATAAAATTAAAAAAATAATAAAGAAAATAAAAGTGAGCTCTATGAAGGTGACCATGTATGGATATTATTTTATATTTCAACAGGAAAATGTATGTACTGATCTAAGCCAAGATAGGCAAACCTCAGAAATCTCAGCTTTGAGCTTGACAATTACCCAACCTCTTGACTCTAGGTCTAACTTCTGCCCTTTGTACTTGAACTTCATTTTAGTTTCACTGGTTTGAGCTGCTCTCAACAGATGTGGACTTGCCTCACCTCTCTGGTTCTTCCTATTCTATTTCAAATAGTATTTATCTCTACATTTTGAAGCACAGGTTAATTTCCAAAACAAAATAGAAATTCATCCAATGCTTATTTAAACAGTGAGGAGGATGGCAAAGAAATCTCAGTGAAGGAAGAACTACTGGTCATGGCTCTGGGCTCATCTGATCAAAGTAGCAGTTTTCCTTTCAATTTTTAGTATGTTTTGCTGCTCACAAAAATTTTGACACCCAATTACTTCTCATCTGCAGAATCATTCAAATAACCTTGGGGGTGCAAACCAGCCAGGGTGGCCCCTGCATCAGGCACAACCAGGGGACCCCTGTGGGTTGCCCAACCAGGCTTTATTTCTAATAATCCCTTAGCAGCTTAGATCTTAGACAGAAGATGCCTTCTTGGTGCCATTAAGAGCTTTTTAGGAAACAATGTAAGTGTCCATCAATGGATGAATGGATAAAGAAGATGTGGTATGTGTATACAAAAAAGAAGGAAATCCTGTCATTTGTGACAACATGAACGAAACTTGAGGGCATTATGCTAAGTGAAATAAACCAGACCAGAGAAAGACAAATAGTGCATAGTGTCACTTGTACATGGAATTTTAAAAAATAAAGTCGAACTTAGAAACAGAGTAGAAATGTAGTTACCAAGGGTGGGGGGAGGTAAGAAATAGGGATAGGTTGGTTAAAGGGCATAAACTTTCAACTATAAGATGGATAAGGTCTGAGGACCTAATGTAAAATGTGGTTGACTACAGTTGATAACACTGTACTGTATAATTGAAATTTGTTAAGAGAGTACTTCAATGTTTCTCCATATATGTGTGTATGTATGTGTGACATGGTGAATATGGTAATTAACTAGGGAAGAATCCTTTCACAAGGTACACATATATCAAATCATCACAGTGCAAGCTTTAAATACCTTACATTTTTGTCAATTACACCTCAACAAAGCTGGGAAAAAAAGAGCTTTCCATTAATGTAGAAGGAACGAAGGGGGTGAGAGAAGAACACTCTTTTCCTGGAGTGTTTCCTTACAGAGTGCTCACTGCTCCAATAGCAGGAGACACTTTGTGGATATAAGAAACTATTTTTTTAACAGTGCTGTCTTCTAAATGAGAGAAAGTCCAGATGCCAGACAGTGTTCTGCCACCAGAAGGCCTATGTCAGCATCACCATGTGGACTCGTGCAGTAAAGCCCCAGAAGAGAGTTGGGGTCGGTGTCGGGCTCAGCTCAGAAGGAGGAACTTCAGAGTGTGCACTCCCAACTCCAGTGAGGACTTGCCTGTGTGACCTCAGGTCACAGACTTCATCAGGACCCTCATGGGTAAAGCAGAATTCACAACACCAAGCCAACCACACAGGTCATGTGAGTGCAACAGCAGCCCTGCTGAGAAGGTGTTAGAGAATAAAACACTTCATTCTTGCAAAAAAAATGAACCTTTCCACTAATATCTATATCCCCAAATTGTGACCGCTGGGTCCTTGATTTGTACAAGTAAGAGAGAGAAACGGTTTTGGAGAGCAAACTGTCTTGGCCCTGAGAATAATTTCTTACTTGTGTAGTTGAGGACGGTTTATTATGGGTCTGTTTAGTGTCACAGTCAAGGGAGGGAAGGCATAAAAGGCTGATCCAAGAAGCCATCTTGCTCAGAGGAGTGATGAAGTACATTTTTGTGTGCTGAGGCACTCTTATGGGTTAGATTTCTTTGCAGAATGAGCCTAAGTAGGCAGGTACAAGAATAGAACGGCTCACTAAGAGAAGATTATTAGTGAAACCAGAGGCTTATCTGGCCCTGTGTCTCTGGGGGAGCCGTACAAAGAGGGAGAACTAATCCATTCCAAGAAGAAGAAAGAGATGGCGCCTTATCCCTAATTTGATATATCACTCATATGGTGGGTGGGAAAGTTCTTTCAAGTCCTTTTGGCCTGGGCAGTAAATTATTCTTCAAGTTTCTGTTTTGTAGTGGTCAGTGAGCTGTGAGTCATACAGTGACTCATAGCACCATCATCAATGTATATTTTGGGGTGACACTGGGTTCTCGGGTTCATACTGATAAGGCAAGCTAGCCTTTGTTGTGACTGAGTCTTTTTCCGTGCTACGTGTTTTCTGTGTTTTCTTAGCTGCCACAGTCATCCTGATGGTGTCATACCACTCAGAGTGACAGAAATGCAAAACACTCTTTGAAACTAGGCAGACAAGAACAGTAAGCATTTGGAGAATTTAAAAATGCACACCCACATGTCGGGTCCATTAACTATGTATTTGTAAAATCATTTTAATTTTTATCTTGCTTTAACAAAAGGAAGTACACTGATGTTCTGTTTCGGAAAAATATTCTCATTCTGCTGCTCAATAGCTATGTGACCTAGGGCTCATCTCTTAATTTCTGAGGGCCTCAAGTTTCCTTGTTCACCGTATACAGCACTTATTCTATAGTAACATATTAGGCTTCAAAAAAAAAAAAAAAGCCTAAAAAGTAGCAGAACATATATCTCTCATTCAAAAGGCCTTCTTGGGCCATGCCTCCCTCAACCCAGGCTATGCCCACTGATGATCTCTCTGTGAGCAGCTGACGGTTTGAGCTTGGTTTACAGGCGGTTCATACAATATGCTGGCACTAGTGAGAAATAAAGGACGGGAAACTTAGAGCCCCATTCAAGTATATTCATCCATTGAACATTTATCCAACATCTACTATGTACCAGGCACCAATCTAGATGCCAAGGATACAGCAATGTCAAAACCGAACAAGTTTTGACTCTCATAGAGCTTACCTTGTAGTGTGGGAAGATGGACAGTAAACATCATAAATAAGTTAATTGTATAGAAGGTGTAAAGACCTATGGAAAATTAGATTAGGCTGTGAGCTAAGGAGTGCTGGTATATTGGCAGGGATTGAAATTTTCAATAGTAGGTTTGAGCTTGGGTTCACTCCAAAGGTGACAATGAGCAAACTTGAATGAGGTGAGAGAGTGAGCCATAAGGATACCTTAAGAAGAGAAAAGAGCCACTGCAGACAGCCAGGGATGGAAACATAGCTGGTATGTCGGAAGGAGGAAGTGCAAAATGGCCAGTGGCTGGAGCAGAGTGAATTCAGTGGAGAGTAAGACATGTGGTTGGAGGTATATAGGAAGCCAAAGCATATAGGACTTTGTAGGGGCTTTGTAAGACTTTTGACTTTTACTTTGAACAAAATGGGAAGCCACTGGAGGATTTTGAGCAGAGGAGTAGCAAGTTCTGTCTTACATTTTATAAAAAAGATCAATCTGTTCAGTGTGTTAAAGAATAAAATGAAGTGAAGTGGTAACTTTGGAGATGCTAAAGCCATTTAGGAGACAAAAAGATCCCTATGCTTTATGCCCACTCTCATGTGTCCAACCTACATCTATCTTCTCTCCCTATTTGCCCCTGATTTTCTATGATTCCTTCCAGGCCTCTGACCAATGAGCCAAGCCATTCACCACTGCCCAGGAGCCTTGAATACCTACACTACAGGCCTCTTCTCCCTGTTTGGTTACATTCATGTGAAGTCAGTCTGAGTGGAGTTACAATCATGTGTTACACTCATGTGTAAAGCTGCATAATGGTTAAGGCAAGGAAAATGGCCAAAGACACCCAAGATGGGTTAAATTGAGAGGATAAGAAGGGACACAGAAGAAGTGTCTCAGACATAAGGAGTGTAGGTTACGGTTAAATTTATGATATAGCCCTTAAAGCACAATTAAGACAATATTGTGTCAGAACTGGGTGAGGAATAGACATTCACCAAACATCCTGCAAATGTAGATGAATGCCTCGCCTTACTTAAGGAGAGGATACGTAATTTCCTGCTTTTTTGTGAGAGGTGGCTACATTATACTCTGAAGGAACATGTTTTTGAGGAAGAACGCATTTTTTAGCTAGCATGTAAGTGGATGCTAGCAGCCAAAGAGTGGACTATGGTGGTTATTTTCCTTTTTAAAAAATGCTTTGGCTGCCTAGCATCTGATTCCCTTAATAAGTGTGGAGAATTTGCAATTGTGTGATGTTGGTGGGAAGTAGGGCCTTGTCTACTGCAATGGAAACTGAAAGTGCCAGATAAGTTTTCACCCTGATCCTTCCAATAAGGGCATGAGCACCTAGCTCAACTAGTCAGATGCTCTTGCCTAGGAATTTCTTTTTTTTTTTTTAACGTTTATTTATTTTTGAGACAGAGAGAGACAGAGCATGAATGGGGGAGGGTCAGAGAGAGAAGGAGACACAGAATCTGAACCAGGATCCAGGCACTGAGCTGTCAGCACAGAGCCTGACGCAGGGCTCAAACTCACGGACCGCGAGATCATGCCCTGAGCTGAAGTCGGACGCTTAACCGACTAAGCCACCCAGGCGCCCGACTTGCCTAGGAATTTCAATCTGAAGAAAGATCTGCCCCGACTTGCCTAGGAATTTCAATCTGAAGAAAGATCTGCGGGGCGCCTGGGTGGCTCAGTTGGTTGAGCGTCTCACTTTGGCTCAGGTCATGATCTCACAGATTGTGAGTTCGAGCCCCATGTCGGGCTTTGTGCTGACAGCTCAGAGCCTGGAGCCTACTTCTGATTCTGTGTCCCTCTCTCGCTCTGGCCTTCTCCCACTCATGCTCTGTCTCTCTGTCTCTCTCTCTAGAATAAATAAAACATTAAAAAAAAAAAAAAAAGATCTGCACATAAGTAATTAATTCATTCCACTAATAAAGATGGAAGCATCCAGTGTCCAGTGACAGCAATGTGTCCTGTCCAGGATGGCAGCAGCAATATCATAACTGCTATTCCTCAAATGTGGCATGACCTTGAATCTGGTTCTGCCTATCTAGATTTTTATAGCTCCTGCTATTTTCCAAACCTGGTTCTTCAGCCTTCCTATTGAGCCTTCCTGAGAACTACCAATATCCTTTCAACAAATTTCTTTTTTTTCCCCTTAAATTTAGGAAAATTGATTATTATTGTGCATAACAAAAATTCCTGCCTGGTATACCAACCGTTACTTACCCAATATTTTTCTATTCTCCCATCATCCTTGCTATTTGAATCTAGATTTTTAAAAGGTCAGCCATGTAGCTCCAGCCAAGCTGCTTACATTCCCACTTCCCTTTCAGCTAAGTGTGTCCACATGACACAGAAATGGCTAATAAGGTGTAATCAAAATTCTGTTAATATATCATATTAGATACACCTTGTGTGTTACCTCCTATTCTTTCAGTATCAACTTGTCCCAGCCCTTAGCCACTTACCCCATCTCAATTATTGCTGTGGTGACAAACTCCATGCTGTATGAAGTTCTACTGCCTAAATCCAACATCCAGAGTCTCTGGCTCTGCCTCTTCCTACCATTCTCAAACTCAGGGGAAGGACTACATTTCAGGACATGGACATTGGTTCCCCTAGTAGCTGTTCAAAGCCAGGTAACACTACCTAGAAAAGTGAAAACTTAAACCAACAAGAGGCAGGACGTGGGAGAAAACCAGATGATAAATACTTTTTTTCACTCCTCCATCTACTAGACTGTTCTAAGCCATGGCTTTTCTACATAGCCTGTATGGTGGCATCTACACAGCCTGTATGGTAGCCTGTATACATGGCCAAAAGAATAGACTTGATCAAACAAAAGCTCTGTCTCTTAGTGCCTTGAGCAGAGAAGCAGTACCTGGCATAGAAGTATATCAAGTTTCACCTACTTGCTTCCTCACTCCTCCTTTATCTCACTCTTGCTACCAGGGGACAGTACCTCCCAATAAGGCATTATCACCTAAACCTTGCCAAGAGCCTTGATTTTTCTAGGGAAACCCTGCCAAAACAATCTCTTTTAAGACCTTTTCTGATAAACAGAGCAGGCTGGCACAGTCCTTTCTCCCTTCTTCCCACCTTAAACATGGACATGATGTCTGAAGACATTTTGTAAACATTTGGGAAAGGCCAAAAGAATCAACAAAGCACTGGTCCTGACAGAGTCAAGTTGCTGAACCATAGTCAACAGTTTAACTACCTGTAAAACTCTTGCACATGAGAAAAACTGATTTCATTTTTTAAACCATTAAAGTAGGGTTTCCTGATACTTGCAGCTGAATAAAATCCTAACAGATATACCTACCCAAGAGCTATATTTCCAATTTCTTAATAGTATGTATTGTCACACAATCAAGGTATTATAATAAAAGCTAAAACTTTTATGCAGAAATAGTTTTTTTTAATTTTGCTTTGTTTATGTGAAGCATGGCTCTCGATCCAATTTCCAGTAAACATAGTGAATATTTCCACCTCTCTTATCTGGCCCACTCTGCAATTCCATATGCTCCTTACCATCTCTCTGGGAGTTCTTAAGCCTCCTACTTTTGAGTTTCTCTCCAATGTTTATGTTTTTGACTTCTGGGTCCCTTTCACTGAGGCTTCCTTACAAACACATATTACACAGATCTTCTCTGAACACTGTGTGTGTGTGTGCATGTGTGTGTGTGTGTGTGCGCGCGCACGTGCACGTGTGTGCGTGCTGGGTCACTGAGAGATTCATCTGTGTTATGAAAGGGAGAAATGCCAGATTTAAAACAAACAACCAAACAGATGCATGCATACACACATACACACACACACACACACACACACACACACATACATACAATCTTCTAGAAACTACTAAGAACAGAGTAAAAAGGGGCAAGTAAGGGATTCTGTCCTATCCTCCATTATTTTAGGCCTCCAGCAGAGAAGAGAAATACATATTTTAGTCCTTCAGTGATCTAAGACTTAGAATCACCTTCAGTGATCTAAGACTTAGAATCACCTTCAGTGATCTAAGACTTAGAATCACTTATAACCAATGATAGCAATGGAGAATCCTTCAATCTGGCAGTGCTGGAATAGATATGTAAAAGAAAGACCCTAGGGGTGACTGGGTGGCTTAGTTAAGTGTCTGACTCTTGATCTCACCTCAGGTCTTTATCTCAGGGTCGTGAGTTCAAGCCCTGCATTGGGTTCCATGCTGAGCATGAAGCCTACTTTAAAAAAAAAAAAAAGACCCTAAACTTCTTCTAGTTTTAAAAATTTTTTTTAATGTTTATTTATTTTTGAGACAGAGAAAAGAGGCAGAGTGTGAGAACGGGAGGGGCAGAGAGAAAGGGAGACACAGAATTCAAAGCAGGCTCCAGGCTCTAAGCTGTCAGCACAGATCCCAATGCAGGGCTCGAACTCACGAGCAGTGAGATTGTGACCTGAGCCGAAGTCAGACGCTCAACCAACTGAGCCACCCAGGTGCCCCAAAGACCCTAAACTTCTGATTGCTTCATAGATTAGCAGAGTCTATCCTTTGTGAAAGAAAATGGAAGAGATACCAGATTTTTAATAATATATACCAAAAAAACTACACTTTATTCATATAAATTTAATAGGTATAATCTCCTTCGATGTTCAGTATATTTTATTCTTTCGCAAAATTATTTTAGAATTAGCTCAAAGACCCATATAGCAGATGACAAGAAGTCCAGTATCACATTCTTAGACCCCTCTTGTCTCTTCTTAACTATCCTAGAACCTTGTACTACAAAGGAGTTCTGCAGAACTTTCCCTCCAAAATAAGACAGAAAGAACCTTGCTGTCTATCTTCCAATGCTGCTACAGAACATTGGATCTCCTCCTCTGTCATTGTTCATCTTGCCTACAAAAGATTTTCATATGCCCCTACCCTCCAGGTACCCAGAGATCACCAACCTCCTCCAGAAAGAGGCTACTCAAAGGCACTTTCACTATTCTACAACCAGGGTACCCCTTGCCAATTTTCTAGGTTCTCCATTTTCCTACAAAGTCTTAGTGCTCCCAAAGGCACTATGTAGAACTGACTCAGTCCTCTCTACAGTGGAACCCACAACCACTAGCTCACTGCACAATCTCAAAGAACCAGGCAGGAGTTGGGTCACTTTGCTTTTCAATCTCCCAAACACAAAAGATTCCTTTCCTTTCTCAACAAAGGAAGATGGACCTTCAAATTATGCAGGGCTATCTATAGATGGATGTGTTCAGAATAGACCACAGATGCCTGGAAACACCTTTGGTTCCATAATCACAAAGGCTTAACCTCTAAATGGAAAAAATACCTTCTGATCCTCAAAGTGTAAATTATTACTTCATGACCATCAAGGGAACTTTTAGGCATCCCTCTTCCCAAAAGCTATGAAAATAAAACACAAGTATAGCATTTAGTAGATTCCCTCCTTCACACACAATAACCAGGAAGAAAACTTAATGGAAACACTCTGCTGTATAATGGACCCCCTACTGGTTTGTCTGCACAGACTCTCAAATTCTGAAAAATGGCCTGTACCATCCATATAGTCAAGCAGTAGTCTTCCAATCTTCCTCTCTTTTTTTCTGCCTTTTCTGGTTTAATTTGAACATTTTATATGATTCCGTCTTCTCTCCTCTCTTAGTATAATCAATCATTATTCTTTATTAATTTTTTAATTGTTGTCCTAGAATTTGCAACATACAGTTACAAACTAAATCCACTTTCAAATGACAGAGTATTCCTAATTCCTCTCTCCTCACCTTAGAACATTGCTATCATTCATTTCACTTGTCCATAGCTATAATCACCAAATACAGAATATTATTTTCAGCAGTTGTCTATTAGATAAATTCAGAATAAAAGATTTTATTTTACCTTCACTTAATCCTTCTCTAACATTCCTCTTTCTTTATGTAAATCCAAGTTTGTGAACTATTTCATTTTCCTACTCTCCGAAGAACTTCTTTTAACATTTCTTGCAAGGCAGGTTTATTAGTGACAAATTCCCTCAATTTTTATTTATCTGAGAAAGCCTTTATTTCTTCTTCACTTTTGAATAATTTCAATGGATACAGAAATGCAGGTTGGTGGCTTCTTTCAAGACCTTAAATATTTTTCTCTATCTTCTTGCTTACCTGGTTTATAAAGAGAAGTTCTCTGTATTCTTATCCTATTCTTCTGTAAGTAAAGTATTTTTTTTCCCTTTCTGGCTTCTTTCAAGATTTTCTCTTTGTCTTAGGTTTTCTGAAGTTTGAATATAATATGACTAGAGGTAAACTTTTTGGTATTTATCTTTCTTGGTGCTCCCTGATTTTTCTGGAACTCTGGTTTGGTGTTTGTCATTAGTTCCAGGAAATAGCCATTATCAATGCAAATATTTCTTCTTCTTTTTTCTCTCTTTCCTCTCCTTTTGATAGTCCCATTACATGTATTACTTTTCATAACTGTTCCATATTTCTTGAATATTTCATAACTTTTTTTTTCATTCTTTTTTCTCTTTTGCTTTTCAGTTCATGAAATTTCTATTGGCATATCTTTAAGCTCCCTGATTCTTTCCTTGGGCATGTGCAGTCTACTGATGAACCCATCAGAGTCATTCTTTATTTCTACTACAGTGTTTTGTTTTGTTTTTTATTTCTAGCATTTCCTTTTTATTTCTTTCCATCTCTGGGCTTACATTACCCATATGCTCTTGTATATTGCCCACTTTTGCCATCAGAGCCCTCAGCCTATTAATCATAGTTATTTTAAATTCCTTGCCTGACAATTCCAAAATCTCTGCCATATCTGAGTCTGGTTCTATTGCTTGCTTTGTCTCTTCAGATTTTTTGTTGTTGTTGCTTTTTAGCATGTCTTCTAAATTTTGTTGAAAGCCAGATATAATGTATTGGGTAATAGGAACAGAAGTAAGTTGGCCTTTAATATGAAGGTTTTTCTGGCTAGAAGTTACACTGTATCTATTGTTTGCTGTAATTTTAGGTGTCTGAGGCTTCAATCTCCTCTAGGGTCCTTTGTTTGATCTCTTCTGTTGCATTTGGGTTTCCCTATAAACTCCTTCTTAAATAGAGTTTGAGCCTTCCAGTCATTTCAGCTGTAATTCTGTTATTATACAGGAGCCTTGTGATGTCATAAGGGGTATCATGGAGGCAAGCATTCTGTAATTCTATGATTACGTTTCAATCTTGCAGTGGGCTTGTGCCCCTAGGGTGTGACTTCTAAGCTCTCCCCTCTTCCACACACACATGCTCACACGAAGCACAAAGGTCAGCAAGAGCTGCAGTTAGGTATTTCCTTTCCTACATTTCACTGAGACCCTATAAAATAAATGTCCACACTAAGTTTTTAATTCCAAACCTATTCCACACTCAAGTGTCCAGCAATTCATCAATTACAGTTTAATTTTTCCTAACTGTTTCTGGTTCCAGGGGCTTCTACTCCCAGAAAGCTATGATACTTTATAGCTGCCTGTCTGTCCAGTTTGAGGAGTGTTGGTTTATCCTGTGATCTCAATTCACTGATGGATCTAAAAAGAGTTACTGATTTTAGGTTCGTTCAGCTTTTTTCTTATTATGACAATGGGAGTGACAATTTCCAAGCTCCCTACGTGCTAAAGCAAAAACCAAAAGTTTAAATCTTTTTTTTTTTTCAACTTACAGGAATAAATGTTTTTTGTTCTTGGGAAGGAATAATATAGCAGATGCCAATTTCCCTTTCTGCAATTTGTACAATAAATTCCATTCAAATTCCCAATCGCTTCTTAGAATTAAAAATATATTTTTTAAATTCATCTAAAAAATTAAAGATGTAACAAATAGCCCATAAAATATTTATTTATTTATTTTTAATGTTTTATTTTATTTTGCGACAGAGAATGAGTGAGGGAGGGGCAGAGAGACAGGGAGACACAGAATCTGAAGCTGTCTCCAGGCTCTGAGCCACAGCAGAGAGCCCAACATGGGGCTCAAATCCAAGGACCCAACACGGGGCTCAAATCAAGATCATGACCTGACCTGAAGTTGGACACTTAACCAACTGAGACACCCAGGCATTCCTAGCCCATAAAATATTTAAAAATTAAGGAAGAAAAAGGGCCTGTTCTACCAGATATCAAAACACGTTACAAAACTATAGTAATTAAAATAGGAACTGTGCCAAAATGTACATCCAGATAAATTAGCACAGGATAAATGATGCAAAAATAGACCAAAGTTCATTTGAGAATCCATTCTGTGACTAAAGTAGAATTTCATGTCAGAGTGAGAAAATAGGGATTATGCAATAAGTGTTATTGAAACAACTGGTTAAACATTTTGGGGGAAAGGGAGAATGAAGTAAGATCTACTTGATACCTTGAAACAAAATAAATTCCAAACAGTTCAAAGTTTTAAATATTAAAAATTAAACACTAAAAGTGCTAGTAGCAAGGAAGATGGTTGACTTAAATGCATCCTTGCTGCTCTCTCTTCCAAGCTCTAATCCAACTCCCAACAGCCTCCACTGTTTTCAATCTTATTTTTTTTTAATAATTAAGATATTTAATGCAATGAATTTTCACTTGAGTTTAGTTTTATCCATGTAACGTAAGCTCTGGTATGAAGTGTTCTCTTGTATATAATGTCTTAATCAATTTGAATTTTCCTTTTTTTAAGTTTTTTAACATTTATTTATTTTTGAGACAGAGAGAGACAGAGTATGAGTGGAAGAGGGGCAGAGAGAGGGAGACACAGAATCAGAAACAGGCTCCAGGCTCAGAGCTGTCAGCACAGAGCCTGACACAGGGCTTGAATTCACAGACTGTGAGATCATGACTTGAGCCAAAGTTGGATGCACCCCTGGATGCACCCAGGCACCCCTGAATTTTCCATTTTGATTACCCCTTTGATCCAAGAGTATCTCTTAAATTCCAGGTAATTAAGTTTTTTTGTCATCCTTTCATTATTCATTTTTCAGAAGTTTTGAAGGAAATTTGAACCTAAAATCTTTATACCCAGACAAGCTAGCATCAAGGAGAGGAAACAAAATTAAAAATTTGTACACATACAAGTACTCAATAAACTTACCACACACATTCTCTGAAAGAATTAATTACATACTCCATAAAAGTGAAAAACAATTCAGAAAAAAGGCAAGATTTGAAATTAAAAAGTGATGAGCAAATGAACCAGTATATTTTACAATAATCAAAATAATTATTAAATAATTATTAGTATACAAAATTGATAGATGAAATAATTATTGGTACAAAAACTTAATAACTAAAAATCCTGGAGAATTTCAACATGCAAGGTAAAGGAAGACTGAAAGAAGAAGGAAAGAACTGAAAACAAACCAAATTTCTTGTCTTGAAGCAGGGAGTGTGGGAGCAAGGGCTGATATAAATACTAATTAATTTGAAATATCCAGATAAACTTAAATATGTACTTTAAAATGTAGGTGAAACCAAAGAATAGGACTAGCATATTCAGCTTCCAAACCACTAGAGGAAAAGAAATAAAATTTTAAAAAATATAATCAATATATCAAAAAGATGAGAAAGGAATCAGAAATAGAAAGGGAAGGAAAGAAGAAAGTGAGAAGAGCATGAGGAAAATTAGAAGGAATGCATGGCAAATGAAACTGTAAAGTAAGATATCAGTATCGTATCCAAAGATGTTATTAATCACAAGAAATGCTGCTGTTTTAAATTTCTCAATCAGACTGTGGGAGAATAAAATCCAGCTATATTTCGTGTAATGTATCATAGATAAAATAATTTTTGAAATATTTTTTAAAATTTGACTTTTAAATTTCAAATTCAAAATCAGAAGTCAATAAGAGAAAAACAAATACCATACAATTTCACTCATGCGTGGAATTTAAGAAATAAAACAAATGAATAAAAAAAGAAAAGAGATAAGCAAAAAAAAAAAAAAATTCTTAAATACAGAGAACAAACTGGTGGTTGCCAGAGGGGAGATGGGTGGGGGGGAATGAGTGAAATAGATAAAGGGGATTAAGAATACACTTATCTTGATAAGCACTGAGAAATGTATAGAATTATTGTATCATTACATTGTACACCTGAAACTAATATAACACTATGTATTTTTTAACATTTATTTATTTAATTTAAAAAAATTTCTTTAACTTACATCCAAGTTAGTTAGCATAAAGGTCAATAACAATTTCAGGAATAGAATCCAGTGATTCATCCCCTACATATAACACCTAGTGCTCATCCCAACAAATGTCTTTCCTAATGCCCCTTACTATAAACTGGATTATAGTTCAATTTTTAGAAATTGGAAAACTTGAAAATAAAGGTAAAAAGGATATAGCAAGCTAATGTTAACAAAGAGAAAACAGGAATAAAAATACTACTATTATATAACAGGGAATTTAAAGCAAATAGTATTAATGTGAAAAGAGGAATATTTCATATGAATAAAAAGCTTACTCCAATGAAAGTCTGTGAAAGTTTGAATCTTTTAGTATCTGAAAACATCAGATCTCAAGCCTTATCAAGCATAAAAATTTGACGGGAATCTTCTTAAAAATGCTGATTCTCATGGTCTGTCTCCATTTCTACCACCAGTTCAGTGCAACTTATCATTTCTTACCTGATTTACAGCAACATCTTCCTATTAGGTCAAAATTGCAATTAAAATTTAAACCTGAGGAATTAAATGAGATTGAGAGAAGGACTAGTAACTGGTTCAAGGTTACACAGTTAGATAGTGGCTGAGACCATTATCAACAAATACTTAAGAGTTGGGAGAATTGACAAAAAAAAGCATTGATTCAAATCTATTTCACATCAAAAAAAAAAAATACACACACACACACGCACAACACACACACACACACACACACACATATATTTCTTTCTTTCACATCAAGACTGTTTTTTCTAGAGCTTACATTTTGCTCACAACATCAGTTTCTGCATAGACGCTCCATGTAGGCAAAGCTGAGCAAATGTGGGATAGCCATGAGTCAGAGACCAGACAGACCTATCTGGATGAGTCAGGAAATCATGGAAGGTTACACCATGGCCAAAAAAAAAAAAAAAGAATGAAGCAGAGGGTAAACATATTGCAGCTGGTAAATAACACAGCCCAGACTCAAATCCATTATACCATCCTGGGGGATCTGAAAGAAGGTTACAGGCAGAGATTCACCAGAAATTTTCATAGTCAGCCAGGTGGTCAAAGACAAGGAAATGCAACCAATAGGGACAGGCAATAAATAACAAGCAAACAAATGGATTATAGATAGGACCAGGTGGAAGGTGGGGAGTACAGTACTGAGGAGAACCATGGAGAGCAAAACTGCACACAATGGAGTAAAAAGTAGAATATAGTGCTAGCAACCTGACAGTACCCAAGTCCTTTAAAAACCAGGATAGCAGACAGGGAACCAACCCAGGAATTCAGGCAGGAAAAGTGAGAACGGAAAACATCTACACTCACACAGCTTACTAATGATGTTAACATAGCCTTATTATTCTACTGTCTCCAACAAAATGACATTACTATTCCAAGAAACTCTTGCCCAGGAAGATAAACATTCAAACAACTATAATATTTAATGAATATCAATTTGTACATCTCTGTAGTAGATAGTAGCAAATGATAATTTACTTCTCAAGATTCTTTGAATCCTCTCACCTCAAACCCTCATCTTTCTACGTCTAGTCCTAAGCTATTATATCAGGATTCTTATCCAATCCTAATCAAGCCCTCATATTGCAAGACCTGCCTTAAAACCACATTAAGAAAATTCACAAATGTTCAAACTTTACCTTTCCACCTTGAGACACTGCTAAAACTCTGTTTAAGGTAGTGCTCTCCTTACTGGTTAGAAAAAAACTCAGCTTTATCTTACTTACAAGTTGTCACAGTGAAATTTTCAAGGATCCAGCACTTGACAATATTGGAGGTACAATTTGGAGGTCCAAATCCAACCAAGACCTTCTCATTGCCATGTGGCAAGGTACAACTTAACCCATTTCTCCCCAGATATGTGTAAAACATTCTTAAATAAGAAGCTAAACAAAGACTAAAACTGACTGTAGAAACTCTAATAAAGGAAAGACTCATCATACTTTATCCTGGCCCTTGTAACATGCCTGTCCTTCCAGGTAAAAAACCCTAATAGGCCATAGATTCACCAGGTCCTTGGGCCATAAATAAAAGTCATTCAGGGCTTTCCTGTAGTACTAAACACCAATACTCTTTCATGTTAGGTGCTCCCTGAGACTCCATATTACACAGTTGTAGATCTGTGGCTGCTTTCTCTAAGTGTCCTATTAGGTCAAAATCTTTGATACTTGTTTGCATTCTGTAAGGAAAATCAACAATATACCTCAACTGTTATGCCCCAGTGATTTACTAAGGTATCTACTACTTTTCATAAACCCTCAGTAGGGATCAAAGGAATCTTACATTTCCCTGTGATTTTTATTGTTTTGCAATATGTGGATGACCTTTATTGTGTTCTAAAAGAAGGTTAAACTCAAAGACTAACTCCATACATCTACTTAATGTTTTAGCTCAGTAAAAGCGTATTTCCAAAGAGAAGGCAAATGATTTCAAGTTAATTCATTATATAGGACAGGGATTGACAAACTATAGCCACAAACCAAATCCATCCTACTGCCTACTTTTATAAATAAAATGTTATTGGAACAAAGTCATATCCATTCATTTATATACTGTCTATGGTTACTTTAACATTAGAATAACTGAGCTAAATAGCTGTGACAGAGACTGTATGCTCCACCTTTCAGGGTTCCCATATCCAATTCCAATGGCGGGGGGGGGGTGTTGTTCCTTCTCCCCCAAATACCAAGCTGACACTATCTACCCAGAGAGAGCATCTACCCAGGGTTCAGTCCTACAAGACTGCTTCCCACCCCCCCACTTTAGATGCCAGTCGCAAGCCCCAGACTATTACCCGTGCTTCAGACCAACTGGCCATAGATTGGAGGTTCCAACAACTTCCTCCTTAGGTTTGATTAACTTGCTATTGTGGCTCATAGAACTCAAACACATACATGTGCCAGTTTATTAAAGGATATAATAAAAAATACAAATTCACATCCAGATGAAAAGATACATAGGCAAGGTATGGGGAAAGGGCTCACAGTTTCCATGATCTTTGCAGGTATGCCACTTTCCCCACATCTCCACATGTTCACCAACCTGTAAGCTCTCCTTCAGGGCTTTTATGGAGGCATCACTGCATAGTCATGACTGACTAAGTCATTGGCCATTGCTGATTCAACCCTCATTCCTGGAGATCTCCTCAGAGATCAGGGGATAAGGCTGAAAGTTTCAAACCTCTCATCATAGGGTTGGTCCTCCTAGCATCTGGCACCCACCCTTGGGCGGGGTACAAAATTTGTCTTCATTAATATAACGAAAGACACCTTTATTGCCCTTAGTATAGGAAATTCCAAAGATTTAAGGAGCTGTGAGCCAGAAACCATGAAGAAGACCAAATACATATATGAAATACTATTCTTATATATTCTTATAAATATATGTCTGATAATACATTTCTTATAAATCATATTATCACACCCACAAAGATATTTACTATTTGGTCCTTTACAGAAAAAGTAAAAGTCACACCCTGATCTAGGATACAATTTATCCAAAGGAAACGAGTCTCTTACTCTTAACCAACCATAGGCCCTTCAAATTTTTACTAGGCCAGGTACAATTAAGATCAATCTCACTGACCCAAGTACAATGGATTCTCAACTTTTCTAATTGCCACTTCACTATATGACTTAGCCAAGTTTTTAATAATAAAACCTCTTCCTTGGGAATGTAAACATGGACAGGTCTAATTAATATTAGCTCTCCAACAATCTTGCTCTCTGTGCAGACCCCCGACATTTGGACTCAACTCCATGGAAATTATAAGAGACCAATAGCTTACTAACCTCTCCTTCTTAAACCTGTGGCAAAAAGCCTACCCACCTTCTCAATAATTGCAGCATCTAAACCAGTAGAGATATCTACAGACTTGGTTTTATGGTATCCTTTAAATTTGATGGTCCCTCATGCTGTACAGTCTTTGCTGCTCACTGAAAATGCACAACACTTCTTAGCAAGTAGGCTTACCCCATATGAAATCCTATTTTCTCCCTCACATTATTTCCATTCATCATCACAATACTTTAAAATCCTTCTACTTTTCTTCCATTACTTGAAACAAGAAACTCATGACTATGTAACCTCTGTTCACAAATTATTTATGGCCTGAATAGATTTATTAAAACCCTTTAGAAAATACAGATATATATTGTATTTGTTGATGGGTCATATCTTAAGACTGACATAGCAAAATATTAAGTGAGAATATCACCCTTTACCAGAAGCAAAATCTGTCCAGATGGAAGAACTCACCAAAGTTTGTCAGTTAGATAGAAATAAAAGGAAAATTTCCACTAATACTAGCTGTGCTTTGGGGGGTAGTCCCTAATTTTTGAGTACTTTGTAAATAAGGGTATTTTTTTTTAATTTAGAGAGACACAGTGCAATCAGGGAAGAGGGTCAGAGACAGAGAGAGAGAGAGAGAGAGAGAGAGAGAGAGAATCTTAAGTAGGCTCCACACAATGAGAAGCCTGACACAAGGCTCAATCCCAAAACCCTGGGATCACAACCTGAGCTGAAATCAAGAGTCGGATGTTCAACCAACTGAGTCACTTAGGCACCCCTGTAAGAAGGGTTCTTAACCCCCAACAGGAAACCCAATTCAATATGGTCAACAAATTAAAGAACTTTTGTGTGTTCTGATGTTTCCTAAGGAGATGACTATTACAAAGGTGAGGCTCATACAAAAGAGATAACACAGAGGCTAAAGTAAATCCCTGCTGATCTTTATGCCAGACAGCAGCACTCCTAAGATCCAAGCCCTAATGACAACCTGAGAGATTAAAATTTGGGGGATATTTTTTTTTAAAGGCTTTTATAGAATGCCAGTCATTAGATTCAGTCAGGAAAAAGTACTGGGAAAAATCTAGATATAAATTGCACAAGGATATATAACACTGTACGTTAACTATACTGAAATCAAAATTTTTAAAAACTTAAAAATATGTATTTTAATTTAAAAAAATAAATTGCACAAGGGTAATCTCTGGCATTCTAAGAATAGCTTCTTAAAAGTACCATAGAACCTCAAATGAAAACTTGCAAGAACTTTATGTGAGGACACTGCAAGCACAAATTGGTCACTAAACTCAGTGAACATTAATGGGGAAACTTCACTAAAATTTCTGAGGGTGTTCCTAGTACATATCTCATCTGTGGGTAGCATGATCCTGGTAAAACTGTAAAAGTGGTACATGAACAAAGCCCAATCCTCAGAGTCCCTTTCAATACCTCCAAATTAATTTCATATGTCTACTTGCTTGCAGTGGGTTTGGAATGTATCCTATATACTGTTTTCTTCTTGGAATGGACTGAACACTTTCCTTGATGGAAAGCTTACAGCACTAAGAGTAGCAGAGTGTGTGTGTGTGTGTGTGTGTGTGTGTGTGTGTGTGTGTTGTATTATCAGCCTACAGAATTCCAACCTATTGCTCTAAGGATACCTATTTTACTGGGTGTATTGGGTAGACTCTAAGATGGCCCCCCATGATTCCTATTTTCTGGGGCTCATACCTTTGTGTAATCCCCTCCCTTTGACTGTGGTCAGAAGCTGTGATTTGCTTCTAATCAATACAATATGACAAAGGTGATGAGATACCACTCCTGTGGTTGTTATATGAGATTTGTCTTACCGGCAGACTCACCCTAAAGATCTCCTTACTGACTTCATGAAGCAAGCAGCCATGTTGGGGAAGTCCACATGACCATGGCAAGAAACAACAGGCAATTTCTAGGAGCTGGGAACAGCCTCCAGCCAACACCTAGCAAGAAGCTAGAACTCCCAGGTACAACCACAAGGAAATGGATTCTTCCAATAAATTCAGTGAGGTCAGAAGCAAATTCTCTCCCAGTAGAGCCTTCATATGAGAATACAGCCTACCAACACCTTGACATCAGCCTTGTGAAATCCTAAGCCAAGGACCCTGTCAAGTTGTACCCAGACTCTTGACCCACAAAAAAGATAATAAAAGCACTTTTTTTTAAGTCAGTCGGTCTTGAGTAACTTGTTACACAGCAGTAAAAAACTAATACACTGGGACTGTTACTTAAGAGCTTTGCAAAGTTCTGGCATTTACTCAGAAAGGTTCCTGTCGATATCAGCCCCAATCATCAGGAAAGATGGAAAGAATAAATAGGATTTGTAAGCCTGAAATTAGCAAAATTTTGAAGATTCTTAAACTTTTATGCCTTAAGGTATTACCACTGGTTTTAATGATAATAAAGTTATCAGTTCTCTCTGGGGTTCATCAACTCTACCCCTATAAATTAGTGACTGGTCAACCCATGCATTAAGAATTATCACCTCTTTGGGGCACCATGCTGGCTCAGTAGGATTATCACCTCTTTTAGACTCCACAATATTGCAAACAGACACAGTCAAATATTACAGGGAACTCATGCAATATACCCAGTATAACATCGATAAGTATCAGCAGCCTTTCTTTCACATCACCCTAAACAACACACATTTATATGACCTGAATCCTGGAACTTCTGTGACTGAACTTTCACAGAAATAGAAATTGAAAGTGAACTAGAGAAAGAGAACTAGGGAAGAGAACTCCGATCTATTTGGAGGCTAAGTCACTTTCACCAATATCACAATAACACACACTACTCCTCTTTTGTTTTAGAGCTACCTGATTTTATTAATATTCCAAATTTTATTGCCTGGCACCAAACCATTCTTGATGGGTAGTGCCAAAATGTTAGAAATCTACCTTCAGCCCTGTTTTGGGCAAAGACATTTCATAGGTGGCTTCCAATGACTGCTATTACATTTGCTTCATAAAAACCTTCTGGTTGCTTTTTATTACCTTGGTAAGCCAATACCTGCCTTCACGATAATCCCTGACATCACTTAGAATCCATTTTTGTATAATACCTTACCCTCTAGGAACTGTTACCTTCTAGGAACTGTTGATAGATCATATATTTTAAAGAGAAAACTGAATCTTAATTTGAGAACCAAAACTCTAACCCTTCTCATATTTCTTTACTTCATACTCTACAAGAGATTCCAAAAATAGAGAGAATTTTGCATGCTATGGTTCAGAAAATACAGAAGAGGTAGACAATGCCACTACAGCCATAGAACTCCTTGCCTGGAAGGTCCATGTAATCTGATAGATGGTGGATCAGAACAGAGCCATTTTGGATATAATATTGGCCTCTTGAGGGTAAACCTGTACTATTTTAGGGGAAGAATGTTGCACTTAGATCCCTGCAGGCCTCTCTGGGATCTTTAACATTATTCAAAATAACCATCAAGCAAATACAGAATCATAAATTTAGGTAGTATAGATAATCAGCTGGTTCTGTAGGCTCTTTAGATTGGGGATAGGCTCTATTCTCTTGGTTTAATTGGGAACCCTTGGTTTCTGGCTAAGAAGTGAACAATGAACTCCAGTCATAGTATTGGCCCATATTGCTACAGTGTTTAGAGGTGTGATCTCTAGAGTCTTAAATACTGCTGTATAACTACTGCCAAATGATCCACCCATATGTCTTACTTGTGATGCAAATAACCAAAAAGAACAGAAAAACCTGACACACACGCCCCACCACCACACACACACACTCTGATTGGTCAAATGCCCAAATGTTGATGGTCTAGCTTTTAGCTCAGGCTTAATAATGACCACAAGGTGGGACACTCAGAAGCAAAATCTTCCACAACCACACAGCTTACTATCAACATCAACATGACTATACTATTACCCGATATTCACTAACAGGGCTTTACTATTTCTAGAAATTCTTGCCCAGGAAGATAAAAGTTGCAAATCATCTGTATTATACGTTTTAGAAAATTCCTCCATAAACATTTAAATGAACATCAAATGGTTCAACTCTTCGATAGCATCAAATGAAAGTTTATCTCCAGGATTCTTTGAATGTCCAGCTTCAAAATTCTTGCCTTACTGCCTTTTCCACTTCCACACTATTATATCACGATCCTTGACTGAACTTGATACTGAATATCAAGCCCTGATATTGCAAGACTTGCATTAAACTAGATTCCAAAACCTTATAATAACCACAATTTTTCCCTCTCCATTCTGAGATGCTACTAAGACTCTCTCAAAGTAATGTTCTCCCTTACTACAACAATATTAAGCTCAGCTTTGTTTTGGTGTCATTTTTGAGAGGTCACAGTTTAACAAGGGTCAGTTAGGAGAACTGGGGAACTGAGGAATAGGGGAGGGGCTTGGTTTAGTATTCAGAAATGACAGTAAACTCTAGAAGAACCAGCTATAAGGCAATGTGGACTCATAGATTGAGGAGCCCTTTTATTTGTATTATCTAAATCCTGTTTCAAGCATCTGCAATGGCACGGAGCAGGGGCTATTTCCAGCTATAGGTAATGAGGAAGAGGGACAGCAAGGTAGACAGGTGATTAAAATGTTTGCCTTTGGAGAGGAGCAAGGACAATGGAAGTTAACTAGAATTTATAAATTTTATCCCCAAGTGCACATTTAAATGCTGGAAACTGGGGGGCGCCTGGGTAGCTCAGTCAGTTAAGCGTCCGACTTCAGCTCAGGTCACGATCTCGCGGTCCGTGAGTTCGAGCCCCGCGTCGGGCTCTGGGCCGATGGCTCAGAGCCTGGAGCCTGCTTCCGATTCTGTGTCTCCCTCTCTCTCTGCCCCTCCCCCGTTCATGCTCTGTCTCTCTCTGTCTCAAAAATAAATAAAACGTTAAAAAAAATTAAAAAAAAATAAAATAAATGCTGGAAACTTGGAATCTTGTTTTGAAGCTGGTTTAGGGCAATTGAGGAAGGAAAGGGTCCAAGAGAACTCTTACCTGTATTTTATTCATGGATAAGTTCTCCCATCTCTGTGGCCAGGTTTTTACCATGTACAAAGTATAAATGGTAATTACTTTCTCTAGTCTCTTCATTTTTTATTCCCTTGCTCCTTTGCTTTGCTCTACTGTACTTTTATTTCTCCTTTCTCTTTTATCCCCCTCTCTTTTCTAATTTGCCATGTTCCCTTCATCTTTTGTTACAGAAACATGTGTACAGGAAAAACACTCATTAGGACCTAAGAACTGAAAATTGGAGGAAAAAATTAATATTCAAATAAGAATTTGTTGAAAGAACTAACATGAATAAGTTATATGTCCCATGCCTATGTTTCAATATCTGTCATAGCAGGTAAAGAGATCAACATTATCTGCAAATGCTTCACATTTTCCAGCCAACGTTTAATCACCCAAAGGCTGATGATTATCCAGCTTTCTTGCTTTGATCCTTGAGAGGAAAACTGGCATAATGTAGGAGAAAGAACGCTAGCCAGGCTTGATAAGTCTTGGCTTTTTCACTTATTAGCTTTGAGCCCTTGGGCAAGCTACTGAACCACTCTGAAGCTCAAGTGCCAAAAGAGACTGTCCACTTTACTATGTTGTGAAGGGCCAATAAGATAATGCTTGCCTGTAAAGTCCCTGATGCATTAACAGTAGTGACTATTATCATCACAATGTAATAAATATTTATGGATTGTTGCTGGCTTCCTCATTGTAAAAAAAAAAAAAAGGAGACTGGGAAATCATAAAACTGGACTGGCAGCACCATTGCAAAGTTTAAGAAAGTGCTTTGTAAACTATAAAATAAACTGCAAAATCAAATAAGGCTTTCTTTCCCTTCTACGTATCTTAAAATGTTTATTGTTTATTACCAGCTTCAAGGAAAATGAACTTCAAACCAAGCAGTTATTTCCCATAACTAGTCAAGAGAGGGAGTTGGAACTACTGCTTCAAATGAGATTTGAAACGTCTATGAATCTGGCCCCTCTGTGCCATGTGCCACCCCACCATGTTCAGTGAAAATGGATATTCCTTTCCATTTCCTTTTCCTCCCTGTAAGGTGTTATGGAAACAAGAAGACTTGGAGTTTAGACACGCCTAAATTTAATTCTTGACTTTGCCTTAAAACAAAGAAATTAATATCTACTCCACAGAAAAAAAACAAAATAATTTTTGTGAGGCTCATGGTAGCCCAAAGATTGACTTTTTTCTATCCTGAGGACTTACAACTTAAAACAACTTCAGTGTGCACATTTCTCCTTGATTTCTGACACCACATGCCTCAAGTTTTAATCACATCTCACAAACCTACCTTCAAATTATGACTCTTCCACTAAATTATCCAACCTCGATTTCCTCTTCTATTAAATGGAGATAATAATAGAACATAGTTCATAGAGTAAGGAGAACAGATGAGAAAGTGCATCCAAATGCTTAACCTGGTGTCTGGCACATAATAAATTTTAGCCAGCAGAACTATAGTAATAGTAATAGCATTAACATTCCAGATATATTCTAATTCTCATCTTAACACTCAGATGGGTCAGTAGCAAAGCTATTGAGGTAGTTTGCCACTTTTTCCTTCTTAGGTTTCCTTGGCTGTATTTCTCTCTCTCCCTTCCCAGGACAGTTCTGTTTCAGTTCAGCTGCTGGCTGGAACATCTGGCAGCGTGCCCACCCTGACGTTTTCTGTTTATGGAGCCAACAGGGTGGGGACGTGGGGGGTTTGATCATCTTGACCACTGAGACATTGGAATCTGTTGAGTTAAACATTGCTCTACTGTTACCATCCCCTCCCTTTTTTTCTCCCTCCCTGTGAATGAATCTGGAAAGAATGAACCTGAAGTCTATCTTGAACAGCTATAAAACCCTTATGGTACGTGGGCTGCTCCTCGAGGAGTAGGGCATTAGCCTCCCTGTTCGTTCCTGGAGTAAACATAACGTGTCAGCATATTCCCTAACACAGGGTCAATGTCTGAGGGAGCGGTGCTGTCGGTGCCTGGCACCTGCTGGTGTGGAGAGGTCAGCTGGCAGCAATACACCACAATCAGCTTTGATGACTGCATTAAGTACAGAGCTCACTGCTCCAGTGCCTTTTAATTCACCAAGTAATATTTATCCTGTGACAGCAACATCTCCAAGACTCTACACTTTTGCTCAACCTCCTAAACTTGCAGAATTAATTCTGTAAGAACATATACTGTATTCTTCTGTAAGAAAATATAACATAAAATAATATACACACATATATGACAGAACGTATTATATAGTACTTACTATCCAACATTAAATTTGCACTGATTTTCTAAGTTATCTCTATGGGAAGAACCTAAAGTAGAATTTTTCTCTTTCTTGGAGGCACATGCTAGTTCTTGATTCAGGATTTAGAACCGCCCTGCTGTGCTGTTTTATGTCATCCATAAAATGCTGCCTCCCTAATGGCAACAGTCTGTCTCTAGACCCTCAGTCTATGATTTATCACAGGAGCCATCTTTAAGGGATCTGTGGCACCATACATAACTAGTGCCTGCTTACGTGAAACTTTTCAAGTTGTAATACAGATCTGTAACCCTTTTTGAGTCTATGGAAGGGACAAGAGAAAGCATAATTCATTTTACTGGAAGTCAGCATTATTATTCTTTCTGTCTTTATCCTATGTCCGCCAAACAGTCATGTCCTATCGCCAGTAATTTTCCTCCAGTCAGTTCTCCAAAGGCCTCTCTGGCCAGAGTCCTCCAAGACTCCTCATCTCTCTGGCACATTCTATATTATCATTTGGGTTTTATTGTAGAATCAATTAGACCATATTCTGGGCAGAACTGTTCATTGCTTACAAGCATCAGGCCGCCAAATAGCTAGTGGCAGCGAATAACAATTGTCATAATGATTGATATATTTACCTTTGTTTCATGACATAACCCTGGGAGGTCAGTTCAGAAGTGCCAGCTCCACCTTACTAACAAAGATTATGAAATTAAGATGTTTGTTCTCGGGGCACCTGGGTGGCTCAGTTGGTTAGCATCCAACTGTTGATTTCTGCTCAGTTCATGATCCCAAGGTTGTGAGATCAAACCCTGTATCAGGCTCTGCGCTGAGTGTGAGGCCTACTTAGGATTCTTCCTCTCTCTCTCCCTCTGCTCTTCTCCCCAGCTGGTACTGGAGTATTTGCTTATATACTCTTTGCCTGTCTTCCTACATAGGACTATGAGCCCCATAAGAGGAGAATTTTGTCAGTTTTGCTCACTGCTGAAAATCCCCATCAACTAGCATAGGCCTGGCACAAAGTAGATATTTAGTAAGTCTGCTCTGCTGAATGAATCAAGAAGTGAAGCTATGGTGAACCAAGAGCTGGAAGGCAGAATGATGTGAATTCAATGGAATCTTCCAAGGAACTTAGAGGTTATTTGCTACAACTTTATTATGCCATATTTCAGAAAAACTATTTAGCACCACTGAGGAATCCACTGAAAGACTCACAGCTGGTGACTGGTAGAGAAAAAAACAGATGCCATATCCTCTTCTTGTATCCCCAAATCATACTTCTTTTTATCATTCCTTTCATCTTAGGATAAACCAACTATCAAATAATGTATACTTACACTATCATCACTAAGCTAAATTATTGAACTCAACGCAAATAAAGAAATTGAGGTCTAATAAGAGGAACTTCAAAGACACCCAAATTAATAACTAAACCTAGAATAATATAGAAAATGGAAAGCACCTTTCCCACCACTTAACGCATATTCCTATTTCCATGTCACCATTATTATGTATTCTTAATGCCCCTTCAGTTTGCCTTTTATTGTGCCAATTAACAGACAGAGAAATTGATATTGAGGCAGAGACCAAGAGGAGAGAACTGTCCAGAAAAACTGACATAGAAGTGCAGTTTTGAGGTGGTTTACGGTCATGATTAACTGCACAGAGACATTTACTAAAGGGGAATAAAGGAGAAGACATTTTGTATCTAATAACCTGACTTTTATCTCCAGTCGCTTTAGCTATTTAGTATGTGTGAAGAAGAAGGATGCTGGAAAACATATCAAGCTGGCATACAAGCTCCAGATCTGAGGATTGGGGGGATTTCTTTTAACCATTCAAGTTCTGTTCATTTGCTATAAGCAGCAAATCTGGCTCTGAGCCCAACCCCTATAATGGAAGATTAACATGATAACCGGTTGCACTACTTCCCCTCCCCAAAGACTCATCCTTAACTTCCTTTTGCTAAATCACAAAGTGTGTTTTTCATTTGCAGTTCAAATGGGGGTGGTGGGGGGGGGGGGCGGGTCAGGGGAAGATGTAGTTTCTTATAACCATCCCCCCTAATTAAAAAAAAAAACAACTCAGCTTAAAAAAACAACTTAAGCAATAGTCATTTTTCAGTTTTTCTATTAAAGTAGAATAATTTACTTTTTATTACAGAGAAAAGTTTTTGTTTCTTTAAACACCACTTGAAATAGTTTCAAAGTGTTGGGAAATCAGTACATGAATCAAAGACATATCCAAGGAATCCTGTAAATTTCAGTGAAATCCCGTTTGCCACAGATTTGGAGCATTTTCTCTCTGTCCTTTTGAACTTGTTTCTGTTATGCTGCTCTTGCAAAACATCCTTATATATACTTTAAAACCTCTGACAGTGCAGTTCTCTTCATAGCTCACTTGCAAATCATTTGGTCACTAGCTGGGGATATGCAGGTGGGTGGGGAAGGGAGCTGGGTAATCTTCATTATCAGAATTGCTCCTTTTTCTCCAAGATTCTGAAAAGAGCACTGCAGACCCAGAGATAGTGACCGTATTCATAAGAAGATCCAAATCTAACATAAGCTCCAAGAACTATGCAAGCCAAAATATAGAATATGGATTGGTAAAGGCCTCCAAATGTCACTGGCCTGTAAGAAATGACGTAAACAGGACTGGTAACCATGAGTGCACCGAAAATATGTAAGAAGGGGATAGGGGAAGAGAATAGGGACTAGGAAAATAGATCCTGTTTTGACTTCATTTTCTATTTTAATATGAAAGCCATGGAGTTTTTATCACCTAATCCCAGCCTACAGCTGATAGATAATCCTGTGGCCACCCAAGAAGACACCTTAAAAAAATAACAAAATATATTGTTACCAAATGGTATCATAGGATTTGGTAGTGTGTATGCACACTTGTGGGGCTAGACTGCTCAGTTCCTAATATCAAGAATATCTTTAACCCATCTGGAGACTTGTCAGCACTACTTAAGAAGGTCCTCAGGGCCTAATCCCAAATTCAAGATCCTTTTCCTTCTTTGAAATCCAAAGGGGTAGTTAATATCATTTATCTAGAAAATATATGACTAACAGTTAAAACTTGGCATGATGTCAACTCAAGTATTCAGTTACTAGGCACAGAAAAAAGTCCTTCAGAGAGGAAAAAGCACCTGGAGGCTCTTCTATTTGGCCTCAGTCCAATCTATTAGGTGTTTATTGAATTGAGCAATGCACAGTTCTAGGTTTATTGACTTTTTTCCTCCACACCTTAACCTTATGTTGACAAAGGGTCTGACCAACAAAACATATGTGACCACCTCTGCTGCTGAGGTCAAACACAGGGAGCTACCAGTGGTCCTCAAAGTTCTGAGCCCCAGACACCATAGACTTAGGGCCTTCTGCTAGCATTTCAGTCATTACATTATAATTAACATGTTCTTTTAGCAGACATTGAGGATTCTTTCATTTGGTGAAGCTACATTTGCCAAAACTGTCTACGTACCAGGATGCATTTGGTCAAAAGTCACCACTAAGTCTAGGCAAGGGCAAAACCCAAGTGTCTCCCACACAGGCATCACTGAAGGATGCTAACAAGAGACCTCTTTCCTAGGGCCATGGACAAGGTGCTTTACTGAGCATTCAGTTTAAGTGAACTCCACAAATAGACACCTTAGGCCAACTGTAATCACATTTGAAGCCTACCTTCCCCTGACTGTCATCTTTCCTCCTCTTTTTATGGCTCCTCAGCACAGATAACACAGGTTTCTCTGAATTCGTGCACAGGTTGCTGTCTGTGAGGTCTCCTGTCACTGTGGACTTGCAATGCCTGCCCCAGATGCCTCTTACACAAATGGGGACTGTGCCATCATTTCCTCTCAAGAAGAAGCCCCTGGAGACATGTGGAGTATATAGCAGAGATTCAAACATTTGTTCTGGGTAGGCAAATGAGTAAGTGAATGCATGAGGTGAGTGAGGGAACAAAAGACCACGCCTACATTTATTCCTCTCTAACGAGGTTTTAGCTGACTATCCACTGTGGCTTTTCCTGCACTTTTTCTTCTTTTACTGTACATCTTCTCTTCAGGGAATCGAGAAATTCTACAACTCCTTCTCCCTCGTATTCGTTCTCTTAACTTAACATTCCCAATTTTATTTTGTAGTCAGGGCCTGTGGTTTCCCACCCCATGTGGATAGAGTGTGGGCCTGTCTTTCCCAGTGACCCTAACCTGAACACCAGGGGTGTCCCTTTCCACTGTTCCTCTCCTCATGGCAGCCTTCTTCACCCACTTTCTGATTGCACTACCAGGCCTCTCACATCTGAGTTAACTTGCCCTCTATATTTGCACATATCAATATGTTAACTTGACCCTCAAAACTCCTCCCAAAACAACAAAGATGATCCCCCTGTCACTGCTATAGAAAAATACTCTTGAAAGAGTGTAAAGCTGGGTTTCAAACCGTGATAAGATTGCACACAGTATAAAAAGGAAAAAGAGGAGCACCTGGGGGCTCAGTTGGTTGAGTGTCTGACTCTTGATTTAGGCTCAGGTTTTGATCTCACGTTTGTGAGACTGATCTAGCCCCTGCATCAGCCTCTGTGCTGACAGCATGGAGCCTGCTTTGGATTCTCTCTCTCCCTCTCTCTCTTCTCCTCCCCTGTTTGTGCACATGAGCTCTCTCTTTCTCTGACTTTCAAAATAAATGAATAAACTTTAAAATAAACTTTCAAAAAAAATACTTTTAGGTCATAGATCTGCTCATTGAAGCTGAAGAAAGAGAAAACAGAACCTGTAGTCTTTGTCATTTAAAACTCTACTCCTCCTATGGTTAAATACTCCATCTTCTCATTCCCTAGTAGGTAATCCATATTGCTGGATCCCCCAACTTACTTTTTCTTCATAACCGCAGTCGGTGATGAGTTCCATTGATGGGGACAGAGAGTGGTCATGGCTAGAGCAGCAGACAAGCTAGATGTAAGATTGGCTCTGACACTTGACTGTGTATAACTAGAGCCAGTCATAGCTCCCTAATCATTAGTTTCTTTGTCGTAAAGTGAAGCTTTATGAGGTTATTGGGAGGACAAAATGGAATATATAAAAATGCATGGTAAGCTATTTGCAAAAGTAGCACTGAATATTTATTGAATGCTTAGTATGTTACAGTCTCTGTGCTAAGAACTCCACATACCTCCTGTCAGCTACTCTGAATGTCAGCATTACTTAAGAGAGTCTTTTGGGACGCCTGGGTGGCTCAGTTGGTTAAGCATCCGACTTCAGCTCAGGTCATGATCTTGCGGTTTGTGAGTTTGAGCCCCGCATCGGCCTCTGTGCTGACAGCTTAGAGCCTGGAGCCTGCTTCAGATTCTGTGTCTCCCTCTCTCTCTGACCCTTCCCCTCTCGAGCTCTGTCTCTGTCTCTCTCTCTCTCAAAATAAATAAACTTAAAAAAAATTTTTTTTTAATTTTAAGAAAGTCTTTGGGGCTCACCAATTCAAAATGCTTTTTCCTCTTTGAAATCTGAATGGGGAGCTATTACACTTATCTAAAAAAATATTTGAGGGGTGCCTGGGTGGCTCAGCTGGTTAAGCGTCTGACTTCAGCTCAGGTCAGGATCTCACAGTCTGTGCATTCCAGCCCTGCGTCAGGCTCTGTGCTGACAGCTCAGAACCTGGAGCCTGCTTTGGATTCTGTGTCCCCTTCTCTCTCTGCCCCACCCCTGCTCATGCTCTGTCTCTCTCTGTCTCAAAAATAATAAATAAAAACATTTTTAAAATTTTTTAATAAAAAATAAAAAAAATATTTGAGTAATAAGTAAGTCTTCATTTTACAGAACAGGAAACTGGGTCTGAGATAAGTGATTTACTTTATCCAAGGTCCTACAGCTAGCACAGCTCAAAGCCCTAGATTAAACCAGGTCTGTCTAACCCCAAGTTTTAACTGCCATCCCATTTTTTGTTGTAGAATTCCTTTAACAGCTCTGCACTAGCAAGTGGTGAGATGCCATGAAAACTCTTTGTTCTTTTCCTTTTCCAGAGTAATTTGGAGGAACCAAATTGGTAACATGCATTAAAACATTTGGTAAACCATAAAAGGCTAAATAATAGTAGGTTATTTCAGTCATTCACCTCTCTCCAGCAATAAAAGGGTGTGACTATGTTGCTGATAGCGTTTATTATATTAAACCAAGTATATTGAGTAAACAGCATTTATTCCTGTTAATAGAAAGTCTAAGAAATACCTACCAGGGGAATTTCCTATTTAAATGTGAGCCATGAATTACTTCATGTACAGTTACAGTTTTTTGGTTTTTTGTTTTTATCTAGAATTTCCTGAAACTGGCAATTCCAATGCTGCATGGCCTAAACTACCTCCATGCCAGGCAGACCCCTCTCTCCAGACCTTCTGCTGACCCCCAGCACTGGCTACCTTTAAACTAAATCCTAAATCCCCACAAAACAAGAAAGAGAGAACTTTATCACTTTTACATTTCAAAGTCCTTTATCATTTGCTACTCACAGAAATTCTGAGGGGAAGATTATTTGACTTCTTTTATAAGAAGAAAATTAAAATGCAGTTAAGAATAAGGCATTCATCTAGCCTTACAGATAGAATGTGCTGGACAAAAACAGACACATAGACCAATGGATTAGAATAAAGACTCCAGTATTGGACCCACAAATGTATAGCCAACTAATCTTTGACAAAGCAGGAAAGAATATCCAGTGGAAAAAAGACAGTCTCTTTAACAAATGGTGCTGGGAGAACTGGACAGCAACATGCAGAAGAATGAAACTAGACCACTTTCTTATACCATTCACAAAAATAAACTCAAAATGGATGAAGGACCTGAATGTGAGACAGGAAACCACCAAAACCCTAGAGGAGAAAGCAGGAAAAAAAACTCTCTGACCTCAGGCACAGCAATTTCTTACTCGACACATCTCCAAAGGCAAGGGAATTAAAAGCAAAAATGAACTATTAGGACCTCATCAAGATAAAAAGCTTCTGCACTGCAAAGGAAACAATCAACAAAACTGAAAGGCAACTGACAGGATGGGAAAAGATATTTGCAAATGGCATATCGGACAAAGGGCTAGTACCCAAAATCTATAAAGAACTCACCAAACTCCACACCCGAAAAACAAATAATCTTGTGAAGAAATGGGCAGAAGACATGAATAGACACTTTTCTAAAGAAGACATCCAGATGGCCAATAGGCACATGAAAAGATGCTCAATGTCACTCCTCATCAGGAAAATACAAATCAAAACCACACTGAGATACCACCTCACACCAGTCAGAATGGCTAAAATGAACAAATCAGGAGACTATAGATGCTGGAGAGGATGTGGAGAAATGGGAACCCTCTTACACTGTTGGTGGGAATGCAAACTGGTGCAGCCATTCTGGAAAACAGCATGGAGGTTCCTCAAAAAATTAAAAATAGATCTACCCTATGACCCAGCAATAGCACTGCTAGGAATTTACCCAAGGGATACAGGAGTGCTGATGCATAGGGGCACTTGTACCCCAATGTTTATAGCAGCACTCTCAACAATAGCCAAATTATGGAAAGAGCCTAAATGTCCATCAACTGATGAATGGATAAAGAAGTTGTTTATATATACAATGGAA
Organism: Panthera uncia; assembly: GCF_023721935.1. Taxonomy (NCBI): domain Eukaryota; kingdom Metazoa; phylum Chordata; class Mammalia; order Carnivora; family Felidae; genus Panthera; species Panthera uncia. The sequence goes on along the minus strand of NW_026057586.1, from coordinate 48,394,540 downwards.
TACTACTAGGCAATGAGAAAGAATGAAATCTGGCCATTTGTGGCAACGTGGATGGAACTGGAGAGCATTATGAAATAAGTCAGGCAGAGAAGGACAGATACCATATGTTCTCACTCATATGTGGATCCTGAGAAACTTAACAGAAGACCATAGGGGAGGGGAAGGGGAAAAAAAAAGTTACAGAGAGGGAAGGAGGCAAACTATAAGAAACTGAGAATAAACTGAGGGTTGATGGGGGGTGGGGGAGAGGGGAAAGTGGGTGATGGGCATTGAGGAGGGCACCTGTTGGGATGAGCACTGGATGTTGTATGGAAACCAATTTGAAAATAAATTATATATATATATCATATATATATACACGATAGAATGTGGAGTTGAGTGAGACAAATTCAGGATATCTGAATGCCTCCAATTTTGCAGTCTCAGATACTTATCCACTTTGACATGATCTCCTGTTTGTTGCTATGCTTCCTCTCACAGAAGTATCTACATCTATTTAATTCCATCCAATTTAACAAATTGCTACCAGGCATGTTGTAGGTTCTGGAAATCGAAAAAGGAAAAGACATGATCTCAGTACCGAAAGAATTCCCAATCTAGAGGAGGGACAGACACACCTGGCTAGCTGGCAATTGACTGTAGTATAGTGAACCGGATGACTTTTTTAAAATTTTTCTAATTATGGAATGAAAAGCTTTCTACCAAGTAAGTTTTAGATTATCAGCTTGGAGCTGAGGAGTTATCTGGTATTGGAGTGATAGACACAGGCCACCTTGAGAGGAGGATGTCTGGGTTGTATATGGGTGCCTGGGCAGAGATCAGGACAGATGGGCCAGACATAGTCCTTCCGGTTTCCCCATATTCCCTCTGGAATAACAAACCTACCCTCTGTGACTTTTGGTGGCCTGGTTCTAGCAAAGGCCCTATCTGCCTCTTCCAACCACATCTCTCATTCCCACCACATATGCTGGACCTATTGAATCCTTCCCTCTAACCCAAGACTCCCAAAGGCCAAGAGTCTACTGTGCTCTCTCAACCCTTCTCCCTCTCCTCACATAGGAAAACCATGCCCTTGTGCTAGAAATCCTTACAGAACCAGCATCCTGGGCCTCACTTTTTTTCTGAAGACACGAAGAAGCAGAATCTACAGCCCAAGAAGAACTCTAATGGGAAAACCCTGAAGGGTGACCAAGAGCATCTCAAATGTGAGAAATGGGCAAGGGGTCTGGGGATAGGGGACCCCAAGAACTGACTACAGAGTCAACACACAGATCCTTGCTTTTCAGTATGCATAAGTGTGTATGGGGTGACCTGAATATGACCTGCTCAGCTGTCCTGCTACAGGGATCATAGCTGACTAATGGCCCATCTATTGCCCTACTCAATCACTGCCATGTTTGAGCCTAGGCCATGTTTCCAGCAAGCTGCTCCAGCCAGCAATGACAGGGAACCAGTGCAAGCACATTCTTGTGAGACTTCAGCCTCCTCTAACAGGTTCCTTGGGCTCCAGGACTGGACTACCCATTGGCAAAACCTAGCAAAACCCTTCTTGAAACTGCTCTACAGTCTGGGATTCTTTCCACCAAATCTTTTTTCTTTTCCCTTCTCTTTCAGAGATGTCAGACCTATATCTTGGTCTGAAGGCTGTCCCTGCCAGCTCCTTCCCTTCCCTTTTATTCTTCACAGGTGTTTCACCAGTAAGTCTCTAGCACATCTAATTCCACCTTGACATCTGCTTATTTAGAGGACCAGAATTTACATGGTGTGTTACACAGTGTTAAACTAACCTGAACTGTGACACTGGTACATAATAGGGTACTCTGAGCTATGAATTAAAAGCAAATAAAGTCATTAAAATATGGTTTGGTGGTATAGAAGTAATAATAATCACAGGCATTTATATGAACTGCTTACCATGTATGCTAACTATAAAGGAAAATTGCAATTATGCAAACGTTATTCAAAAAATTAGCTTTTTTTTTATTATTATTTATTTATTTTTTAATATATGAAATTTACTGTCAAATTGGTTTCCATACAACACCCAGTGCTCATCCCAAAAGGTGCCCTCCCCAATACCCATCACCCACCCTGCCCTCCCTCCCACCGCCCATCAACCCTCAGTTTGTTCTCAGTTTTTAACAGTCTCTTATGCTTTGGCTCTCTCCCACTCTAACCTCCTTTTTTTTTTTTTTCCTTCCCCTCCCCCATGGGTTTCTGTTACGTTTCTCAGGATCCACATAAGAGTGAAACCATATGGTATCTGTCTTTCTCTGTATGGCTTATTTCACTTAGCATCACACTCTCCAGTTCCATCCACGTTGCTACAAAAGGCCGTATTTCATTTTTTCTCATTGCCACATAGTATTCCATTGTGTATATAAACCACAATTTCTTTATCCATTCATCAGTTGATGGACATTTAGGCTCTTTCCATAATTTGGCTATTGTTGAGAGTGCTAAAAAATTAGCTTTGTTTTGTGTTTGATTTTGGCACTGAACTACATTCTTTGAATCTACTAAAAAGAATGAAAACGTTTTTAAAGATTCAAGGAAACAATGTAGACAAAGACTAATTGTCTTCAAAACCCGCATAGCAGAAAGGGACAAATTGAATGGCTCTCCTGAAGACATTTAGCAGCAAAGATTTTTCCTGCTTGTGTCTCCCTTGGATTATGAGATTTCAAGTGTGAGGAAAGAAACTACCTTCATTTCCTCATGTGATCCTTTCATTTTTGTTTTTCTTCCAACCAAACATTGCCTTCCTGGGATCGTTCCCCATTCCCTAACGAAAGTGGCTTCGTAAAGAGGTTCATGCTCTCCAGGGCACCCAAACCTATGACTGGAAATACGGGCACCTAGTTTACTGACACTGAATATGTCAAGCAGCCTGGCCCTGCAAGCAGGCAACAGTTTGTGCTGCCTGAGGCTCAGAAACCACAAGCTCAGGATTTGATCCTCAAACCCAGGTAGCTGCAGATGAGCGTAATCATGTCCCATCTGTGAACACACGGTCTTTTCACCCTCTTTGTGAATCAAGTCCACTGGGGTAAGAGAGTGCTGTCCCTGGGTGGCAGATAGACAAGTTGAGACAGCAAAGGTCAGAAGTTCACAGGAAATGGCAAACCCTCACCCCAGTTTGCATATTGCAGCTCTTCTTAGCTTTTGGGTTTGGATACAATCTCTACAACCAGGCTTTTTGCCTTCACTCACACTGAGAAGCTATGATGAGTATCTTCCTGGGGCTCTGAGGGTTCCTAACACAAGGTAGAAACTGCCAAGTGGACTATTTTTGTGCAACAAATCTTCTAACATTCTGGTGAAGAGGTGAGTAACATTTCTTGTAGATCTATCTTGAAGGTAATCATCTAGGCATTATTCTGGGCATTTGATATATCTTACCATATTTAACTCTCACTACAACCCCTTTTCCTGATGAAAAAAATTAGGGTCACAGAAGTTAAATAACTTATTTAAGGTCTCACAGACAGAAGTGGCAAAATCAGGATTCCAACGATGTCCTGTTGAACTCTCAACCTCTCTTTCTTCTCCACCACATTACCACTCAGGAGTTTTCTCTGAAGATAAAGGGAACTTTGGGTCACATAGGTATTAATTTCCTATTGTGGCTGCACAAGTCACCACAGTAACTTAAAACAACACAGTTTATCATCTTATAGTTCTGGAAGTCAGAAAAGTCCAAAATGGGTCTCACTGGGCTAAAAGCAAGGTGTGGCCAGTGCTGCATGCCTTCTGGAGGCTCCAGGTGAGAGCCATTTCCTGTTTTCCAGCTTGTAGGGGCCACCCATGTTCCTTTCCTCATGGCCCTTTCTTCCATCTTCAAAGCACATCACTGCAACCTCCACTGCCATTGTCACACTTCCATTTTCCAACTCTGACCCTTTTGCCTTCCATTTACAAGGACCTGTGTGATGCCATGGGCCCACCAGGATAATGTCCCCATCTCAGTGTCCTAATTTAATCCCATTTGCAAAGTCCCTTTTCTTTCTTTTTTTTTAAATGTTTATTTATATATTTTGAGAGGGAGGGAGGGAGGGGCAGAGAGAGGGGGAGAGAGAATCCTAAGCAGGCTCCATGCTCAGCACAGAGCCTGATGCAGGGCTCGATCTCATAATCATGAGATCATGACCTGAGCCAAAATCAAGAGTCTGACACTTAACCAACAGAGCCACCCAGGCACCCCTGAGAGTCCCTTTATCAGTAAGGTAACATATCCACAAGTCTGGGGATTAGCACAAGGACATCCTTGGGGACCATTTTCTGTCTACCATACCCTGTCTTTGTCCTCCCCTTTTGGGTCCTCTTACATGGCTTGCACAAGATCTTTATCTGTCAGTCTAAATCAAATAAAATCTCTTTGAGACTTCTACTAGATCCTAAAACTTCCAAACTGAGTACCATTTCTTTGTATATAATGGTAAGCATCTATTACCTGAAAAGCCAAAAACATAGTTGCAACATTTCAACAAGCTAACATTATGGATACTTCTTGCTTTTTGGTTGTTTTGCTAAAGAGGATGGTGACATTGGAACCTGAAGAGGCTATTAATTCTCCTTAATGAAAATTAATTTTATGCTTGGATTCTTTTCTGCTTTGAATGTTGAAAAGTTGACATAACATTTAAGTCTTTAGAGTTATCAAGGTCAGTAGTATATGTCATGTCATTTCATTCGACTAATAGCTTTTTGCTTAAAAGTAAACTGTACTAAGCAGAAAAAATAAATATTTTGAATAGTCATTTCCTGTTAGATAAAAATTAACACTCCACCTTGACAATAATATATAACTGTTTAATATTTTGTTTATGCCTTGAAACCTGTTAGTTTATCTTCATTTAGTGGGAATCACCACATACCAAGTATTTGGGGTTAAAAAAACTTTTTTCAACGTTTATTTATTTTTGAGAGACAGCAGAGAGCCCGACGCAGGGCTCAAATGCACAACAGTGAGATCATGACCTGAGCCAAAGTTGGTCACTTAACCAACTGAGACACCCAGGCACCCTGGGTTTTTATTTAATATTTATTTTCCTAGGTTGAAGAAACTTGTAAAACTGAGCTGTATCTAAATCTAAAATAACAATAATTTTGTTAATATAGTACTCTTAGAAACTTGTGTTGCTTTAAAAATGGCATCCGCATGACTAAAGAATCTATCCCATTAAAAAAAATTTTTTTTTAATGTTTATTTTTATTTTTGAGAGACAGAGTGCAAGGAGGGGAGGAGAAGAGAGAGAGGGAGACACAGAATCAGAAGCAGGCTCCAAGCTCCGAGCTGTCAGCATGGGGCCCCATGCGGGGCTTGAACCCATGAACAGTGAGATCATGACCTGAGCCGAAGTCGGATGCTCAACCTACTGAGCCACCCAGGCGCCCCAAGAATCTATTCCATTTTAAGTCTGCAATGTTCTTCCACCTGAATGCTGCAGAGGTGAGCTCAATCCACAGTATCGACCTTCTCTGCAACATTATAGATGCTAGCTGCTAGGTACTAGGTGACATTCACATACATAACAAACTTCCATACAAAGTGGTGAAACACAAAATAGTTTGAGGGGGAAGTAAAGCAGTAATTTATCGTCACTGCAGTTATTAACTCCACATCAATACCAGACAGAGTCCACTAGTTTTTGATAGAAATATTATAGGCTACAGGTCATATACAATTCCAGAGTGCCAACTGCAACCGTGTTCCCTTTTCTCCTTATTAAGAAACCATGTGGAAATGAAAGTGAGGAACAATAAAGAGTTATAAGAATAAACTTAAACCTTGAATTTAATTTAATTTACTTTTAAAATAATTGCTAATATACTTGTATAAGTATTGTTTAAATATGTATACAAGTATTTAATAATTACAAGCACTGATACTTTATTGTTAGAGATAAATCACTTAATAACATTCAGGATAGATATGAGGCAGAAATGGGGAGGTCCAGTCTATCTTCTAAGACCTTTTGTTTTTAGCCTGACATTGTCTCCTCTTTTGTCTGTTCTAAACAAAATTGCAAAGTGATAAAATAGACCTTTCACATTTCCTACCTCTCCTATTTGGGGTCTCCCTCCACCTCAACACCCCAATCTCGACTCCTGACTCCCAGGGCCTCCACGGTGCAATCCTGCAGCTTTTCCCACACTTCATGTCTTCTTTTTCCCCGATAAAATTTACCTGTTTGATGATCTGTTTTCTAGGACTCTGTTCTCTTCAATATGAATATGACCACTAATGTGTTGCTATGTTATTTCTCCTCTGGTCACATGTTGCATTTTAACAGGCATCTTCCAGAACTTGACTTAACCAAAGGACCTCATAGGAGGCAGCAGATATCTTTGGGTGAGTTCAGCCTGATATCCCACTCTCTAGTAACTATACTATCAGTAGAGTTGGCTTTACAGCACTTTGTCCCTTCCCTTATTGTGCCTTTAACAACAAAATGGTACCATCTAGTCTATGAAAAACAGTTTTACCAACTGAATACTCACATATATAGAATCCAGTAGAATACACCTATGAGTTCTTTACTGATTCAAGATATCCACTGTAACCCATATAGATGAACTACCATATAGAATGGTTCGTCTAACCCTGATATTCACCTCATTCTACCGGCTTCTCTAACTTCTTTTTTTTTAATGAATATAATTTATTGTCAAGTTGGCTTACATACAACACCCAGTGTTCATCCCAACAAGTGCCCTCCTCAATGCCCATCACCCATTTTCCCCTCTTCTCTACCCTCCAACCCCTCTCAGTCTGTTCTCTGTATTTAAGAGTCTCTTGTGGTTTGCCTCCCTCCCTCTCTGTAATTACTTTTTCCCCTTCCCTTCTCCAATGGTCTTCTGTTAAGTTTCTCAAGATCCAATATGAGTGACAACAAATGATATCTATCCTTCTCTGCCTGACTTATTTCACTCAGCATAATCTTCCAGTTCCATCCATGTTGCTGCAAATGACATGATTTTATTCTTTCTCATTGCCAAGTAGTATTTCATCGTATATATAAACCACATCTTCTTTATCCATTCATCAGTTGATGGACATTTAGGCTCTTTCCATAATTTGGTTATTGAAAGCGCTGCTATAAACATTGGGGTACATGTGTCCCTATGCATCAGCACTCCATTATCCCTTGGGTAAATTCCTAGTAGTGCTATTACTAGGTCATAGGGTAGGGATAGTTCTATTTTTAATTTTTTGAGGAACCTCCACACTGTTTTCCAGAGCAGTTGCACCAGTTTGCATTATCTACCTTCTATCTATCTATCTTCTTCTGCAGAATCTCTCTCTTTACCTTCACTACCATGAGACTTTTGGTCTCTTAAAACCCTCCAATTCTCCCCCAATCCTGGGATTCTTTTCTCTCTTTGATATCCAGAATGGGCTAGTCAGTCATTTCCTTCCATCTGATTTGAGTTTCTTCCTAGATGAATCCAGATAAAATTTCCACTCATGAAAACAGAGGAGGAAATGGAAAACCAATCCTATTAGGGTCACATCTTTACATTGCCCAGAAAGACTCTTAACATAATTCCCCAGTGTTTTTAGACTTAAAAAAAAAGTCTTTGTCTTCATTCTCTACCTGGAATTGCTCTAATTTGATACATAATTTCAGAATGGGGATACATATAGTTCATGCTTCTTAGAAAAAGAGGGAGGGGGGAAAATCAGTCCTGCCTCAGTTCATTCCTTGATTCTGCAAACATCACTGGCCACTTAACTCTATGCCAAGAAGCACTAGAGGTAAAAAGTAAATCAGTCAGACACGATTTCCTGCCCTCCTGGAGCTTCTGATTCAGATTCTAGAACTGGAGCAGGCTTTAAAGACTTTTTAATTCAGTGGTTCCCAAATTATCTACCATTAATATTCTATACAATGTTAATTGCTCTTTTTTGGGTGCAGTGGAGAAAGGAATTGTGTTCAATGGTTAAGTTTGAAATGTCAGGTTAAAAAAAGTGAAGCAGTTTCCTCACTCCAGGTCTTTAATATGCTAACACACTTTGTGATTCTCTGAAAGGGAAGGGAAAAGGAGGAGACACACTATAACAATTGCTTTCCTCAAACTTATTTCAACACAAATCCTTTTTGAAGAGTACCTATTAACACCAACTGTTAACAAAACATATTTCTGTTAATGTTTCTAGAACCCAAGTCCAAATGTACATGAAGAAATGGAGGTGGCCCAGAATGGTGAGGGGGCAGAGTTGAAACCAGAACCGGGTCACCTTATTATTGTCATGATCTTTTGACCATGCCATACTGCTTGTTTCTACTATCTTTTCTCATCTCCTGGCAAAACATATAAAATCAATGTTTCTTCCTTCTTTACTTCCCTTCTTTTCTCAGATAATGGTCATGGTACCTATCTTTTCACATGTTTGCTGGGTTTTTTCTCTGTTATTTATAATGTTGGATCTTAAGCTCTTACATGGCAAGGACCAGTTTTTAGACAATAAAATAATGGACATTTTGTGCTCAATGTTTTGTAGCTAAAAGATGATAACAACTTCCCTATGCACCTTTCTCTTCTAGCCTCATATCTACCTTCCTTCCATGGACTCACTCTGCATCCCAGCCTAGAACTACTGAGGCCTCTTTTCTGCAATAATAATACCACACCTGAAGTGGGCTATTCTTGGTATTCTGCCTTAAAATTTGCATTCACAAGCTTTCTGATTGATTTTACCTACTTACACAAGAGATTGATTAATAATTAATACATCTAATTAACATGTGATTAACTACATGCTGGACAAAATATACAGAATATTCATCTTGTCATATGGGACAGGTTGTACATGAGAATATTTTTGAGTGTGCAAGTAGTTGGACTTATGCAGGTCTATGTTTAGTTACAAATCTACCTAGCTACGAATTAGATCATATGGACATGATTGTAGATTTTGGAAACTTGAGGGGGAAAAAAATAGCTCTCCACTATCTCAATTTAAACAATATCCATGTTCCTAATAAATAGGGGCTGTTATACTGCCATCTTGTGGTAAGTATGCTAAAGAGCTAATTAAATACATATTATTACGTAATGCCTAAAAAAGGAAAACAGTTTTTTTAAGTATTATACAGGAAATTGATATATTTTACCCTATATAATCAAGTGACTATAAATGTATCATTTGGACCCTTAAATCAGATTTTCCCTTAATTTTACCTTAATAATCAAACCAGCAAATGGTCACCACTGAGCACTCACTGCACATGTGACCCATTCACTCTGTGGACGGATTTCCAAACTTGTGATGGATAAAAATAGGAAACACATGTGAGCAATCTATGAAGCAAGCTCTGGTGAGTTATATCAGGAAGTATGGCCTAAGAAAGTGACTTTAGCTGTTGCATCTCTGGAATCTGGTAGAGAACAATGCTGATGTGGTCCACAGGGATTTGGTACATTAGGGTCAGCCATCAAACATTCCACCTACATATGGTCTTGTAGGCCTCATGTGAGAGCAAAATGCCAAGGAGCTATGATGCTCTGACAAAGAGTGACAACTAAGGCCATTTTCTCACTTTTTGACAATCAGCGTTCCCACAAGGCAAGGGAATCACCCAGGACCAGGTCAAGATAATACTTGTTCACTCATTCTTTCATTCAACCAATAATTATTAAGCATCTGATACATGCCAGGCACTTGTTAAATGGAGAAACTATAATGGTGAGAAATGATCTAATGGCAAGACAGTCTCTGCTCTCATGGATTTTACAGAACACTAAGGGGACTTGAACAAGATGAGTATCAATGGAAAATGATAATGTCACATGTGCTCTCTCCTCAGGTCTTCCAACCTGCCCCTGAGGGAACCTATGCCAAGTTCTGAAAGAAAAGGCAACAGTGACAAACCAAATGAGCTAGCCAAATAAGAAAGTTTTAACTCTAAAGAAACTGAGAGGAGAGAACCTCCATGTTAGAGGCCCACTGAAATATCTTAGTTATAGATTTAGCTCACATAACAGATGTTTACTGAGTTTGTAGTATGAATCTAATACTGTGTTAGAAGATACAGATAACTTAAAATCCAGGCCATGCCTACAAACTGCTGAATTCTCATTGCAGAACAATGAAAAGTTAAGTAATGTGAAAGATCATAAAGCAACTTAAAATAAAATCTAAATGAATGGTACTGTCAGTAAAGGACATAACAGAGATCCATGAAGGAGACAGAAACTCCTTCATGAGCCAGGCCTCAAAGATGAGCCCAAATTTGATAAGTAGAAAGGAAGAAATAGAGGCTAAGGAAAATCATCCTAGATCACAGAAATAGCAGAGAGCAATAGGGATAAGATATGACTGGAAATGTACACTGAAGAACATAAGAAGGAGTTTGAGGGGCACCTGGGTGGCTCAGTCAGTTAAGCATCTGACTCTTCATCTCGGCTCAGGTCATGATCTCACAGTTTGTGAGATGAAGCCCCGCATCTGGCCGTACACTAACAGCTGTATTTCGATCTCTCAAAATAAATAAACTTAAAAAAAAACTTTAAAAAAAACTTAAAAAAAAAAAAGATATTTGCAACTCCCGGTGCCTGCTGAGAAGTCCATTTTTCTGAGTATAAATAGAAATTCACAACGTTTGAAGAGTGTGTTCTAGTCTATGGTTTCTCTTATTTTCCCTTCTAGCCTTAATGCCAGAGCTAGCCAGCCAGGTGAGCAGGAAAAGTGTCACCAAATAATAAGGTCATCACCCTACTGCCAGAAATGAGCGGAAGAAGGCAAAGACATACTTCTATCAAGTCTCCCATCTCCTCTCCCTTGTCAAGACTTCTGGTCTTGACCTCAGGGAACAGCCTGCATTTTCTCTCCAGGAAGCAAGTTCCAGGATATTTGTCATTCAGAAGGGAGATGACAGTTTCTGGGAGAAGTACTTAGAGTAGAAAATGTGGGGTTTACAGCATGAGGCATGCCCAAGTCTCCAGTAAAGCAAGAGCTGAGAAAAGATCCACAGGGTTCCCAGGGCACTTATACTGCAGAGGCACCTGGGAAATCACCTGATCAGCATCATCCACTTCCCTTACCTGCTGTGGGTATCTCCTGGGTCCCTGCCACCTCACTATTAAGTAACCTGCACACTAACTTCCCTATATTCTTTCTTTCTTTCTTTCTTTCTTTCTTTCTTTCTTTCTTTCTTTCTTTCTTATCTGAATCATATTAGGTTAGGCTGTGTTCCTTTACACTCCATTATTTAATATCCACATTTTGAGAATTCAAATTTACCAATCCATCTAATGGCCCATGAATCCTTACTCATGACATAGGGTGATTTATAGTATTATGGCATAGGACAGAAATCTGCAAACTATGGCCCACGGGCCATATCCTGCTCACTGCCTACTTTTATAAACAAGACTTTGTAAAGATGACTGAAACACAGACATACCCATTTGTTTGTGTATTGAGTATAGACCTTTTGTACTACAATGGCAAAGTTGAGGGTCGTGACAACACCATGTGATGCACAAAGCCTAAAATATTTATAACCTAGGACTTTACGAAAGATACTGCTGGCCCCTGGTACATAACAGATACAGTTGATGATCACAAGACTGGAGTTCAGACTTACTGGACGAGGTCTGGTCATCTCTCAAAATGTCAGTTTATCACCTCAAAGGTGAGAATGATAGTGCCTGCTTTGTCTATCATGACACTGCAGTAAGGAGCAAATGAAGTAACACCTTAGTACTTATTAACCATACACATATAGTTCTAGTGCTCCAGAGTCCCTAATCTTCCCATTGTAACTCTGCAACAGCTCCAAGACACCTTCCCACCTCCACAGAGTGAGCCCAATCTTCCTGCTGGCTGGATTCCTTACCTTGGTTGGGTTCTCATCCTCTGTCCTAATGCTGCTACAAAAGGGCTTCCAAATAAGCCTTTGGCTCCTGCTAGTCTCTCCTTTCCTTTGGTATTTTTGTCAACCATAACAAATTCAAAGCAGGGGAACTCAACCATTTGCTCGATGACTCAATGACAATGGGTGACTAAGCTTTACGAGAGACAAAGCCAGCTGCAGCAATCAGAAGACTGTGGCTAGGTCCAAGAATGAATAGAAGATATGCACAGATGTTTAAAATGTAATGAGAAGAATTTGAAGACAGTGGCCAGAAGTTTATACTTGATTCAGTGAATGGTGGGAAGTCCCCGAGGACTGAGTAATAAAGCTAAAGCAACCTGTGCGGAGAGAGCCCTCAGATAAGGTGGGAGGACCCCAATGAGCTGCTTTTCTTGCATGGGACTTCCTCCCAGTCTCTATTTGACACTGGGACCAGGCCTAAAGTTACCTTTCATGACCTCCCGCCCCTTGCCCTCTGGCTTCCTCAATGATTAAGAGCCTGGCTCTGGGCCTGACAGTAAGCTGTAGCCTCCAACTCAAAGGAAGCTCAGCAAGAATGACCTTGGTAAATCCACTCTACAGAGCACCATAGATGTCAGTGAGCATCTTTCAGAGATTTATGGCCCTGAACCTAGTCTTGTTACTTAGCAATTCCACTGAATTTTCCATTGAGCAATAAGAGCAGGATAACAACAGAGCTGCCCAAGGTTAGCAGCCTTCTGAAGTCCACCCAGTTCTACACAACTTCTTCCTAATGGTATACAGAGGAGATTTATTGGGATGTTTTTGCAGGCCAGGAAATTGCCACATGCGTTTGTCATTGACAAAGGAGCAAACGTCACTGCCCAGTTTCTGTTGGACTTTCTCCACCTCATTAGCTCTTGAACTGGAAATGATGAAAACAGGCTGATTCCTTGTTCAGTTATCAGGTGGGAAGGCAACCCAAACAATATTCTAATTTCATTGTTCTCACTTCAGGGATTATTGATGGCAACTTTAGGGCACAGCTTATATTTGGATTTCCACTTGGTTTCCTGTTCTTGTGGGATTCATTTGAATAGCTACTTGCTCGGCATTCAACATTTCTCTTATTAGGTTGGTTCTCAACTAGTGAGGGAAAACTACAATGTCAGAAGTAGTTTTATTTCCATCATCTTTGCAGACGTAGCAAAGTCAGTGATGAAAACTGGTTTTTCTGTATAGATGGGAAAGCTGTAGATTTGGCATCAATCATAATTTCCATAGAGTTATCTCTCATCTACTCTTCCTTGTAGTCAGAGAATTTCTGAGACACTAGTTATGCCTGCCCTGGCATAAAAGTAATCCAAAAAGCAAGAAATGGTAAAAGTACCATAGCACAGTAAACATCATATTGGTAATAATGGACCTGCATGCCCACAATAGCATTCACACTTGCCACATTCCCTCCATGATACCAGTTAGGGCCAGCAACATGGAGCAAAACAAGGAGGGGATGTAGTTAAAGATGGCTTTTCTGAACTGGGAGATTAGAACAAGAGTAGGGCTGCTAGTAGAAGGCTGAGATATTGGAAAGTTGTACCATTTTTACTGCTTTCGGCTTTTCCTGTGTTTTAGCCATCTCTCTTAAATGCCATCTGAAAAATACTAACACTTCACTATAACTGAATTCCATACAGCACTTTAGCACTCATTGAAGCTAAGGGTGTATGGAGGAAAGGAAGTGCTCCCAAATTTGTAAAAGAGCTCTGGGTCACAGTAGGGAGGGATTCAGCCTACAGATGCCTAGGTTCCAACAGCTGCTCTGAGTCACTTATCTTTAAATCATATTTCCACCTGTCAAAAAAAATTATGAGTAGCAACTTAATATGTTACCTTGTTTTAGGATTTAGAAAGGATACAGCTCTGGAAAGGCTTTTGGAAGCTCTAAAGCATAAAGATATCCCTCATCCCTCCTCACTGCAGAGGAAGTTAAACAGAAAGTAATACTCAAATTTTTATATAGAAAAGTGAAACAACGTCCTCTCTAAAAGCTATCACTTAGTAGTGAAACCAAATTATCAACATTGGTCCCAGAGATTGTCTTCCAAAAGTCCTTCCCACTACCTCAGTTTCTACACATGCTCCAGCCTCTCCCTGCCCACCACCACACACACATTCTCTGCGGTTGAGGACTGTCTGTGAAACTCCACTCCCTTCCTTTTCCCTAGTCACAGTTACAGGAACTATTGCAAGATTAACTCTCTTGTATTATGTTTCATTCAACAGAGCAGCAACTCAAAGGTTTTGGCTCCTGGAACAAGTATAAAAGATCTACAAAATATTAAGTTCCTTGGAAAGAATCTTTTAAGACAATTTCTGTCGGTGAAAAGTGTCACATCAGCAGCCACAAAGTCTGAGTTTATGTTTGTTTAACGAACAGGTAAAGATTCACAATACTGTACAAATATCCCACCAACCTACAAGACTAGGATAATATAAATTCCATATAACAAGGCAATTTCTTACTCATTCTCATGTTGCAATCTCCACATAATAACCTGATGCCTTCCTAGCACTTTCACATGAATTATGTCATTTAACTATTCTTGTAAATACCGAAAATAATAGTGATAGTGATGGATGTATAAACACACCACTTAACCCGCCTTAGCCAAGAGTGTTTACATCTTTTTTGCTTTAATTAAGACTTTATTTTGATCAGTTTTAGTTTTACAGAAAAAATGAGTTGTTTTTAGGGCAGTTCTCTTTAGGGCAGTTTTTCTTCTTAAAAGCTAAGATGTATTTTGCTGCGATGAAAGTAATTTATTTTCCAGAGTGAGAGGCAATGTGCAAGAGGGTAATCATGGAGCCTGGAATCATATATTAATTCCACCCCCATCGGCTCTGTGATCTTTGGTAAATGAATTCCTAATCCTATTTGAGCCCTAGTTTTCTCATCTCCAAAATGAGAATAACAATCAACAGCATAGTGCAAAGGTCTATAAGGATTAAATGAAATAACAATGATAAGTACCTAGCATAGAGCAGAGCACAAAGTAGGTGCTCAAGAAATGTTTGTTTTGTTTCAATTCATGTTGTATTTTAGAGGCTAAGAAATTATTGTACCAAGGTATTCCACATAAACTTCACCCGGGATTCTGATCTTTTGCATGAGTTTACTCTGCCTGAGGGCTCTTGCATTAGACTAAAAAGGAAGAAAAGTTTCTTCTGATCCACACAGAAACAGGGAATTGGTTTCCTACCGAGCTTGTTAACTGAGCTTTTTCACCTGCTTTGAAAAGATGGGATTAGAGGGAAAGCCAAAAGAATACAGAGAAACAGCGTCTGGACAAGGGCAGGGCTATGCCTGGCAGAGGGGAATGGTGAAACAAACAGCAGAGCACTGAATGGAGCTCAGCTGGGTATAGCAAGTGCCCAAGTAGATCACCTAGAGGCCCAGAGGAACCATTCCCAAATGGCATTGATGCAATCTGGTAAAATACCAGACAGCCCTGAAAACTGCCAGAAGTGCCTAGGGGAGCTTTGTAGGGTACTATAAGATTCAAGTGTAAACAATTATGGACAGCAGACTCCGGTGGTAATGTTATGTGAGCTCATTTGTACTCATAGGCCATGGAACCTGAGGACATTCGGGTTGTGTCCTCAGCCATGTCATGGATGGGTGGCTGCAAATCAACTCGTTCTGACAGCATTTTTCTACCCTCGATGGAGGAAAAGGAACAAGAACTTTGGAGGCATGTACAGGAAGGGAGGATGATGAGCTAAGAATATAGAAAAGAAATGGAGAAAACAAAAAGAACAAAGATTTATTTGCTAACCAAGAGAGTATTCACAAATATTTCTCCCACTATCCCATCCAGAAAGATTTTAAGGCCCAGAAAATAAAAACACCTGTTGAATATCAACTGATTAAAGCTCCAGGGAAAACCAGCAAATGTCTTCATTTCCTTATTTGAGGACTCTTTTTTACAATCAAACACAAAAGGAGAAAGGTTTAAGTAGGTGCCTGAGTCAGAAGATATATGAAATGTTTGACATATTGCTTAGTTGTACAAAGAGAAACTTCAAAATAATTTATAATGCAACTTTTTTTCAGATATTTGCCTTGGAGGAGTCTGGAAATTCTATAAACAGAAATATAAGGACTATAATTTTTTAAATGTTAAGAAGCAAAGGCTTCCCCATGTACTAATTAATACAACTATGTGTATCTGTGACTTCAAACTTAAAAGGCAATGACTTCACTTCAAAGGTCAACTATTTTACAATCCCTCAGTCTCCTTCCCTATGGATAATACTTTTGTTAAATCAACACAACTCTGAGAGTGATATGAGTCTTCCTGCTTAGACAGCAGTTCAACAGTTAACCTCCTTCTAGTTATTTCCTGAGAAGGCAGGTCCTAACATATCCTTTAAAGGTGGTATCACCAGTACCCTAGAACTTCTCCCTAATTATCACACTTCATTAGATAAAAAAGCTGTGTGTGTGTACAGTTTCTCACTGTATCAAAAGAAACATATAAACCAATAAAGCCAAAACAAAGCAAGTCAACCGCATTAATAATTTTTTCAATCGATATTGAAGTTATTTAATCCAAAGGTTTGTACCAAGTGACAAAAAGGAAATAACAGACATCTCTTCAGGAAAAAAAAAAAAAAAAGAAGCCATATTTTTAAATAGGAATTTTTGTTTTTACCCCTCCCTCTATTAATAGACTTTAACTTGACTCGAGGCTAGGAATGGTTTGGCAAGATCAATTCAAGAGTGTGAAATAACTCCCTTAAACTCCTAAAGTGGTTTTGTCAAAATTAAGCTTAGAATTGAATCTTCAAAAATTGTTAGATAGGCCATGGTTCATATTGTGCTTTTCTCCATTTACATATGAAGGAAAAAATCCTTATAATTCTCCTGTGTAGACTGAGTGGCAAAGTATTATTTGATTTCAGCAAATTCATGAAAAGGGCAAAGTTAAAAATTAAAAATACAGATTAAGAAATTAACATATTTGGGCACCTGGGTGGCTCAGTTAGTTAAGTGTCCGACTCTAGATTTCCGCTCAGGTCATGTTCTGATGGATCGTGAGATGGAGCCCCCGCATCCGGCTCTGTGTTAACATCGTAGGGCCTGCTTTGGATTCTCCCTCTTCTCTCTCTCTCTCTCTCTCTGCCCCTCCCCTGCTTACACTCTCATGCCCTCTCTCCCTCTCTCTCAAAAATAAATAAATAAACATTAAAAAAAAGAAAAAAATTAAAATATTTGATAACACTCTGAATTAACTAAAGGCAAGTTTACATTTAAGTTTAGATTTCTTCTTACCTACACCTGTTGAAGTGAGGCTTCTGAAGCAAAAGAGGGGTGGGGGGATATATTGTAGTCTGCTAAGCTACATTCATTTTGAGTGGGTTTTAGAGAGAATTAGGAAAATTCCATTTGGCTGAATCATAACTAACAAATTAGTCATAAGTTTCCAAAGTTAATCAAAATTCTGTGAAAAATATTGTTTAATAGAAGTTTTTAAAGCATGTAATATGAATCCTTGCAAGAATACTATTGCAAAATATAACTGAACTGAACTGAAATAACAGTACAAGATGATGAGATGAAAATGATTTTTCTTTCCATATTAGGCCATTTCCTGTCAGATGGTCAACTAATACTCTGCAAGCAAAAAGAAAGCACACTCACACAGAAATCTGTTGCATTTCTATACACTAGCAATAAAGTAGCAGAAAGAGAAATTAAGAAAATCCCATTTACAATTGCACCAAAAAGATTAAGAGACCTAGGAATAAAATTAACCAAGGAGGAGAAAGCCCTGTATAATAAAACTATAAGCCATTGATAAAAAGAAACTGAGGATGACACAAACAAATGGAAGATATTCCATGATCATGGTTTGGAGGAATTAATATTTTTAAAATGTCCATGCTACCCAAAGCAATCTATAGATTCAATGCAATCCTTATCAAAATATCAAGGGCATTTTTCACAGAACTAGAACAAATAATCCTAAAATTTGTGTGGAACTACAAAAAACAAACAAAAACAAAAAACAAAACAAAACAAAAAACAATAGCCAAAGCAATCTTGAGAAAAAAGAACAAAGCTGGAAGTATCACAATCCCAGCTCTCAAAATACACTACAAAGCTGTAGTAATCAAAATAGTATGGTATTGGCACAAAAATAGACATATAGATCAATGGAACAGGACAGAGAGTGCAGAAATAAACCCATATCTATATGGTCAATTAACCTACAACCAAAGAGGCAAGAATATACAACGGGAAAGGACAGTCTCTTCAACAAATGGTGTTGGGAAAAGTACATAGCTACATGCAAAAGAATGAAAAGAGACTACTTTCTTACACCATACACAAAAATAAATTCAAAATAGATTAAAGACCTAAATGTGAGACCTGAAACCATAAAACTCCTTAAAGAAAACATAAGCAGGAAATCTCCTGGACATTGGCCTTAGCAACATATTTGTGGCTATGTCTTCTCAGTTAAGGGAAACAAAAGTAAAATTAAATTTTAGGACAACACCAAAATAAAAAGCTTTTTCACAGCAAAGGGAACCATCAACAAAGTGAAAAAGCAACCTAGTGAATGGGAGAAAATATTTGCAAATGAAATATCTGATAAGGAGTTAATATCCAAAATATATAAAGAACTTATACAACTCATCACCAAAAAAAGCAAATAATCCAATTAAAAATGGGTAGAGAACCTGAATGAACATTTTTCCAAAGAAGACATAAAGATGGCCAGTAGATATGTGAAAAGATGCTCAACATCAGTAATCATCAGGGAAATGCAAATCAAAACCACAATGAGGTTATCACCTCACACCAGTTAGAATGGGTAGTATTAAAAAGACAAGAAATAACAAGTGTTAGTGAGGATATAGAGAAAAGAGAAACCTTGTACTCTGTTGGTAAGAATGTAAATTGGTGCAAAAAAAAAAAAAAAACCCAGTATGGATGTTCCTCAAAAAATTAAAAATAGAAATACTGTATGATCCAGTAATCCCACTACTGGGTATTTACCTAAAGAAAATGAAAACACTAATTTGAAAAGATACATGCACTCCTATTTTTTTGCAGCACTATTTATAATAGCCAAGATATGGAAACAAGTGTCCATTGATGGATGAATAGATAAAGAAAATGCAGTGTGTGTATATATATGTATGTTTTATACACACACACACACACACACACAATGGAATATTACTCCACCATCAAAAAGAATGAAATCTTACCATTTGTAACAACATGGATGGACCTAGGGGGCATATGCTAAGTGAAATTAATCACACAAAGACAAATACCATATGATTTTACTTCTATGTGGAATCTAAAAAACAAACAAAAACAGAAACAGACTCATAAATACAGAAAAAAAACTGGTGGTTGCCAGAGGGGACAGGGGTGGGAGGATGCATGAATAGGTGAAGGGGAGTTAGAGGTACAAACTTCCAGTTATAAAATAATTAAGTCATGGAGATGAAAAGTGCAGCATAGGGAATATAGTCAATAATACTGTAATAATGTTGTATGACATTATGGTGACAGATGGTAACTACACTTATTGTGATGAGCAGTGAGTAATTATAGAATTGTTAAATCATTCTGTTGTACACCAGAAACTAACATAATGTGGCATGTCAACTATACCTCAAAAACAAATACAAAATTTTTTTAAAAAGGCACACTCAAGAATAGGTCCAACTTCTTGGGCTCCTGGGAAACAAGGATAGAGTAACTGCTATCTCTATCATGTGGTGGTCAGTAGCCTCAGTAGCTGCCACCCACTTCTCATGTTCGACCCACCATAAAAGCATGCCACCCCATGTATATGAGACAATTATGTATGTGGGTAAAATATTACCAACACTTCCCATTCTCACCAAGTGGCAGCCCCTCTTCCATCCCTTTGTGATCCCCTCAAGTGTCCCTTCTTCCTTCTAAACTGAATGCCTCTACCCTACTTCGGAGCCCATGCACTCCCTCCCACCTACCTTCTTGAGAATCTCATGTCCTCTATCACTCCCCCTCTCTTCTCCTCAGTGATAGCTTCTTTTTATCAACATTAATCATACTTGAGTCTTTTCCATCTTATAAAACCCCTTCCTTCAGCTGCTACCCTATCTTCTGCTCCCTGTCACAGCCAAATTTGGAGACATAGTGCTCCTTTATCAATTCCTTTACCTTCCTCTTCCATCATCTCCATCGCCACTCCATTGAACCTGATTTTACCAAGGTCTTCAAGTTCCCCATCTGATGGACCCTTTTATGTCCTTGTGTGACCTCTTAGCATGTTCTGGGTACTGATTACCCCCATGCTTCTCAGGGCTCTTCCCTGGGCCCCCTGACACCACTGTCTGCTGAGATTCCTCCTACCTTCTGCCATCTCAGTCACAGACTCCTCTTCTCCCAAACCCCTCAAGGCATCATCCCAGGACTGCTGTGCCTTACCTTTGGTACACTCTCCCAGATGGTCTCATCAATAACCCACTGGGATGGCCCATGAGTCCTCAAACTCAACATGTCTGTCCAAAGTTTGACCTGGTCAAAGTGATATTTCTATATTTTTTAGATTTTTTTAAATCTTTATTTATTTTTGAGAGAGAGTGACAGCAAGCAAGGGAGAGGCAGGGGGAGGGGGACAGAGGATCAGAAGCAGGCT
Source organism: Panthera uncia (assembly GCF_023721935.1). NCBI lineage: Eukaryota > Metazoa > Chordata > Mammalia > Carnivora > Felidae > Panthera > Panthera uncia. Next base: position 48,373,998 of record NW_026057586.1, on the reverse strand, counting down.
CTATGCCATCAGCAGACGGCCCAATGTACGGCTCTAACTTACGAACCATGAGATCATGACCTGAGCCAAAGTCAGATGCTTAACTGAATGAACAACTGAGGCACTTGGGACAAAGTGATATTTCTAAAATACATATCAGATGTCATCTACACAAAACCCTTCAATGTCTGCACATCCTGCTCTGTGTAAAAACCTAAAGCATTACAATGGCTTACAAAGCCCTACATAACCTGTCTCCATTCTTTCACTTCTGTGACCATGTCTCCTACTACTCTCTCCCTTACTCAGACCACTCTAGCTGTACTGACCAGACATGCTCCAACCACAGGGCCTTTGCACTTGCTTTTCTTTTGTCTATTCTTCCTCCAGATATAAGCACTTGCTTTCTTACTTTCATCCTTAAAGACTTTAACCAACTATCACCTCCTCATAAGGCTTTCCCTGAAAATCCTATGTAAAACTGTAACCCACCCCCTACCCTAGCACTTCTTACCCACTTTTCCTGATATCTTTCTCTTTGTAACACTTATAAATATGTGACATACTATATATTTTATTTATTGTCTATTTCCCTGCACTAGATTATAGACTACATCACAGCAAGAATTTTGGTCCCTTTTGTTCATTATTGTATTCCTAATACTAAAACAGGGCCTGGTACACAGGATACAGTCAATAAGTAATGATGAAATAAATAAATGAATGTATCTCTAACCCTTCACTCCCTAAGCCTGCTATTTATCATTTCAGTAAACAGCACTCCCATCTACCCAGCTACCCAAGACAGAAAGCCAGAGCTATCATGGACTCAGCTCACTTGCTCTTACTCTACATTAAACCATCACTCAGCCCTCCAGCTGTCTCCTAAAAACAGCCCTCCTCTCCTACTTCCTGTCACATAGTTATTTCCTATTCATTCTTCAGGTTCCAACCTAAACATCATTTTTACAGACTATGTCTGTTATGTTTCCTTTAAATATCCAACCAGGTCTAATACATGTCTGTTCCATACTAAGCGTTCACCCAATATTTATTGAATGAATAAATGGCATTTCTCAGAAATGCCCTATTAGGTTCCCCCACTTTCTGTTGTTACAGCACCCTGTAAATTTCATATAACACTCATCTCACTTTATGATAATTACTTTAACATCCTTCTTCTCCATTAGACTAGAAGCTCCCTAAAAACAGTAATCTGCATGAAGGTGGGGAAGCAAAGGAAGGTCCTAAAACACAGAAAGGACTAGGATGACTATTACAAAATCATGCTGGAAACACAGGGAAGTCAGTTGAATAAGGAGCTTTATTGCAGAGGAATGGAATCAGAGAAAGGGTTTCATCTTTAGATATCAAAGAGAGAAGGGACTATAATAAAACAAGCTAGGCAAATTTGGTCTCAATTATAGCACTAGTTAATTTGTAGTTTGTCTTGATTATTAAATCACTGAAATTTAGCCAACACAGTATTACTCATATTTTCACTTACAGATTTCAAAGTCTTCTAGTTTCAAGCTTGTATATTCTTCTAGGTATCAGACTGCAGTCTAATTGTTCTAATAATACTTTTAATTACTTTACATAGAGTTTAATTGCTAGTTTAGAAAAACATCTACCTATATTTGTGTAGACAGACATCCACATATGTGCATACACATACAAATATCCATTTTATATATGAAGAAACTGACACAACAGGATTTTTTATTTACCTCAAGATTGCATAATTCATAAGCAGTGGAGCCATAATTGAGCTGAGGTCTGTCTGTATGACTTCAAAATCCATGCAGTTTTACTATTTCACAATACCTCCACAATAACTTCCTATTACCATATAACTTTCTATTACCTGTAGGAAATTTATATCTATGGGCTGTAAATGTAAATTCAGCGTGAAACTATTTGCATAAAGAATTATGATAAAGATTAATATAAATTAAGATTATTTTAGCCCAATAATAAGAATTTATGGTAGTTCTTAGACGCATTTGATATTAATTTGCTGAGAGGTGATGACAGAAATGTCTACCTTGAGGGCTTGTTGAGTAAATGATTCAGGATGAGGAGAAAACAGACACAAACCCTTCTACCCACTTCCAATTCCAACACAAGCTACGATCAATAACAAATTATAGCCTCAAATATTCCTGAATTCCAGAAATATACCTTCAAAGGGGTGTGCATAAGCACAGAGAACACCGAATCTGCATTTTTTATATAATTTTGGTGATTATAAATGTATCAGTTAGTTTGATTCAACCTTCCAATTGACAAGAGTAAAAAAACTATGAAGCATTTATAATCCCATAAAACTGAGATCTTCAACAGCTAGGATTTATCCCAATAAATGAGGAATAGATTTCCACCAAGTTTCAAAGTCCTGATAACTATATCACTGTAGTGACAAGACAGTACTGGAATCAAATATAATACAAACTGTCATGCCTGACTAAGCTACTTGATTGTCTAAGGCAAAAGCTCAATAAATTATTATTTATAAAACTTTTCATCATAGTTATTTTTTAACCTTTAAAATTTAATCACATTATTACTATAGTTTTGAAGGTACATATATGTTGCCACTAGTGTCTATTATAGTCATCATTTCACTAGACAGTGACACAGTCAACAATTGGTTCTAAGTATTTAAATGCCTGATCTATTTAATTGCCCAATTAGAGACTTTTAGTCTATTACTAACAGTATTTACACTTTCATTAGCTTAAGCTCAAGGAGGAACAAAATAAGACATACAATTGTTTTGATAGACTCAACAAAGAGTTTTGATGTTCTAACGGATTCAAATTAAGACAGTAGCCAACAGCTTCATAAATAAGCCATTAGGATATAAACAGAAGAATATAAATAGTTATCTCTACCTCCTATTCTCTCAGCTCTTGCCCTTCCTCTTCTCTGGATACCTCCTCCTTATCCATACAGACTCCGGTTAAAGGGCCTTTTCTCCTGAATTAGGCACCCTTGTGTGCTCCGTCTACTTTCCCTAACATTCATCATGCTTTGTTGTCTGATTTTGCTGCTAGAGTATAAAATCCTTGAGGACAGGGCTCATACCTGTCTTGTTTTCCACTCTGTGCCTAACACCCAGGACAGTGCCTGACCCACCTGAAGTATGCAATACATGTTTGCCAAATTGCAATGAAATTGAAGTTAATTCCACCACCACCAATGATTTTTAGCTTGGACCTTAGTGAAGCCTGTTAGTTTCACTCCATGTTACCTGTAAGAACATGTCTATGGGCAAAAAATCACATACATAGATTTTCAGAATAGCATTATAACAGAGAAAAATAAAAAAATGGATAAATAAATTATTAGAGTTCTACAAGAGGATATTTCAAAGTCTAGATAAGGTTATATTTCTGAAGTGGTTTTGAGTGACATGGGGAAGTTCTCATTATATTACGAGAATAAATATATAATATTTATATAAATACAATATATTATGTTAAATAATAATAAAATTAATATTTATAGAGTGTTATGAGCCAGCCATTCTTCTAACAGCTTTATATGTATTAACTAATTCAATCCTCATAGGATATCTAGAAGATCCCCAAGTGATTCATATATATGTGAAAATTTGAGATGCACTAACCATTCCCATCCACTTTACAGAGGAGAAAAACTAAGGCCCAAAGAGTTAACACCATTTTCCCCAAATCACACAGCTCAAAAGTGAGACAGGGCAAGAAGAGAAGAGTTGGATTCAAACCCAAGATGCTCGAAACTCAGATTAGTGTTCCTTCTGTCACACTGTGTCATAAAGCTTTGAATTTGATGGATGTTTCTTTGTCTCCCCTTTCTCCCACCTCCAAATGTTTTTCACCCTGTATAGGACCTAAAGCTTGGTAATGCACAAACACTGTGTCATTCCCTGAGGAAATTTAGTGTTGGCAGAGGGAGGCTTAGAAATTAAGTGCCTGAAAGCCAGTAACTGGCCCCAGAGATCTCCAAGGACTGCTGTCCAGCCCAAGATTCCATGACATCTGCACCACAGCCTTGAATAGAAACCAGAGTGCCGGTATCCGATGCAGTGAGAATTTATTCTGTAGTTATCAAAGCAAACCAAAGGTTATCAGCGTGTTGGACATTTAAAGATTAAGTACAGCTGATCGCACTCAACTCTTATGCAGGTAGCTTAACTTCAGTGGGTCTGGTCTCTCTCTGAAGGGAAAATGGAGGTGTTTATGATCCTGTATCATAATGGGTTCCAGGTGACCCAGGCCAAGCGGCTGAGTCAGGCCCTCTCTTCTTTGATTTACATGGCAGGATCCAGGCCATCCCTCAATTGAAAAGATATAGTAATGAGCAAATGCAGAAAAAGAAAAGAGAGGGGGGAAAAAAAAAAGAGCTGAGGGAAAACCTGGAGTGCTTTTCCAAGTCCAAAGTGAGCTATGGCTGCCCTCTCTGCCTCAGAAGGTACAATCATAAATTTCTAAATAATGTTTAGCACTGGGGCTCTGGCTCATGATATACTACACAAGACAAGATGCCTCCAAGCAGAAAACACTGTAATTGGGGAGCAATAACATCTGTGTCAGTCATGGGACTGCAGTTAAAGCGAACTAAGAAGTTACAGTCTGGGCTGCACATGCAAAATAATAATATGCACATTTTTTAGCTAAAAAGATATGTCATCAAGATATGAGCCTCTTTAAATTCTTTGGTGTCATGATAGCCTGAAGAGTATCAGTAGGACCCCCAGATTTCTGTTTTAACATTAGCGCTATGTTAGCCAAAACCTAAGGAATTACAGTTTGGGAGGCAAGGAACTCTGATGAAATCAGAGTTTGGGCTTGCTTTGGTGGGGTGGGGCATGGATTTTAGGTCATTGGTTGCAATGCTTTGCCAGATTGACCAGGTCACTTAACCTGAGCCTCCTAATGTGGCATGGTCAAAGAATTCATGCATGACAGAGGTGAGTCTCAAACCCAGATCGTCTGGCTTTAAATCCTGTCATCCTTCTCATGCATCTCTGCTCTAATGTTGATATTTAAGTAATTATAACACAGTGAGTAGATGCTTAGTTATTCTGGGACTGAAATGTATATGAAGGTCTTTTGTTCCTTGATAGATCAAAATAAAAGAGAACAAAAAACTGTAACCTTTCATTTTAAAAAATTCTCCAGTAGCATGACAATACCTAGAAAGTGAAACCACCCAGAAGTATTCACGAAGAGACTGCCAGTTGGGGAGAGCCTAAAGAGATCTAAATTGAGTTAAAATGTCTGCCTATATGGCCAGCCTCTGAGGATACTATCAACTCTGATAACTGATGATTCTTCACTGTACAGGTCCACCGGGCCCAAAGTCCACCTGTAACTTCACAAACACGCTCTTTCTTCATAGGGTGGCCAGGACTGTACCAATTTTGCACTCAAAGTCCTGAGACTGAGTCCCCAGAAAATAGGAATCACCCAACTTCTTACTACCATGCTGTGTCTCCTTGGCCCTCATCCAAACCAGCACAGTGCTCTTAACTGCATCTTTCTACACACAGGAAAGGCTGAATGAGCGATATAAAAAGCCCTTGTCACTCTACTATGGATCTTGAGACTCTAAGAGGCTTCATCTCTCTTTTATTCCAACTTGCATGCTCAAATACCTGGGCAAGTACCTGGGTTTGTTTTTCTAGCTAGTCTTCTTAGAGCAATGCTTCAGGCGGACTGTCTGCTTAGCTTTACCACCAGACAGTGTCTTTCACATCTACCAGCCCCACACTCCTCCTGCCAGACTCAATTTACATGTTTTTGTTGCTGGACCATCGCTTATCAAGGAGTGCAACTAGGCTGCCCTTATGCCATTACTGCTGCCCAGTTCTAGCCAATGTATGATATAATCCAACATCAAACCTGTCATGTGGATTTCTCACTGCCAAACTACTACATCAGCTCTGGATCTGAAGAGAATTGCCAGAATTCTTTAAGAAGATGATTATTTAGGGGTGCCTGGGTGGCTCAATTGGTTAAGCTTCTGGCTCTTGGTTTCGGCTCAGGTCATGATCTCATGGTTTTGTGAGTTTGAGCCCCACATTGGGCTCTGCGCTGACAGCATGGAGCCTGCTTGGGATTCTCTTTCCTTCTCTCTGCCCCTCCCCCACCTGTACTGTCTCTGCCTCTCAAAATAAATAAATAGAAACAAAAAAGCTTTTTTAAAGATGATTGTTTGAAGACATTAGCTTTCTAAGGATTAAAATACACCATTTTTATAACCTTATTTGTTTACTTGCTTGCTAACTAGTGTTACCTTTCACCATATTGAATATTCTCTTCTTGTGGTTCAAAAAAGTTCCTTTGATTTTTAACAATAAATTAATTCTTATTATGACCAAAATGAGAGAATACAAAGTATGGTAGATTGAAAAGTCCAATTCTTATATTTTGTTGGATTGAAGCCTGTTGGCCTATTTTAAACTATTTTAAGGGCGTTTTTTATGTTTTAAATTTATGTCTCAGGAGATACTGTGAAGGTGAAACTGCATAGAATGGATCAATACTCAGCACAGAGCCCCAAACCATACATCTTCTTTACTGAAAAGTTAGAGAGAGACATTCCTAAAAATCTTTAACGTGTGTGTTGTTATTGTCGTTGTTGCTGTTTTAAATAGAATCCTATCTTACAAAAAGGATCTATACAAAAAGAATCTGAAGCAGTCTTCTGGAAAGATGAACAATGTCCTCAGGCTCTTATTTTGGAACTTCTAACACTGCTAGCCTGGTCAAAAGAAGCAGAGAAGTTGAAGGGAAGATGCTAAGATGTCCCCCGGTTAAGAAAGTGTTTAACATGCTGCGAGATTCTGATGCCTACCTGAAAAACACTGGAATAAATTTCCACCAGTGGCAAAATCTTCTGGTAGTCTATTCAATATGCATTCTCTCCTTCCTTACTAACATTCATTCTCCCTTACAGCTAAGGGTGACCAAGAGATGTAAGTGGAAACTTATAAAAGAAGCTCACTCAACTGGGAAGAACAACCTTGGGATCTTTGGCCTCCCTCTTTCTTGCCTCTTTCTACCTAAAATGTGATAGGTTGACAGATTTGGCAAATAAAAATACAGGATATCTAGTTAAATTTAAATTTCAGATAAACAACAAATAAGTTTTTGGTATTAGTATATCTTATGCAGTTTGGGACATACTTACAAAATGACATTTACCTATAATTCAAATTAACCGGGCATCCTTTATTTTATCTATTTTATCATGTCTCCAAGAATATGTACATGAAGACTAAAGTAGCCATCATGGACCATAAAGGGAGTTTATGGCCAAAAGTCACACACCAAGGATGATAGAGAGGAAATACAGAAGAGTCCAGTCACAGAAGACCAGGAAGTGCCATACTGACCTCAGGCCACTTTCCTCAGAACTTTTTTTCTTAATGTTTATTTATTTTTGAGAAAGAGAGAGCACAAGTAGGGGAGGTGTGGGGGCGGGGCAGGGGCAGCGGATCTGAAGCAGGCTCTGTCCTGACAGCGGAGAGCCTGATGTAGGGCTGGAACACATGAAGCGTGAGATCATTACCTGAGCTGAAATCAGATGCTCAACCGAGTCACGCAGGCGCCCCCTCAGAACTTTTCCACAGGACATAAATAAAGCTTTATCTTCTTTGAGCTGCCATTATTTGAAATTTGTTACCTGTAGCCAAACTCAGTTCCAACTGGTAAAACACCATTTCCACGTTCCTTTTCCTCTTCACCCACTTCCATGCTTCTTTTTCTCTCCCTAGTGTCCATAATGTGCATTTTAGGTTGATTTTATTCATTTACAAGGATGAATGGAGACAGTAAATTCCACATAATAACTTATGCCCTTTCTACATCCTCAGAAACAGCTTGAACTGAGAGGAAAAATATGGAAGTATGAACTGAGGTCCTTTAGAAAAATAACACCTGTGGGACCCCCAAAAGACCAAGTAACAAAGAGATTTCCTTCAAAGGGCCACCATGAACATATTGTATCTGGGAGAAGTTTGTTTGGGGGAATGTGTGCAGTTAGGCAGAGAGAGGAAGCACCAATGAAATTCTAAATAGAAGGAGATATATTAGAAAATATCCAATTCTATTTTATCTCTGATTCTATGGTACTGTGCATTGTGTGAATAATTAAAGCTAATAGTTACTGAACACTTACCATATATCAGAACTATACTAAGCATTTTACATATTTCTATATACCTACACATTGTTCAACCCTCATGCTCACCCTATGAGGTTGATATTATTTATAACTTTTATTTTGCATGTAAGGAAACCAAGGGTCTGAAAGGAAAAGGAACTTCATCCAAATCAAAAGTATGCAAATGTGCAGCAAGAGTTTGAATCCAGGTCGTTCTGGCTCCAACGCCCCAGATTCGATGCCCTTAATCATAATATTGTGCTATTTCCACTTTATCTGATGATTTGACAAAGACATTTCAGAACTCAGTTCAGTTGTTTCATATGCACACATACACACACACTCACACACACACAGCACATATATACATACACATATAACTAACTCCTAAACTGAGGGGGGAAAAGTATACAACTCCTCAGGAAAATGGGTCAAGCACATGTTAAATGAATTAGAGTCCCACTTTCCAACATCCTTCAGTTAACCCCTGCAGGTGAAAGGATGCTCTGCATGGATTCAGTTCCCTTCTAAAAATAGCTAAAAGCACAATTACACAGACAGTCCCAAACTTACAATGGTTCAACCTAAAATTTTTCAACCTTACTATGGTGTGAAAGCAATACACATTCAGTAAAAACCATACTTCAAATTTTGAATTTTGATCTTTTTCTAAGCTAGTGATATGCTCTGTGATAATCTCTCATGATGCTGGGCAGTGGCAGTGGGCCGGAGCCCCACGGCAGCCACACAATCAAGAGGGTAAACAACCAATACACTTACAACCATTCTGTACTCATACAGCCATTCTGTTTTTCACTTTCAGTTCAGTATTTAGCTACATGAGCTATTCAACACTTCAGCATAGGACTATGTAGGCTTTGTGTTAGTTTGCCCAATTATAAACTAATATAAGTGTTCTGTACATGTTTAAGGTAGACTAGGCTAAGCTATTATGTTTGGTAGGTTAAGTGTATTAATTGCATTTTTGACTTATATTTTCAACTTACAATGGGTTTATCAGGATATAACCCCATAATATGTTGAGGAAAATCTATACAAAACAACATATTTTTATCAGGTTTGTTGTTATCCTGAGCCCTGTTTATTGAATAGAGAAACTGATACCCAGAAATCAGAGTATCCTAGGAAAGTTAGAATTGGGGGAGGGAGGGTTGGGGAATACACCTGGAGTAGAATTAAAATTTAACCTAAAGTGACCTGAGGAACAAATGTTTAACCTCTACCAGCTTGCTGTTACCATGAGAACAGTTCAATTTTTAGGTCTCTTAAAAACCACAGATTGACCAGGCAAACCCACCACACAGACTCACTTTGCTGTAACTTAGCTTTCATATTCCCTAAGAACGTCCACAAAATTTGGACTGGGCTTAGCCTCCTTGGACCCGCAGACACAGGCCGTAGTAGTAGTGTAATATGATGAAGAGCTCCCTCTGAAGATGGCTGAATCACAGGAAAAGCACAAACCAAGCAGGAAAAATGTGCCTTGCACTTTTCCACGGAATTCACCTACTGCAACTGGGGGTGGTTAGGTTTTCATGAATAGGGCACCCAAGGAGAATAGTTAATAACAGACTGATCCAGAATTGAGAAAGAATAGCATGGCATCTTGCCCTAGTCATGAATAGATGACATAACAAAGAGAGAGGAAAAAGAAACAAGGAACCCAGGAGTAATGGGAGACCAGTGCTCACCAGCCAGGCGTCTGGTGAGCACTGAGTGTGGGAACTTTTCCTTGCCTCTGAGACACATATTGTTGTCCAACAATGGCACGGTGGCTGACGTTGCAAAGTCTCCATTTCAGAGGAGAAACCAGCAGAGGTGTTCTGCTCCTCCTCTCCCCTTTGGGAAATCCTGGGAAGTGCCAGCCAGCTTACATTATTGTTAGAGATGTGAAATAACAACATGCAGCAAGCTGTGTATTTATAACAGACAGGGAATGGGATTAATAGAATTCTCAGGGCCTCCTGGCAATGCCATGTAGAAAAACTTGCTCAGGACTGGGACACTACAGGATAGCAGTGGAATCCTGGCTCAGCCACCAACTTGACAACAGACTTTGGCAAGTAACCCCACCTCTCTGGTCCTCAATGTCCTCACCTGTAAAGTAAGAAGGTTATATTACTGGACTAAGGCATGTCTTCATTCAACAGTATTTATTAAATTAGACTTACATAAATGGATACCTCATGGATCTTATGTTCTAATGAATATAATAGACAATGAAGACATAAATTAATAAATGTCTTTTGGCAATAAGGGCTATGAAGGGAAAAAAATCATGGTAAAGGACAGATAGTAATGAGTTAAGATGGCACTCTAAAGTAAGGTTGTCAGGGAAGGCTGCTCCAAAGACTAGACATTTGAGCAGAAACCATAATGATGAGAAGGAGCCAGGTAGATGAAGATGTGGGAAAAGAATGTCCCAGGCAGAAGGAACAACCATACGCATCCATAAAATGGGGACATTTTTGGCATATTCGAGGTATATCAATGGGACCAATGTGGCTGGAGTAGAGGAAGCAAGGGGAAAGGTGGTTGGGGATGAGCTGGGGAGGTAAGCAGTGGTCAGATCTTGTAAATTCAGAATCAGATTTTAAGTTTAATGTGTGACCCAAAACCACTAGAAAATACTAATTGAGCCTTAAGCCTTATTAAAAGATTACCCTGCTTAATGAAAGTAAAGAGATCATTTATTTATTCAGTAATAATTTAATGAACACCAATGTCCATCAGGTTTTGTTGCAAGTGCAAAGAGGGTATATCAGTGAATTAAAAAGGTCACTGTTCTGATAAAGATCACCTTCCAGTGGAAGACCACCTGGAAAACAATTGCAGTGGTCTATTGAAAAATGATAATGATTTGGGGAAAGGTGGTAGAAAGGAAATAATGTGGGATTGCCAGATTCCAGATTTGTCGGAAGATGGAGCCTAAAGGATTTGTTGGGAGACAGATGTGGGGGTAAAAAAATAAATAGGAAAGAATGACTCCTGGATCTGTCTCTCTCTCTCTCTCTCTTTCTCTCTCTCTCTCTCTCTCTCTTTCTCTCAACATCCCTCTCTCCTCTTTTCCTTTCTCCCTGCCTTTCCCTGTCTCTCTTTCTCTTGTTTTCTAACGTGAGCTGCCTTCTGAATGCATCCGTCCCATCATTCTAATTTCTGCTCAAATATCACCTCTTCAGAAGGGTCTTCCCTGATAACTTTAGAGTGCTGAGTTAACTCACTACTCTCTTTCCTTTTACAATTATTGTGCCATTTGTTGAAATGAGGAAAATTTAGGGAGGTGCACAGCCTTATCTGGAAACCTGATTCGGAGACGTTAAGTTTAAGATGCTCATTTGATATCAAAGAGAAGACACTGAACATACTAGTTTGACATGTAGCTTGGAGACCAGGGGAAAGTTTGGGGATGGGCATATAAATTTTGGGTATCATCTAAGATATACTGAAGAGAAGAAGATTAAGTACTTCCTAGAGTATTCCAAAACTTAGAGCTCAAGAAGGGGAGGAATAAGTAGCTAGTGATATAAGAAAATGAGGTGAGCATGATGTCTCAGAAACCAAGGGGAAAAAAGTGTTCCAGAAGAAAATTAAATAGCGTTCTCAATTCCTTGAGAGTTGAGTAAATATTGAAAAACAACCACTGAATTTGACAACATGGAGGCCATTGGTATTCTTGAGTGTTTCCAGTGAATCTATAGAAATAAAATCCTGATCCAAGTGGGTTGAAAAAAAAATGGGAGATGAGAAATTAGACAGTAAGTTTAGACAGCTCCTTTACAGAATTTGATCATAAAGGAGACTAGAAAAATAGGCAACAGCTACCAAGAGGGGAGTGTTTGTTTTTAAGATGGAAGCTGCAATATGAAAAACCAACTGAAAAAAGTTTTTTTAAAAACAATCATGAAAATTTGAATGAAGACTAACATAAAATGATATGAAGGAATTGTTATTAATTTTGCTAAGAGTGATAATGGCATTGAGATTATGTTTTTTTTTAATTCCAGATGACATATGTATTGCTAAATAAAATAATATCTGGGACTTGCTGTAAAATACATGAGCAATAAAAAGAAAGTTTGGGAGAGACAGATGAAACTAGACTGGCAAAATGTAATTGTTGAATTTATATGATACATATATGGAGTTCATTATGCTCTTCTCTATTTTTGTATATATGACAAAAGTTTTCTAAAGAGAAAGAAAAAGAAAAAAAAGAGATGAGAGTTAGTTATGTTACGAGAGTCTGCTGCTGCCATAGTGGTCCAGCCACCTGATAGGGTGGTGTCAGAGGAGGCAGACTGGGAAGCCAGGGCTGTGACCACCCCCTGGAGTTAGGGAACTCTCTCCCCTGTTTAGATAGCAGTAACAGACATCCTCTCTCCTCCAGCCAGGATGTTGTCAGCAGAGGCTGATCCCACCCACCCCCAGCAATAAAACACCACTCACCCCTTTGCTCCTCACCCCCACAGAATGTCAGAGAAGACTGAGGGGGGAACATGACTTCCACCCCCACTCAGCAGTAATAAGGAAGGACCTCCTTCCCCCACCAGTATGGAATCAGAGGAAGCCTGCTAAAACGGAAGATTTAAATAAGATCCAGAGTCTCATCACACTATACCCAAAATGTTCAAGATACAAATGAAAATCACTTGTCATACCAAGAACCAGGAAAATCTCAACTTGAATGAGAAAAGATAATCAACAGAGGCTAATGCCAAAATGACAGAGATGTTCAAATTATCTGATAAGAATTTTAAAGTATCCATCATAAAAATGCTTCAAAAAGCAATTACAAGCACACCTAAAACAAATGAAAAAAATAAAAATCTCAAATAGTATGCACAAACACATCCGGTTAGGAAAATGAGCTTGAAGAAAATCATTATCTTCCACATTGCTCATAATGAGAAACTGGGTGTCCCAGAGTCAGGAGACTTTGAATAATCATAGTCCACAGCTGGTCGGGTGCATCACCACCCCTGGAGTCCCAGCAATTTAACACATCACTCATTTCCCAAAACTCAGGCTATATTTCAGCAACTCCATAGCCTGTTGCATCACTGAATGTTTTCCCAGCTTGCTCCTTGGAAAAAAAGGTTCAGGATTTCAGTGTCCCTTCAGTAAGAATGTTATATACAAATTAATGCTGACTCCCCAAGACTAAAATTTCACGGATTTCTGAAGTTTCATCCTGTTTCTCCTTTTCCCAGGAGTTGTAAACTTGAAAACATTTATTAATACTTTCCAGAAAGGTCAGTTAGAACACACCCCCTGGGAGGTAATCAGAAATGAGTTGTGGTGCTCATGCTCTCACCATTCCAGAAAACGTCTGCATGCTTCCTATTGGTGCAACATCCATGGAACAAAAGTAGAGAAACAACAATAGAAGGAGCACGGCATATCCTCAAAGTCTGATGTTTGTGTTACTTTGTCTACTTTTTGGCCTTGGTTCACAGGTCATGGCACCAGTGGATGTGTCTTTTTAAACTCAAGATACACATAAGCTTATTTCTGAAAGAAAGAGAAAAGGAACTAACATTTATTGAATACCTAAATACCTATTATTTGCCAGGTTCTATACCAGATACCTTACATGTTATCCTTTTATTCCTCAAAACAGCTCCACGAAGTAATATGATTATCGCCATATTACAAATGAGGAAGCTGACATTCAAATAATCAAATAATTTACCTAATGTTCAACATGATTTTGAATGCAGGACTGACAGATCCCTAGGCCATCATGCATCTACCATACTATGAAGTTTACCAATAGGTATCAGGTTCTCAGAACAACATGCCAGCTGAGGGGAACTCTGGCCTCTTCCCTTCTTCCACATAGGAAAGTGTTTTGTTTTTTTAAGTGTCCATTTATACACTAATTTTAATGATCCTACCTGTGGAGGAAATAGATTTGATTGCACGTTCAGTAGATAGACTATTTATGTGGGTACTTGATCCTCTTTTTCAGATACCTCCAGTGCTACAGTCTAAAGTTTTTGTTTTTTGTTTTTGTTTTCATTTTTTAAGTATCTGAAGAAAATAAAGTATATACAGAGAGAATGGCTATGCAATAGCAGGAGGCATATTTTGGAAAAACTAGGTCTATTATGCCCAAGGTTCGGTGCTAAACACGGTGTAAGAACTAAATACAAGGTACGGTCTTGCCCTTCATGAAGGCTTAGGAAGGCATACCACATAGAAAGCTGCTAACATGTATGTGGTCCAGGCAGTCTCTGACATAGAAACCCCAACCGTCAAACAATCCACCATCCAAGCAGCCCCAGACTAGATACAGGTGCTAGTGCCACCAGGGCTTTCAAATCTCTCTCCCCAAACAGATCCCTCACTGCTGAAACCACCAGAACCAAGGATGCCCTATTCACATGGGCCGGCCACTGTAATGAGATGGGACCCGGTGAACTCTTCCAAAATATAATGATACGTATTATAGTTAGGTTCCAGTCCTGATCGTTACAATTCACTTCCACTGTGAGTCAAAAGGGCTTATATGGAGCAGCCTGAAAAACTATGTACCATTTTTAGCATTGCTAAAACCACCACGAGTAACATCATCTTCCCTATGACAGAATGCACTGGGACATCTAAACAACTGACTTACAAACAAACCAATGGGACACAGCATATCTGTAATACCTAATAGGTATTAGGTGAACATAGGGGAGGCTATCTGTATGGGACTAAGTATCAAGTGAGTCATCTGGGTAAGGAAGAGAGAACTGTGTGGACTGGCATGATCAATGACAGCCTTAGAAAGGACTAAGGAATTTTACCTGGATTCTGAAAGACAGGATTCAGATCGGCAGATGTTGCAAAGCTTTTGCAGATGAGGGGTGATATAAGCAAGCTTTTGGGAAAAGGAAATACCCTCCCAGGGGTCCACGGAAGTACAAACTTTTCTCACTGGAGCAGAGGGTCCAGTTGGGGCATAAAGTCTAAACAGTTGTGGCTGTGGTTTGGTGCTTGCATCAGTGAGGATTCCAGCAGGAGACAGAAACCACACCAATTATTTTAACTGAGAGAGTTTAATATAAAGAATTGTTCATAAGGCATAAAGTTGTTAACTGAGTACTGGAAAGGGTGAAAGAGAACTCTAAGATATCACAGATGTAGCAACTGGAGGAAGCCACTATTACCTACCCCTAGGGCTGGGACAAAGGGAGAAGAATAATTAAAATTATAGGGACAAAGGGAAGAAGAATAATTAAAACTTTGAAAAGTTACAGGAACCCTCTGAGTAAGGGCTAGAGCTGAGTCTGTGAGTGGACTCAAGAAGGCTGGTTCTCCAAGTGTGGGGAAATGGCAAACTGGATTCAGCTACAGCTACTACAGGAAAGCACTGTGGCACCCAGAATGAAGAAATGGGGCTGGAACTACAATCACAGGAGCCACAAGCAGACAGGAAGCAAAAGAAGCAGCAAGTCCCTTCTCTCCCTCCAGCTCCCAGAATCCTTCTAGCACCTCCTGTTGGCGGAACCAACAAGGATCCAGCAGGCAAAGCACGAACGCAGCTGCAGTCTCCCAGCCTCACAGGGCAAAATACAACAGAATAGGGGTTGAGCTGAGACACAACAGCTCAAAAACCACCACGGGGCCAACCTGGAGTGCCCCGAATGCTGAGCTCAAAAACAGTAACTGTCTCCTGTAATAAAAAGGGAGACATTTAAACTTTTTTTTTTGGAGGAAAGTTATATGATAAAAGCGGAGCTTTAAAAAGTTTAATCTGGTTACAATGTGTAGGATGCTTGGAATGAGGCTAAAAGCAGAAAGACCTGTTAGGACACTATAATACATTAGGCTAGAGTCTGCATAAAGCAGGCAACATGGAAATGGAAAGGAAAGAAAAAAAGCAAGAGATACTGCATAAGGAAAACTAACAGCATGGTATGACTAGTATTATGAGAAAAAAGAAGAGTGAAATTTCAAAGATGATCAAATATTCTGCATACATTTATGTAATATGAACTTCTCTGAAGGTCATAAGAAACTGTTCTACTTAGCTTATAACGAAGGTAGTAGTCCAAAACTGTGAATTCAAAAGATAATTTATTAGGGCACCTAGGTGGCTCAGTCAGTTAAGTGTCTGACTTCAGCTCAGGTCATGATCTCACAGTCTGTGAGTTCAAACCCCACATCAGGCTCTGTGCTGACAGCCTGGAGCCTGCTTCAGATTCTGTCTCCCTCTCTCTCTGCCCCTCCCCACTCATGCTCTCTCTCTCTATCTCTCTCTCTCTCAAAAATAAATAAACATTTTAGGGGCGCCTGGGTGGCTCAGTCGGTAAAGCGGCCGACTTCAGCTCAGGTCATGTTCTCACGGTCCGTGAGTTCGAGCCCCGTGTCGGGCTCTGTGCTGACAGCTCAGAGCCTGGAGCCTGTTTCGGATTCTGTGTCTCCCTCCCTCTCTGACCCTCCCCTGTTCATGCTTTGTCTCTCTCTGTCTCAAAAATAAATAAATGTTTAAAATAAATAAATAAATAAATAAATAAACATTTTAAAAAATGTTTAATGAATTATTAGGGGCACCTGGGTGGCTCAGTTGGTTACATGGCAGCTCAGGTCATGATCTCCCAGTTCACAGGTTCGAGCCTGTCAGGCTCTGTGCTGACAGCTCATAGCCTGGAGGCTGCTTCAGATTCTGTGTCTCCTTCTCTTTCTGCCCCTCCCCAACTCCCGTTCTCTCTCTCTCTCTAAAAAAATGACTAAACATTAAAAAATTGTTTTTAATGAATTATTAATGATATTGAGACAACTGGGTATCCATTAAAAATAAAACATAAAAATGTTTCAAAGAGTTAAACAGAAAGAGAAAGAGAGAGATTATAAAAGTAATAGAAAAGTACATGAGAGGGTTACATATAGACTCAAGGTGAAGAAAGCATTAGGCACAAAACCTAAAACTTCAAAAGGAAACAAAAATTCTACTATATCCCCCCTCCAAATTAAATTCAATGTAAAAAAATAATAAAGTAAAATGACAATGGAAAGTCTGGGGAAATATTTGCAATATAAATGACACAAGGAATTAATTTCTTTAAAATGTAAAGAACTCTTTATAAATAAACTTTAATGAGTAAAGAAGATCAACAAAGTAACTGAAAAATGAACACAAGTTATGGACTGTTTACAAATAAAGGAAATGTGAATAGTTCTTAACCACCTTAAAAGAAGTCAGCTTTGTTCAGAATAAAAATTTTTTTAAGTATAACCAAATATTGTTCAGCTTTCATATTGACAAAATCAAAAAGTCTGAAAATGGAGGCTGGATGTGGAAAAACAAGCACTACTCTCAGACATTGTTGACGGCAATATAAACTGGTACAACTGTTTTAGGAGGACAATTTGTCAGTATATTACAAATTTAAAATGTACACACACTTTGACCCCAGCCTTTTTACCAGGAGTTTATCCTACTTAGATAATCCTCCATGTGTGCCAAGAAATATATATATATATATATATATATATATATATATATATATATATTATGGACAGAGATAGCAGTTTGTGCATTGGATAACCACAGTGGTTTTCCTTCAGGTAGCCTAACGACAAAAAGGCTCAACAAGAGGAACTTCAAAATCTCTGGCGGAAACCCACACCAGAGGTTTCCAAGCAACTGACATCTGAGAATAAGATATATCTCATGACAATAAGACTATAATTTTGAATGCAAAGCTGAGGGTCTTACAACTTACTTGGGTACTCAATTTCTGACTCCTCCTAACACCTTTACAAATATTTGAGGCAGCTCGTTCTGGCAGCATTTCATTCCTTGTGGCTATAGGACTCATGGCAGCTCGCTTCTTCACAATGGCAAGGGAGAATGAATCTGCTAGCAAGACAGAGTTTATATGATATAATATAACCATGGGAATGACATCCTATCATCTTTGCCATATTCTATTGATTAGAAGCAAGTCACAGTTTTCACCGACACTCAGGGGTAGGGGATCATACTAGAACATGATTACTAGGAGATGGGAATCCTAGGGCCACACTAACATCTATCCAACACACCATGTGTTGGAAAGAATGTAGGGTGGCCATGTACATCCTGCTAGGCATGCAGCAGGGGCTTTCTGCTTTCAGTCTGCTTCAGTGTTGTTTGTGCTATTCTGTGACAATATTTGCTGTAGCATTGCTTGTTATAGATGGTTGGAAACAACCTAACTACATATCAATGGAAGATTGGCTAAATATATTACATTACAGTCATAGCATGGACTATTTTGCAGCTGTTTTAAAAAATGAAGCAGAATCATATACACAAATCAAAACAATCTCCAAGACATATAGCTAAGTAAAACTAAGGCAAAGGACACAATAGTCCATGTAATATGCTGCCATTTGTATTAAAATAAATAATGGGGGAAAGGGAGAGAAATATCACTTAGCGGTATAAATAACTGGAAAAGTTGCCTGAAGGAAAATGGAAGACTAAGGAATAGGAATGGGAGAGAAACTTTATACACTAGATATGTTTTTTACTTATTTTTTAACTATGTGTATCCTGCCTATTCAAAAATAAATTAATACAAATTTTCTTAAGGAATTAGACTATTTCATCAAGAAAATGTTGCCATTTTATTTTTAGAGTGCCCTGATTCAATCAGATTTTATTTCGCTCCATTATACTCCAGCCCTGCAGACGTGTTCCTCAGGAAGGCGTTGGTTGGTTGGGACCATAAAAAGAAAAATATTGCCACATATTTCTATACAGCTATATTGGACACCTCACATCACACATTTGACTTTTACTTGTATGTGAGCCCTGAGCTATCTGTTCTGTCCCATCTGCTGCTATAAAGACCAACTCTAAGTGAACTCAGGTCAACTTCATTGGTACAATCTGAAAATGCCTGCCATATATCCACCCTGTCACTGTTAGGAGAAGCAGTCCATTATGGGCTTTCACACACACTTGCTGAGTATGCCAGACTGCAAGGTTTATCTGTTTCCTACTACTGAGATGTTTCTGTAGCTAGTCATGTAGGCAATTAAGAAGGTCAAGGTGACCACAGCCTGACTGTCATGTAACTGCTCACCCCTGGGGAATGGGGGGCTGATTTGATTTCTGCTTTTTAGGAAAATGTTAGGTCATTGGCCCTGGGTTCCCCAGGAACACATACCCACTGTGTGCACAGACTCCATCTGAACCATCAAGTTATCTCCATGGGCCTTGGGAGAAAGGGGAAACCAGCACCAACATGCTGATGCTTGTGCTGCTTGCTGAGTCATGAGTCATAACTCTTCTGTCTCTGACCCAGTCTTAGGCCTTCTGGCAGTGTCCATGAGACCATAATAGGGTAACTTGTAAGTAGACTAAGTAAATTCCAAGCTTGTAAATAGGGTAAAATCAAATCCCAGACCCAATAGCTTTAGAGACTGAGACATAACTTTCAGGAAGGGAAAGAACAAAGTACCTGTGGACCAGATTTGGAGATATAAGAAGACTCCCTGGGATCCAGCAGCAAATGCTCTTGCCAAGTGATGGCAACAGGAATAGAGTAAGAAACCTGCCACTATCCTACCTGAGAGTGAATAGGAGTTAACATTTAATGCTTATTTTATTTTTGAGAGACAGAGACAGAACATGAGCAGGAGAGAGGCAGACAGAGAGGGGCAGAGATAGAAGAGGACACAAAATCCGAAGTAGGCTCCAGGTTCTGTCAGCACAGAGACCGACACGGAGCTCAAACTCACAAACTCCGAGATCATGACCTGAGCCCGAGTCAGGCACTTAACCGATTGAGCCACTCAGGCATCCCAGGAGTTAACATTTAAAGGCTGGACAGTGAGGGGCACCTGGGTGGCTCAGTTGGTTAAGCATTTGACTCTGGCTCAGCTCATGTTCTCACGGTTTGTGAGTTCAAGACTCACATCAGGCTCTCTGCTGTCAGCACAGAACTGGCTTCAGATCCTCTGTCCTTGTCTCTCTGCACCTTCCCTGTTCACTCTCTCTCAAAAAATAAAATAAACATTTAAAGAAAATAAATAAATAAAGGCTGGACAGTGAAAGGTAGAATTAAAACAAGTCACTTAAATGATGACTTAGTTATTGTTTATACTTTTATGTACTACTGTTCATAGCTGCTTTACTAAGGGGTCCCCAAAGCTGAAATAAATGGTGTCAGTAATGATGACCTTGCCTCTCAGTATAGGACTTTGGATGAACAGGAAATAGAAATTTATTTGGTTAGTAGTAACCAGCTACCATGCCCTTGGAAAATGAAAGTAAATACAAAGACTTGCTTACTGGTTGCAGAACTGTTCTCTGGATAAACACATGCTGATCCGTTCCCCCACCTTCCCTGAACTTACCTGCTTAAAGGTAAAAGATGATTAAGATTGGGACTGAAGTCTGTCTAATCCCAAGGGCTCTGAAGACCATACGCTTCCATCTGAGTATGCCTGGGAACTTTGGGGAGGAAAGGATTCAACCTTTTATGACTATGTTGAAGACAAGGCCTAAGTCACAATTCTACCTGATCCAGTGCGGGGCGGGGGGGGGCACCTAAATTCAACTGCTAGTGTTTGGGCAAGACTCACAATGGGGAAGGGAAGCTAAAGTGATCTTGTGGGTGGGACTCTTTAAGTGGGTTCAATGTACTGTTTTTGTGGCTTCACTATTGAATATGTAAGTGTTGCTAATGTTTTACATGTTTTACTATGAATGCTTATGGGGATTTTCCTGATAGAGCCACAAAGGTAGATGAGGTATATAAATCAATTCCCAGACCATCTCCCTGTCCCTTCCCAAGTGATCCAACAGAAATAACACAGAAACCTGGGGAGGCAGAGTGGGGAGGAAAATCACAGACCCGATTCAAGACTTTAAGGCAGCAGTGGTAGTACAAGCAGCAATATCTCAACACAATACTCCTGCATGACCTTTGAAAAAGGCTAACAGGAACTAAAGTCTTACAGTGGAATATCACAACTGAATTCAGTCATTGCTTCTAAAGCTGTGGTAGTTCCAGACATTGTGACTGTAGTTTAACCCATTTTACATAGACTGATAGCATTTGGCCTCCTGTCCTGAAAAGTGCTAATGCCTTCTTTTCTATACCAAAGGCACCCAAGTACCAAGATAAATTTACATTCATGTAGCAAGTCCTCTCCCAGGAGTACCTAATCCTCTGCAATTGTCACCAAATTGCTTTGTCATCCAAAGCTTTCACTATATAGAGGATGTTCTATTGGTCGACAGATCAGAAGCCTCATTGTCAACAGCCTTGAATATGGTGTTACCACACCAGCACGGGTGGCTGATAAACCCTAACAAAACTCAGGGAACTGCTCACCAAGTAAAGTTTCTTGGGACTAGGTGGACGGACTCACAATCTTTACTCTCCCTCCCCAGAAATCAGTATGCTGTCTGTTGGTTCTTCCAATACCAAAAAAACAAAGCTCTGAACCTTATTTGGCTATTGGAAACAGTATGTGCCCTGCTGTGCATCTACTAACCTGCAAATCTGCATGGGGCTTTGAATGGGCCTCAAACTCCATTGCACTGGAAGCTGTCCAGCAAGCTGTAGCACACTCTGTACATTGGGACCCCACAACCCTAATGACCTCCCAGAACTACAAGTCTCTGTGGCTAATGCTTTTGCCAAATAAAGTCTTTAGAGGAATGAGGTAGACTCTACCCAGAGGCACTCCTTGGAGTTTTGGACTCATCATTTCTCCAATATGAGCATCCTTTAGAAAAGCAACTGTTAACCTGCTACTAGGCTCTTATCAAAACTGAACACCTAAACAATGGAAACTTGTGACTCCCCAGCCCAGCACCCACATTTTAGGATGGTTCAATTAGGACACAGGCCTTTACCAGCCAAGTGGAAATGGTATATTCAAAACTGCAGGCAGCCTGACCCTAGCAGTATTTCAGTTTAATGCAAAAAAAGCATCTGTTAACCTCTTTGGGGGAAATTTTATCCCCACTCTGCCACCTAAAGCAAAGTTGGTGGCTCATAGAATGTCCTCTAAATGCCTGGGACTAATTCACTGATGATTCAACTAAGTTGAAAGCTGATGTATTCACTGGACAGCTGGAGGTTTCCAGTCTCAGTGAAATTTTGGAAGAAGGACTGCATCAAGAACAAATCAGCACAACAGGCTGAATCAAAAGTCATAATCCTTGCCTTAGACATGACTCCTAAGGACAAAGTACATTATATTTTTACTGATTCTTAGATTGTTGCCAAAAGTCTAGGCACCTGATTTGCCACTTGGAAAGAAGACCACAGACTGGAGATTAAAGACATCATTCTTTGGGGCTATAAACCATGAAAATAAATTGACTGACAATCTGACAGTCTGGGTTATTCATGTAGATCCCTATGATAAGGGTCCATTCTCTGGTAAGACTGACTAAAATCAAGGCTGCACCACCCAGATGAATACCATTACCATTTGGATCCACCACTGCATGGGACATGGTATTCCCTCCACCATTATTAATAGGGTACAAAGTAAAGCTTCAGATACAAAAGCTACCATTGCAACTCATGCCAAAATCTGGTCCATTTGTCCTGTGCTAAAGAAGCCCAACCTTTCTTAGGCTATCAGTGGTTGTTGACCCTTACTCAGGGTATGGTATTATTGTTTCAGTCCAATCAGAAGAACCCAGCTAGTTTATAACTAAACTGTGTCATGTTTTTGGCTTTCCAGATCATTTACAGTCTAACAATAGTGTGTAGTTTGTTATAAAACCCACAAATAGAGGTGCCTGGGTGGTTCAGAGTTAAGCATCCTTCTCTTTATTTCAGCTGAGATCATGAAATCACAGTTTGTGAGACTGAGCCCCTCATCAGGGCTCCGTGCTGACAGTGTGGAGCCTGCTTGGGATTCTCTCTCTCCCTGCCCTTCTCCCACTTGTACTCACTCACTCTCTCTCTCTCAAAAATAAATGAATAAATATCTAAAAAAATTTTTTTGAACTAAAATAAAATAAAGCCCACAAACAATGGGACAATAATCAAGATATTAAATGGGCATTTTATACCACTTTCCATCATTGAGAGGTGGAATAGACTTCTAAACTAACCAACTCAAAATAATTTCTAACTCCACCTCCCTTATCTCCTCTTTTGGTCACTGCTAATGACCATCCCTCAAAATGGCTCAAATCCTTTTACTTGCTTCCTGGTTAATTTTCAAGAAGAAGAAAAAATGTTTGTGTTATATATATTTTGAAACTTTAGAATTCTTTCCTGACCATTCTGGGGCATGATATTCCTTCTTTCACCTACCAGCAACCCTAGACCAGCCTGCTTGATACACCTTGTGGGTGGCAGCCTGGCTAAAATGGGACGTAGGGGATTCAAATTTAATTCTGGTCCAGCCTCCTGGATTCTCTTGTTGGACTGACATAATTCTAGATCAAAAAGAATATATATTGGATGTTAAATGACCTCTTGGTTTAGTACACAGTTCACCAAGTCCCCCTATGGTGGCCCATGTGTGCAAGGTGGGGATAAAATGGGTCTTTGTAAATTTTATAAAAATATTCTTGTCCCTCCTGTACCTGACTACTCTAAATAAAAGTTCTGGTTATGAGTAGGAGATGATCAGGGAAAATGTGAAGTTATTGCTACTGGGATGGGACCCACAGATTTTGTGGGGTGGAGGGAGAGTAATAACCCTGGAGAGAACACTTTAGATCCCAGGAGGTAGGGGGGAGGGAGGATCATTCGTGATTTTTTTGTCTCTCAAAGCTATACGTGGCACCTTCCCCACAAAGGAAAACTCTGGTGCTGCTCTCTCAAGCCACAGTAAGAGCTTCAAATTTACTTAAATTTAAGCCATTACAAGAAATTTATATTTAAATTTAACTTAAATTTAAGCTGGATCTGTTATCTTCCACCAGACAGATCTAAGCATGATTTAATTGCCATTGCCCTTCATCTTACTTAGAAGTCAATTGGAAATATTAAGGGATAACCCCAGCTCCTGCACCTCCAACCCAAAACCCCAGTTCCTGCACCTCCAACCCAAAACTGCTGAGTAGTCACCTGGATGGCACTGTCAATCTACATCCCCAACTGATGTAGGTCTCACTTAGGGGATACCAACAATTATAAACAATACCTTCTTTCCAGAGATACTAGGTGTATCCCCAGGGCTGTACCTGTGTAGACCCTAGACATTAATCTGTCTGAGCCCCAGAACCATAACAACATACACCCTAGGGTTGGTCATAAGCACTTTCAAGGATTTAAGAAAACACCAGCAGTAGATCATGCAACTGTAAGATTATTCTAAACAAACTACTCTTAGTTACTTGGGGAAGGTCTCCAAAGGGATAATGGACTCATTTATCCACACATGATAGATGTTTATCCCTCCAGATAGGAGTTAACCACTTACAAATGGTGATAAGAAATTTGTCCCTGGCTTTAGCTAAAGAAATCAATGACACCACTTTGAGTCTTGAAGGCATTCAAGTCAGCCTCAACTTACTGGCCAGAATTGTTATTGATGAAAGAATTGCCCTAGACTTCTTCCTCACAGACCAAGGTAGAGCCTTTGAAACCCCAAATGCATCCTGCTGCCCCTGAATTAATGCCTGGCCAAGTGGAGAAGTCAACACAGCGACTTCAGAAGAAAACTACCTGGCTTTCTGAAGTAAATGCTGATGGTTTGTAGAACTTGTTCAGTAGGCCAAGTCCAGGACCCTAGGAAGCATGGTTAGAGTCTACACTGAAGGTTGGCCCCATCCTGCTGTTGACATTAGTCTCAATTAAATGTTGCATGAGACTAACTAAATGAGTTTGATCTCACTTCCATCTCAGACCTGACAATTGCCTCTTGCCTCCTACCCTGTGGTTTCACTGTTGCCACTGAGGGGTAGGATAGCACTAGGTAACACTAGGGAAACTGCTCAATGCCACAGGTGCCTAATCCATAAGAGCAGGAGCCCCACACATGGTCTGATTGGTCATGTGTTATATATACCATAGAAGATATCCAAAGGGAAGAATGGGAACTCAATGAAGAAAAGAGGCTTTCAGGGACCCCTCACTTGTTTGCTGACTTACCCTATATGGCCACATATTTCAGTTTATCCTGGCCTGAAGAAGTAAACTTATAAATCATATCATCTAGTCTTAACTAAACTTGCCTTCAAAAAATGGACAAATGATTTTAAAAGATTTCTATAAAGAAACAGCAAATTGAATATAATAAGGACAACAAAACAAGATTAGAAACTGAACAGAATATTAATAACAATTACAAAAAGAAACATGATAAAAAGCTGAAGATAATATCAATAACAAGTACAAACAAAAAAACAGTGGAATAGACACTTCTCTTACTTGTGGTACATACTCCTTGCCTACCTCACTACAGTGCCAATCCAACCAGATGTGGCAGGAAGCTGACCTCCTGAACGATGGCTTCCTCCCAAGGCCCAAAATGATTAGTGCAACCTCAACTCATCAGAAGCTCAGCACTACCACTACTCAACCTGAGGAAAAGATAGGGGAAACCAGAACATGTGCTTTATTGGTAGCCCCATTGGTTTATACATGGGAAGGCCAAGCAAATGGTACTCTCCTGCCAAAGGAAGTAGGAAAGAAGGGTGTGCAGAGGGTGGACTCTTCCTCCCCATAACTGCTGAGAGGGCAAAAGTCTTAGCAAAAGGTCCCCTTATGTCAAAACATGAGGAGGGCAGATAGTAATCATCCCTTCCCCACCTTCCACTGCCCCCACAAAATATAGCTGCAGTTAAAGAGATTTGGTTTAGTAGGAGCTTAGGAATTAAGATGGAACAAAAGTAAATAACAGAGTTCTAAAATGTTAAAATATATTCCTTATATTAAATAATAATATATTCATGTCAAGGGGTAAGAATGTTTAGTGAGAAGAACATGAGGGACTTAAAGGCAATGAAGATATGTCCTTGGGAGAAGCAGGGCCATGATTTCAGCTGGGAGGCCATAGATGATGAGCAGTTCAAAATGACCAGTGAAGGCCTTTAAGTAGTAAGGATCCAGACTCTGATGTGAAGGAACGGTTCTCTGAGGCTTCAGGATCATCAAATCTCACTGAAAGCAAGTTGTGAAAAAGGTGACAATGATCCACAAGTATTGGAGCAAGGAGGTCTTGAAAAAATGCTTCCTATTTCAGGTAGGCTTTTGGCTTTCCTATTTCAATAGGCTTCCTATTTTGGTAGGCTTTTCAGGTTGGATTCAGTTCAGATTGAAGCAGAATAGCATAGTGAAAAGAAAACGGGCTTTGGATAGAACCGGGTTGAAATTCTAGCTCTTCCACTTACTGTGTGACTTCAGACAAGATGTTCAACCTGAGTTCCACTTTCCTCCATAAAAAAAGGGGAGGAGGTTAATATTGCCTACCTCAGACAGTTGTTTTGAGGGGTAAATAAGATAATAATGTGAAACACTTAATACAGTGCCTGACTTCACATGGGTCTTCAATAATGATAGCTGTGAGTAAAGAAAACAGAAACAGCAGAGCTATAATAGAAAATGGACATGAGTAGTATTAGATGCAAATGAAAAATGACTCTAGTGTTTGTTGCTTGGGCCCTCATGGAGAAGGCACACATAGAATAAGGACATAGAGGGGATAAAATGTGGGCTTTTATAAGCTGCCATGTTTTCTTTGGAAATTTTTGCTCTGTTTTCAGTTTTCCCCATTGAGAATCCCCCATGCTGGCCACCTATGTTTGTCTGCTTCCCATACAAAATCATCAGGGACAAGAGGGCATCTCCTTCAGCTGACAGGAGAGACTCAACAAGTGACAAAGGCCTCCCTGTGGAAGAAGTAATCTCACTGTCTCATGGGTTGTCCAAGAAAGGTAGAAAAAGATAACTAAAGATGTCCTGTCACAGGTGGGGCAAATGTGTTATAATGCCACTTTGCTTATTCTAGGTCAGTTTTACTCC
The DNA here is from genome assembly GCF_023721935.1 of Panthera uncia. NCBI lineage: Eukaryota > Metazoa > Chordata > Mammalia > Carnivora > Felidae > Panthera > Panthera uncia. The sequence goes on along the minus strand of NW_026057586.1, from coordinate 48,346,906 downwards.
AGTGCAGGCGATGGGAAAAAAGACTGTCCAAGAAAGGACTACACAGACATTCATGGGACTAATTTCAAGTATCTAGGAAAGTTTTTTTTTATATCTTTCTCAGAGCACTAATGAGCTCCCAGGCCCTCAGTCATGAGGCCTTTAAAGATTGCTGATGAAATGATATTTCACTTATGGGTGCATTCCAAAGGATGGACTGAGAACTGTCTTGTTTCTTCTTTTTGAAACAAGTTTTTTTTTTTTTTATATGAAATTTATTGTCAAATTGGTTTCCATACAACACCCAGTGCTCATCCCAACAGGTGCCCTCCTCAATACCCATCACCCACACTCTCCCACCCTCCATCAACCCTCAGTTTGTTCTCAGTTTTTAAGAGTCTCTTATGTTTTGGCTCCCTCCCTCTCTAATCTTTTTTTTCCTTCCCTTCCCCCATGGTCTTCTGTTAACTTTCTCAGGATACACATAAGAGTGAAAACATATGGTATCTGTCTTTCTCTGTATGACTTATTTCACTTAGCATAACACTCTCCAGTTCCATCCACGTTGCTACAAAAGGCCATATTTCATTCTTTCTCATTGCCACATAGTATTCCATTGTGTATATAAACCACAATTTCTTTATCCATTCTTCAGTTGATGGACATTTAGGCTCTTTCCATAATTTGGCTATTGTTGAGAGTGCTGCTATAAACATTGGCGTACAAGTGCCCCTATGCATCAGCACTCCTGTATCACTTGGGTAAATTCCTAGCAGTGCTATTGCTGGGTCATAGGGTAGATCTATTTTTAATTTTTTACGGAACCTCCACACTGTTTTCCAGAGAGGCTGCACCAGTTTGCATTCCTACCAACAGTGCAAGAGGGTTCCCGTTTCTCCACATCCTCGCCAGAAACAAGATTTTTTAATGAATAAACATATCAAAGGCCTATACACAATGAATTGGTGTCTGGATCTTTCTTGGACAAGCTTTGGGTTGAAAATCCAAAGCATCTGTGCAATGAGGGCAAAGATCTCAGAACATTTGTACACATGCTTTTAGCCATATTTTGCAGGGAGCAGTGACCACAAGAAGGGAAACAAGAGTCCATGTTCCAGGCTTCCTGAAACACCATCTCAAAGCAGTCCCACAGTGTGCTCTCAATTCTGGATAAAGAGCCTGAGAGATCTCCTCAGGGTCCAAGAAAGGAGCCCTCTCTGAATCACAGAACGACAGAGGTGGAATTGTAGAAATGGTCTTTAGTGACAACAAGCCCAATAGAGAATTCTCATGCTCAACAGCTCTGAGAGGTGGCATCCAGCATCTGATTACATCCAGGAATTGGATACTCATTGTCACCTGGGATGGAGCATTTCCATACTTGAATTGTGACAATTTTCTGGAAGCACTTTTGAAACTTGAGCCAAAGCCAGGCACTGTGCTATAATCCTAGCCTTCCAGGAAACAAAGTTCTCTTCCATCTCAGGAATGCAGGAAAATACACTATGAGATTAGAATGACTAACAGGTCTGGTTTGCCTTGGACTGTCCTGGTTTTAGCACTGAAAGTCCTATTTCCTGGGAAGCTCTAACGAAGTATGCCCTACAGCTAAAAACCACAGGCTTTCTAGTCAAAAGGACCGGAGTTAGAGCCCAAGATTCACCATTTAACCAGTTGCATAGCTTTAAGCAAATCAATTCTTCATTCTAAGACTCAGTTTCCGCCCCGATACAATGGGGTAATAATTACACACCCTATGGAATTGATGTAAGAATAAAATAAGTAATATGTGAGAAGAGTAATATATAAGAGAGCTTAGGAGAGTGCCTTGCATATAGTGAGAGTTTATAAATGCTAGCACGTACAACTACTAGAAGCATACTATGACGTGTATTGACCAAAATTTTCCTTCTTTCCAATTTCCAATCATAATCTTTCTTCTATCCTTTGAAACACTGCAGAGCAAGTCTATTCCTCATCCAAATGAAAACTCTTCCAGTATTGAAGGCTGGAGTATGCTCCATGCCCCCCACTCTCCACCCCAACCCTAAACCACTCCAGTCTCCTCTTTTTCAGACTAAACATCCCTGGCTCCTTTGACCATTGATCATATGACATGGTTTCCATGACTTTGACCCACTTGTTAACCTTCTTTTAGATCTATTTCTCTTAAAGCACAGGCCAAGAACTGTGCACAATCCCTTGATGTTGTCCACCCAGCACAATGACACTTGGACCATTACCTCGTTTCTTCTGGATGCTCTATTTCCATCACATGGCCCCAGATCACATTAGCTTTTTGGCAGTCTTCACCCAGTTGGCTTATGTTAAGCTGACACTCAACTAACACCCTTGGGCCTTTCTCTTATAAACTATTAAGTGAGATCTCCCTTGTTCTGGTTTCAGATGATTCTTTAAACAAGAGTCTAAATTTGTCCCTGTTAATTTTATCATGTTGGTTTCAGCCTATCCTTCTTGGTGTTGAGATGTTTATGGCTCTTTAGCCTGTTAGCCAACATATTAGCTGTTTTTCTCAGTTTTGTTTCATCTTTAAATTTGATAAGAATGCTTCAACCTGTTGATTAAAAATACTGAACAATTTGAGGCCAAAAATAAAACCATTCAAAAGTTCTGTAAAGGTTAAGTCTGGTTAATATTAACAACTTCTACCATTTGTTCAGTAATGGCTCTGAGCCAGGCACTGAATTAGATACACTACGAATATTATCTCATTTCACTGCACACATCTCTTCAAAGTGAATATGATTGTCCTCTTCTTACAAATGAGAAAACAGAGGCTTGAAAATGTCAAATGTCTGACTCAAAGTCAGACAGCTATAAGTGTTGTAGCTGCATTTTGCAACCAGGTTTGTCTGATAGCAAAGTCAAAACTGTTTCTATGGTGTAAAAGGAGTTGCTGATATCGTGGGGGAAAAAAAAAACCTTTAAGCCAAAGTTCTATTTGGAACCCCAGGATGGGGTAAATGCAGTCACCCCACTTCCCTGTGGCTTTCATCACAGTGACCCAGTCACAACTCAGGATATAAACCCTTTGCCTCATACTACTGTCCTTACATAAGGGCACTGTCCTTCCTTGCTTCATCCTCACCCGTATCTTCTTCCCACTCTATCCTTTAGTATTCCAGTTAGTTTTCAAGAAACCCTCTTATATTCTTACTCTCCCTTTGCAACCCCTGACATTAAACTAAAACCTAACAGCACTGCTTCCCTGATCAATTTTGCTCACAGAGATCCATTCATTCAACTAGTCCTTCACTTAACAAATACTTACTGAGCAAATTCCCTTTGCTGGCACCGTGCCAGTAACAAGAGTAGGACAATGGAAAAAAGATATGGTCCTTTCCCACAGAGGGTTTATAATCTAGGGGAGGAGCACACCTCAAACAATTACACAAGTAAGTACCTAGCTGCAAATATGATAATCTCTGCAAAGAAGTTCAGTGCTCTACGAGAATATACGGTATAAGCACCTCTTCTATCAGGACAACAAGAAAGATCTCCTTAACAAGTGTTGACGAGGATGTGGAGCAAAAGGAACACTCGTGGACTATTGGTAGAAATACAGATTGGCACAAACACTGTGGGAAACACTATGAAGGTTCCTCAAAAAATTAAAAATAGAATTACCATATGATTTAATAATTCTACTATTGGGTATTTATCCAAGGAATGCACTAACTTGAAAAACATATGCACCCTATGTTTACTGCAGCATTATTTACAATAGCCAAGATATGGAGACAGCCTAAATGTCCATCAATAGGTGAATGGATAAGGGAAATGAGGTATATAGAAATAAAATGTTACACAGCCATAAAAAAGGATGAGATTGTGCCATTTAGGACAACATGGACAGACCCAGAGGATATTATGCTAAGTGAAATAAGTCAGACTGAGAAAGACAAATAGCATATGATTCCACTCATAAATGAAATCTTAAAAAAAATCAATAAACAAACAAGAAAGCAGAATCAGAACTGTAAATAATGAGAACAAACTGATGGTTGCTGAAGGATGGGGGGTGGGCAAAATGGGTGAAAGGGAGAGGGAGATACAGCTCTCCAGTTATGGAATCTAGTAAGTCACAGGAATAAAAAGCAGAGCATAAGGAATACAATCAATGATATTGTAATAGCGATGAAATGGAATAGATGTTAGATATGTTGTGGTGAGCATAGTATAATGTATAAACTTGTCAAATCACTAAGTTGTGCACCTGAAACTAATGTAACATTGTGTGTCAATCATACTGGAGGTAAAGAAAGAAAGATCTCCTACTTTAAAAAAGAATCTTTATTATAACTATTATCTATTATGTCTCAGATAGCAGTAGCACCTTTTATATATGACATAGTCCCTAGGTACACAATGTTAATAAAAGACGTAGAAGGAAATCAACATTTATAGTACAGCTCAGTACCTGATATGTAAAAGATAAGCACAAAAGCATTTGAATAAGTACTAGGAATCAGGGGGCACTTCCTGGAAAGCACTCAAGTCCTCATTTTGATAGGTAAGAATTACTGAGCCATGGAAAGGGGACATTCCAGTCAAAGGGGAGAACATATGCAAAGCTTTGGAGGAGGTTTTATCATAACACATTTGGAGATCTGCAAGTTCACTATGGTTAAAACAGAGCATATATTTAGAGGTAGGGATGATTTTGACCCATCTATAGGTCACACTGACAATCCAAACCTTAAAAATAAAAATCTTCAAGGATAGATGGTGATTCACAAATACAGTGTTGACTATAAATAAATTATAATTACAATACTTTGCTAGAAAAAAATATTTGTGGATAGAAAGTATGTGTGTGGATGTGTGTATGTGTGTACATGTAGCAGAGGAAGACTGGAAGTTAAAACAAGTTAGACTCCAAAGTTCTTTTATAAACAACCTGCAATAGTTTGACTAGGAATTTGTTTGCAGTCCAGGTCATAACATCATAAAACATAGCCAAAAATGTAGCTATGACACTGCATAAACAAAAGGAAAATAAAGTACATTCATACTAGCATGCATCTCGCTAATGAGACTAAGTTTAAAGTAGGTCGAAGTATCCAGCTAATGAAAGGATTTTTTTTTTTAAAGTCGGAAGGTAGTAGGGGTGCCTGGGTGCCTCAGTCAGTTAAGCGTCCAGCTCTTGATTTCAACTCAGGTCATGATCTCATGGTTCCTGGGTTCAAGCCCTGCACTGGGCTCTGTGCTGACAGTGTGGAGCCTGCTTGGAATCCTCTCTCTTCTTCATTCTCTGCTTCTCCCCAGCTTGTGCTCGTTCTCGCTCTCTCAAAATAAATAATTTTTTTTTTAAATTGGAATATAATGCCACAATTTGTCTGTTCTGGCAATGGTGCCTACAGACAGTCATTAATCAGAAAGGGAATTATTTCTTTATGGAATTCAGCTTCAGTTATTTTCCTCTTGACCTTACCTGCAAATATTTAACATGGAGAGTCATGCTACATCCATTCCCCACTGGAAAATTCAACACACCCTGCCAGGATATCTCCTGAAGCCCACTCTTCCTCTTTATTCAGTCCAGAAAGTACCAACTAAAATTGAGTTCCTTCCCATTTCTCACAGATATGTTTCTGTCACTGTTAAGAATTATGGAAATCAGGGACACCTGGGTGGCTCAGTGGGTTAGGTATCTGACTCTTGATTTTAACTCAGGTCTTGATCTCAGGGCTCGTGAGATTGAGTCCCACATCCAGCTCTATGCTGACAGCGTGAAGCCTGCGTGGGATTCTCTCTCTCCCTCTTGCTCTGCCCCTCTCCCCCACCCTCAAAATAAATAAATAAGCATTTAAAAAAAGAATTATGGAAGTCAATTTTAAAGGAAGGAGTTGAAAGCCTACATATGGGGTTGTTTAAACAAAACCACATTTTTAGTCACAGATTAACCAAACTCAGTGATCTAGACACTCAACTTTGAAAAGTTTATTCTGCATGTTTAGGTTTGTTTGGTTTTTTCCTAATAAAATAATTATTGAGGTTTTGGGATATGACCAAAGCCTGAAATGAAATTTTGGGCTGTCTTTTTTAAAACTCCATATACCAGCAGATGTCTTTTACTTTTGCTTTAAAGACTGAGAACAATCTGAGGGTTGATGGGGGGTGGGAGGGCGGGGAGGGTGGGTGGTGGGTATTGAGGAGGGCACCTGTTGGGATGAGCACTGGGTATTGTATGGAAACCAATTTGACAATAAATTTCATATTAAAAAAATAAATAAAGTTGGCAGTAAATCTCAGATTTACAAATAAATAAATAAAGACTGTCTTTAATTTCTTGCTTATTTTTCAAATTAAAAAGCCATATAAGAAGGAGTATAGGTTATTGAAACATTATCGATCTCTCCTACTGCACAAGATTCACTACATAAGAACTTATTCTACTGGTTAGACCTAGAACTCATTATTATTAGAATAAATAGTAAGGTTACTTCATTATTGGACTGTAATTTCCATTTTCACTTGCTCTTTGCCCTTAATGTTGCCCTTCTAGTATTAATGAGTAATAAGATGCAAATATGGAAAGCATGCTCAGCAAATTTCTAGATGATAAAAATGCAGGAAGGACAGCAAATTGTTGATAAAAAAATCAAGATTCAGAAAGAGCAGGAGAGGCTGGAACAATGGGGTAAATCCAGCAAACAAAATTTAGAATGAAAAAGTACAAGCTCCTATACATAGTTTCAAAAATTAACTGCAAGTTTGGTGACAGTAAGTACGTAAGAGACTTAGGGATTTTAATTAAAAATAAGTGGAGTATGTGTCAAAAGTATGATATGATTCCAAAAGAAATCTAATGGTCTTTATGGTACTCTCATAAATATATAATACTGAGAATGAGAAAAATTGGATAACTCAGTGCTAAATTCAACTCTGGGTACACATATTAGAGTATGGGTGGGATATGCTTGGTAAAACAACCCGAATCCAGGGGCGCCTGGGCAGCTCAGTCAGTTAAGCGTCCGACTTCAGCTCAGGTCATGATCTCACAGTTTGTGAGTTTGAGCCCCGCGTCGGGCTCTGTGCTGACAGCTCAGAGCCTGGAGCCTGCTTTACATTCTGTGTCTCCCTCTCTCTCTGCCCCTTCCCTGCTCATGCTGTGTCTGTCTCTGTCTCAAAAATAAAATAAACATTAAAAGAATTTTAAAAAAAACAAAAAAAAAAACCTGAATCCAATTCCAAGAGTGTTCAAGAAACTAGCTTATTTAACCTAAAGACAAGACTTGAGGTACAGACAGTAGCTATCTTCAAATATTTAACAGAGGAAGAATTGGGATTAATGAGCATAAGTTTTAGGGAGAAAGACGTCAGTTGAACAGAAGAAAGAACTTTTCGTAGTCAGCCAAAGAGTAAGACAAAGGTGGAATGTGCTGGCTCTAAGTCCCCTGCCCTTCACTGGTATATTCAAGCCCAAGCAGGACAATCCCAGCCAGAAGAAAAGCAGCAAAGAAAAGCAGTGAGGACTCAAGCATTACGTGGTTTATTGGACTGGATAATCTATGATCCAGCCTTTTTGGACAAACTCAGCTATCACAAAGGGGCTTATCTGGGCCCCCACAAAGCACAAGATCTCTTACAGCTGTCAGAAAGTATAGCCTTGAGTGTGGTAAAGCTGACAGGAAGCTAATGTTTTAGTTGTTCTACATGCAATCTTAGCTAAAAGGTCAAGAAGCAATATACTTTAGCAGTGTGTAGTGGCTTGAGAAAAGGACCATTATTTTATGTTGTGACCCTTCTTCCAACTAGGTGAGATCATCCTCGTATTTCCAAGAACACTGCCCAGGCCCTCTAGGGACTTTAGAGTGAAGTAATGCCATACTTGAGCCTTTCAGAAAAATGATGCACTGAGAACAAACCCAACTCAGGACCCCTAAACACAAATCTAAGGATGCTTTAGTCAAAGCAAAGAATTTAAAGACCTATAAAGATAGAAGGCTCACAGACTAAACTAAATAGGTAATTTATTTACCTAAAAAATTTTCAGACCATGTATTTTTAATGCCTGGATTTCCATCTTGATGCAGTCAATAAAAGAAACAAATCTACATGATGCCCCGTTTCACTTTATGTCGTATCCACTGATATGAGGTAGCATGTGGGAAGTGAAGTAAAACTTAGTATCCTCATTTCCTCAGATTTTGTTTGAGGGTGTTTTTCTAATTCTGTTAAAATATTTTTTTTCTCTTCTCTCTGAAAAAATTGCCGATATTTGACACCATAACCACACTCAGAACTGCAGAACTATAGTCAGAAGCATAAAAAGATCATCTTTCTCAAACCGTAAGGGAACAAGTACAAGAAAAAAGAAAAGCAACAATCCTCTGAACTTTAAAAACCAACATCTCTTCTATCAGAATATTAGAGAATAGAGATTATTATTTAACTCAATTAAGTAAAAACTTTTTAATTTTTTTAATGTTTATTTATTTTTGAGAGAGAGAGATAGAGACAGAGTGCAAGTGGGGGAGGGGCAGAGAGAGAGGAAGACACTGAATCCAAAGCAGGCTCCAGGCTCTGAGCTGTCAGGACAGAGCCTGACGCGGGGCTTAAACCCACAAACCATGAGATCATGACCTGAGCTGAAGTTGGATGGCTTACCCGACTGAGCCCCCCAGGTGCCCCTAAGTAAAAACTTTCTTATAGTCAGCTGTACCCAAAGATGAAATGCAGGGGCCCAGAGCTCTCCGCCATGTGTTAATCTAAAAGAAGCATTAAAAGAAGAGGACTGAAATCAAGAGCAAAAACCTAGTGGATATCTCGGTCCCAAGGTCCCTAAAGACATGTTTAAGAAGCCCCAGAGGCCACTATGACATCCAGCTAAATAGGTTTGCAAAGGAAGCAAGGGGCTTGTGTCCATTTCCAATGGTATCATTGTTGCCCTCAATAATTTTGCTCTTTGTAATGCATATTTGAAAGCTGATAAGAGAACAGATCTTAAAAGTTCTCATCACAAGAAAAAAACTTTATAACTATGTATGGTCACAAATATTAACTAGATTTATTGTGGTGATCATTTCATAATATATACAAATAACAAATCGTTACATTATACACCTGAAACTAATATAATGTTATATGTCAATTATATCTGAATAAAAAAGTGACAGGATATCCTCTACTGGATAATGGTTGATAAATTATGTGGTACCATTTTAAATAATAATAATAATAATAATAATAATAATAATTTTACTTCTTAATGCTAAAGACATAAAACATATACAGGCAGAACTGCTTTAGTTGAATTGGGTGGGAGTGAGTTTAGATAGATGAAGAGAAGGCCTGCTTTTATTTGCCTTGATTAGGAAGTCCTGGGTATCCACCTGCTTCTTTCCAGAGCATCACACAAGACTGCTCTCAAGAACTGTCACAATGCTGGGAAAAGTCTTAAACTAATCCCTAGAGACAGGGCACCCTGACACTTGAAATGAACAAAAGGGCAATTTCCTTCACTTCCAAACCAACATTACAAGCTTTATTTTTTTTAACAACATTACAATCTTTAAACCCTCTTTTAGAAAACCTTGTATAAAATGTTTCCTCAATAAGCAGTGTTCTGACAAAAGACCCCCACCACCAACAACAAGTCTTTGCTACTACTTAGTTAGTTGACTATCTGCTATCACCACAGAGCAAAACCAGGGGAGATTTCTGCTCTAGGGATCACAACTTGTAGAGTTCACACTTTTCCCACCCTCTTACCTCTAAGTATTCCTTAATACATTTGAATTAAATTATAGAGCCAGCTCGAATTAAATTATAGGCCAGAGACAAATTTTCTATTAGTTAAAGGTCAGTAATCTTTTGGCAACTCTTATGTATTTCTACCCCAAGGTGGAAATTCAACCTCATACATTCCTAAAAGAGACATGATCTTATTGGAAATGATTATCTTTCTCTGGAAAGAACCAACTGGCTTACATTAAAGCATTTCAAAATATTTGTGTCATTCCTATAGGGTACTTGCTAATTTCAAAGAGAAGATGCACCTTTACAATAGCAAGATTTACCATGTTAACCAAGTAATGAAACTAAGCCTCACTAATAGTGAGACAACCTGACTGTTATGGTATTCTGATGTGATGCACAAAGCGTCACTTACAACATACACTTGTCAAACATGTTCAACTGAATCTAACTGAGCCTTTAGATATCACTTCCAGTTTACAGGAAGTAAAGAAGATAAAAGAACAAAGCTAAAAACGAAAAACAAACATAAGAAAACAATAAGACAAATCCAGAATGTGAAATGTCTTATAAGTGGGGCGCCTGGGTGGCTCAGTCGGTTAAGCATCCGACTTCGGCTCAGGTCATGATCTCATGGCTCACGGGTTCGAGCCCTGCGTCGGGTTCTGTGCTGACAGCTCAGAGCCTGGAGCCTGCTTCTTATTCTGTGTTTCCCTCTCTCTCTGCCCCTCCCTTGCTCACACTCTGTCTCTCTCTGTCTCTCAAAAATAAATAAATGTAAAAAAAAAAGAAATGTCTTATAATAACTAGCTTAGTTTCTTTAAAAAGTCACTGTCGCAGAGAAAAAATGCTAGTGAGTTATTCTACCATAAGATACTGAAGAGACATAATAATCAAATGCGATACATGAAACTTCATGGAGTCTGAAGTTGAAAGAAATACAAATAAAAGATATCATCAAGAAAAACTAAGGAAATTTCAGCATGGGTTATATATTAGCTGATTATGGAACTGTTAATTTCTGAGATGTGATGGTAGAATTAGTTATGTAGTAGAATATACCTACAATCAATATATATATGATGAAGTAATTGTAGGTAAAATGCCACAATATCCAACTAATATATGTGTGTGTGTATGCATATGTGTGTACACATATATACAAAATCCCAAGGCATCTACACACACATACACACACACAAACTGAAACTAAAAGTAATTAAAACAAAAACAAAAACCCGTGGCAAAGATGTCGAAAATTGAAATCATTGTCTACTGTTGGGAATGTGAAATGGTGCAGCTGCTATGGAAAACAGTATGGAGATTCCACAAAAAGTTAAAAATAGAACTACCATATGATCTAACAATCCAATTTTGGGATATTTACCCAAAATAATTGGAATCAAAACCTCAAATATTTGCATTCCCATGTTTGTTGCAGCATTATTCACAATAGCCAAGAGGTGGAAACAACCTAAATGTCCATCAGATTAATAAAGAAAATGTGGCATATACATACAATGGAATATTATTCTGCTATAAAACTGAAGGAAATCCTGTCATATACTACAACTTAGATGAACCCTGAGAACATTATGCTAAGCGAAATAAGATAGTTACAGAAGGGCACATGCTGCATGATTCCATTTATATGAAGTTTCTAAAGTAGTCAAACTCATCAAAGCATAATGTAGAATTATAGTTGCCAGGGCTGGGGGAAGGAGAAATGAGGATTTTCTGTTCAATGGGTATACAGTTCCATTCATGCAAGATGTAAAAGTTCTAGAGATCTGCTGTACAACATTATGCTTATAGTAAATAATACTGTACTACACACTTAAAAACTTGTTAAGAGGATAGATCTCATGTTATATGATTTTTTACCACAATTAAGATGTTTTTTAAAACTTCCTAAAACTAATAAGTTCAGCCAGGTTACAAGATCAATGCCCAAAATCAACTGCATTTCTTTATAAACAATGGACATATGGAAACCAAAATTAAAAACATAATGCCATTTAAAATTGGTCCAAATAAAATGAAATACTTAGGTACAAATGTATCAAAATGTGTATAAGATCTCTATCCTTTAATTACAAAATGTAATGAAAGAAGTCAAAGAAGACTAGGATAATTGGAGATTTCATTGATTATAAGATTGTGTTTATATTGGAAGACTAGACATAATGAAGATGGTTGATTCTCCCCAGATTGAAGTATAGTCTTAACACAATTCCTATCAAAGACCTAGGCAAGTTAGGGGCACCTGGGTGGTTCAGTCAGTTAAGCGTCTGACTCTTGGTTCAGGTCAAGTAATGATCTCACAGTTCATGGGTTCAAACCCCATGTCAAGTTCTGCAGAGCCTGCTTGGGATTCTCTCCCTCTCTCTCTAGCTCTCTCTCTGCTCCTTCCATACTTGTGTGCGCTCTCTCTCTCTTTTTCCTCTCTCTCAAAATAAACAAATAAACTTAAAAAAAACAGGCAAGTTAATTCCAAAATTTGTATGGAAAGGCAAAGGACCTATATTAGCCAATACAATACATCTTTCTGATGTTAAGATTTATTATGTAATCACAGTAATCAAGACAGTGTGCTACTGGCAAAGGGATAAACATATAAATCAATAAAATAGAATTAAGAATACAGAAATAGGCTTATACATATTGCTTAACTAATTTTTTACAAAGGTGCAAAAGCAATTCAATGAAGAAAGAATAGCCATTTCAACAAATGGTGCTGGGGCAATAGGACACCCATAGGCAAAAAAAAAAAAAAAAAAAAAAAACAAAAAAAAAACCTTGACCTCAAAAATACAGAATTTTAACTCAAGATGGATCAAAGATTTCCATCTTTGTGCCCCCATTCATGATTGCCACTAATTCATAACCAGCCTTGACTCAATGATATGAACCTAGACATCTATAGAAGTTAACCACATGTATACTAAAGTGACCATTTAAAATGGCACCAGATTCAGAAGATTTGCAGGTGAATTGTCTCTAAATTCATTGAAAATGAATCCTGTGTTATCCTGTTTCAGGATATGTGGAGGTAGGGGGAACGAAGTCTCCTTAATCCATTCTACCATAATACTAATGCCAAAATCTAATAAAGATATTCCAATAAAGAAAACTAGAACAATTGTAACTAATAAAAATTAAAATCTGAGATTAAATATTAACAAACCAAATCTAGCAATGCGTTGAAATAGTTAATCTGTAACTAAGTAAAGTTTATTCCAGAAAAGAACCCAAATTTTCCCAATTTTAAGAAATCTATTAATATTATTTATTACCTTAAAGAATTAAAGGAGAGGGGCACCTGGGTGGCTCAGTGGGTTAAACGTCTGACTTTGAAGCGGGCAGAAGACATGAATAGATACTTTTCCAAAGAAGACATCCAGAGAGCCAACAGACACATGAAAAGATGCTCAACATCACTCATCATCAGGGAAATACAAATCAAAACCACATTGAGATATCAACTCACACCAGTTAGAATGGCTAAAATTAACAACTCAGGAAGCAACAGATGCTGGCAAGGATGTAGAGAAATGGGAACCCTCTTGCACCGTTAGTGGTAATGCAAACTGGAAAACAGTGTGGAGGTTCCTCAGAATATTAAAAGTAGATCTATCTACCCTATGACCCAGCAATAGCAATAGTAGGAATTTATCCAAAGAATACAAGAGTGCTGATTCATAGGGGCACATGTATCCCAATGTTGATAGCAGCACTTTCAACAATAGCCAAATTATGGAAAGAGCCTAAATGTCCATCAACTGATGAATGGATAAAGAAGATGTGATTTATGTATACAATGGAATACTACTTGGCAATGAGGAAGAATGATATCCTGCCATTTTCAGCAACATGGATGGAACTGGAGGATATTATGCTAAGTGAAACAAGTCAGTCAGAGAATGATAGATATGTTTTTCACTCATATGTGGATCTTGAGAAACTTAGCAGAAGACCACGGGGGAAAGGAAGGGGGAAAAATAGATACAAACCGAGAGGAAGGCAGGCAAACCATAAGAGGCTCTTAAATACAGAGAACAGAGGTTTGATGGGGTGGGGGGGGAGGGCAGGGGAAAGGGGAAAATGGGTGATGGGCATTGAGGAGGGCACTTGTTGGGATGAGCACTGGTGTTGTATGTAAGTGATAAATCATGGGAATCTACCCCCAAAACCAAGAGCACACTGTATACACAGTATGTTAGCCAACTTGACAATAAATTATATAAAAAAAGAGAAAGTCCAACTTCAGCTCAGGTCATGATCTCACAGTCCATGAATTTGAGCCCTTCATCAAGCTCTGTGCTAACAGCTCAGAGCCTGCAGCCTGCTTTATATTCTGTGTCTCCCTCTCTCTTTGCTTCTCCCCTGCTCGTACTCTATTTCTCTCTCAAAAATAATTAAACATTAAAAAAAATTTTAAGACTTTAAAAAAACTTAAAAGAGAAAAATAAAAATAAGTGATTACATAGATACACACATACCCTTCACAATTAAGATATTAAATCAGATATTCCTAAGCTTAAAAATTTTTTTTAAATGAGAATACTTTCTAAACATGACAAAGCATTAAATAAGTCAATAAATATTGGGAGAAAGGACAAAACTAATTTTTTGCAGAGAACTTGGCACATGCCTAGAAGATGCAAAAGACTCAACCAAAAGGTTATTGGTCCTAAGTAGAGAATTTAGTAATGTAGCTAGATATAAGATAAATATATAAAAATTTTTAACTTATTTTTATATTGGCACTGATCAGTTCAAAAAGAAGATGGTGGTGGGGAGGGAGGTTAGAGCCTATTCAAAATAGTGACATTACCAGGGGTGCTTGGGTGGCTGAGTCAGTTAAGCATCTGACTCTTGATTTCAGCTCAGGCTCCGGTCATGATCTCACAGTTGTGAGATCAAGCCCCACCTCAAGTCCTGAGACAAGCCCCGCACCAACTGAAGTTGGGACAAGTGGCTATCCATGTAGAAGGAAATAATGTTAAATGCCAAAATAAATTTCAGAGATGCCTGGGAGGCTCAGTCGGTTAAGCATCTGACTCTTGATATCAGCTCAGGTTGTGATCTCCTGGTCATAGGATCGGAGACCAGCATCAGGCTCCATGCTAAGCATGGAGCCTGCTTAGGATTCTCTCTCTCCCTCTCCCTCTGCTCTTCCTTCTCTCTCTCTATCCCCCCCCCACCCCCAAAATAAATAAATAAACTTAGGAAAGAAAATGGAAAGGAAAAGAAAGGGGAAAGGAAAGGAAAGGAAAGGAAAGGAAAGGGGAAAGGAAAGAAAATAGAAAAGAAAGAAAGGAAATGAAATTTCAGGCCTAAAAAAGTAAGTGAAAAAAAATTACATGAACATATTTTAAATAGTAAAACATTTTTATAACCTTGAAATATAGATCATCCTAAACCAGATTAAAAAAAACCTCCAAGTCCATAAAGGGGAAAAACATAGTATTGATCACATAAAAATCAGAAGTTTCTCTACAGAAAATGAGATCATAAGCAATGTAAAAACACAATAAAAGAGAGAGAGAAGGGGCCAATATTCTAATACAGTCCATCCATTCCTGGGGCATTAGATGAATAGAAAGAGAAACAATTGTCTCTTATTTTATACTTTTTTAAGTGTTGAAATTACAAGACTTTCATTTTTGAGGTCGTTTGTTAGTTTTCAGAAAAAAGAATAATTGCATTGGAAGGTAGAAGCCAGATTATGACTGATTAAGAGATCAAAGGGAATTCAGAAAATAGAAGAAAGTGGAGACAGGCAAGAATGAGATAGTGAAAGTGAGGAAAGTTATTTCTTAAGTTGTGGACACTTTCATATTTAGAGGAGAAAAAGCTAGTAGAAGAGAGGAATGAAAGATACAAAAGAGGGAGGGAATGAGACTCAGGATGGAGAGGAAAGAATTACTTTAAAATTAGGGAGATACTTCTTCCTACAAGACAGGATGGGATTTGCCCCAGGCAAGTAAGTTTTAAGGGAGATAGGAAGAGAACAGAGAGAATGCCTTTCTAATGATGGTCTCTTATTTCCTTTTGACTATTTCCTTGCTGGCTGAGAATGAAAAGAAATAAAAGGGGATAGAATTCCTAAAGAAAGTAGTACATTTTACTTATTTATTTTCTTAAGTAGTACATTTTAAATAGTTGCTGCAGGGAAAAAGAAAGCAAGCTGACCAAGGACAAGTCAGAAGGTTTTCTGAGCATTATGGAATGCTTGGTTGGAATTTGTATTAATGCCAGTCTGATTGGCCACACAGTCTTCTCTAGCTGCATTCCTAAGACAGAGAGCAGAATACAGACCCTGGAAGAAGAATTCACCTAGAGTGAGAGATTGATTGGGTAGACGGGATAAATATGCAAGGAGTAAAAGGAATTGAGGACATTATTATGATCATCAGTGAAATCCAGACTTGGTGGGAAATGAAATAGACAGGAGGACCAGATAAGCCAAAAGAGTGGCTCCTAAACTTTATTATGAGTAGAAAGCATCCTCAGAGGAATCCAAGGAACATACTCTGAAAAATGCTAGTCTAGAAGAATAGAGGAGTATACAAGAAATGAAGTTTCAAAGAGTCAAAAACATGATAGGAGGAGTAAGATAGATCCAAAGGGAAGTTGGGTATAGATGTAGTTCAGACTTTGGTGCATTGTCAGCAAAGGAAGAGAGTTAGGAGTTTAAGGGTTTTTTGTTTTTTGTTTTTTAATGCTGCTACCACACACTAAATATCCTTCTCTGCCTTAATTTCTCCACTAAAAATATTAAGATGCTATTTTTCCTTCCTTGTCTTTATTTAGTCAAGGGTAAGTGTCACTACTGAGAAGTGTGAGATTTTTTTTTTTTTAACCTGTAAACCAAAGTTAAGCCACTTAAGTTTGAGATGTGGTCAGATAATATACCTAGGAGGCTTTCCAACCTATTAGGTTTTATCATTAGGGAGGTGATGGGATTTTGTTTGTTGTAGTTTTGCTTTTTTGAAATAAGGTCAACAACTTGGGGCCTGTGATGGTTAATTTTATGTCACCTGACTTGGCTAAAGAATGCCCAGATCTTAATGGATTATTTCTGGAAGGGTCTAAGGGTGTTTCCAAAAGAGATTAGCATTTGAATGGGTAGACTGAGTAAAGAAGAAAACTTCACCAATCTGAGTGTGCATCTCCCAACCCCCTGTGGGTCTGAATAGAACAAAAGGTACAGGAAGGATGAATTTGCTCTCTGCCAGTGAGCTGAGACATCCATCTTTTCCTGCCCTCAGATATGGGTGCTTCTGGTTCTTGGGTGTTTGGACTCAGACCAAATCATACCTCCAGCTTTCCTGTTCTCCAGGCTTCAGATAGCTTCTCAGCCTGCATAGTTGTGTGAGCCTATTCCTAAAATAAATCTCCTTTTATAAATGCATATATCCTATTGGTTTTTGTCTCTGGAGAACCCTAATACATTAAGTAATAACTCTAATACTGAACTAAATGTGATAAGAAATATAAAGAAATAAATGCCATGATATCATCCTCAAGGAATTTAGAGTCAAGTTGGTATGGCCAAAGGAACAAGAAATAATGATTAGTAAGTGGTTACACTGCCTAGAGAAAGCTCCTGAAAAGCAATTAAGGAATATTATTCATTGGATTTCAAATGGCAGTTGACGATTATGCTAGTAAGGAATGTCCATTCTTATGAGAACCTCACTAATTAAAAAAAAAATGTTTTTAATGTTTATTCATTTTTGAGAGACACAGATCATGAGCAGAGGAGGGGCAGAGAGAGAGGAAGACACAGAATCCGAAGCAGGCTCCAGGCTCTGAACTGTCAGCACAGAGCTTGACACGGGGCTCCAACTCACAGACCTCGAGATCATGACCTGAGCTGAAGTCGGCCGCTTAACAGACTAAGACACCCAGGCACCCCAGAACCTCACTAATTTTAACAGAGCTTCACTAATTGTGGGAAAGCTACCTAATCCACCCTTTGCATTTGGATTGGCAGTTTTTATTTTTCTCTATTTTGAAGAATTTCCACTCCCACAGACTTAAAGATAGTTGTGGAATGTGGCTTTCCTTTGCAAAAACCTAATACCAACACTGTTCCCTCAGGCCAACAATTCCCAGGCTTTGATATTTTAGTAGTGATAACCATTATATTTGTTTTCATCATGAGAAAATCTAAGTCATTTTGGGCACAGGTTCAAAGTTACATGATAAGGGCATGGACCCCACCCCTGAACTCACTAACAAACTTAAACCATAATTAATAAGCAGTGGTTAAGCATGGAGAAAAGATAGGGCCAAAGTCACACCTTTACTATACAGACAATTTACCAAAAAGTCTTCAACCTTTGGACAATGACCCCATTTTCTCATTTCTCAACCTGGAATTATATGCAGCTTATTTTTCTTTTCTTGCTTGAAGTGTTACCCTACATGATCATGGAGACCAGTATTGCCAGGGTTGCCCATTTTCTCCATGGCTAAATCCACAGGCTTATTCTCTGTCCTCATTTCACTTGAATTATCCAAATAGTTGACACAGTTGATCAATCCCTCCTCCTTGAAACACTTTCTTTTCTTGAACTTTTTGAGGCTCTACATCCTCTCCATTTTCCTGCTACCTTCCTGGCTGTTCCTTTCCATTATCCTCTGCTGGTTCTTCTTCATCTTCCCAACACCCTAACATTTGAGAGCTGAACCAAGCTCATGATCATTTCTCCACACCTGTTGTGATCCTGTTTCCCCACCTCAAGAAATGCACGTCTTTTCTTCCATTTAGTTGCCCAATCCAAAAATATCATGGTCTCCTCTTTCCTCTCACACTCCACTTCTTATCTGTCAGGAAATTCTGTCAGCTCTGTCTGAAATATATCCAGAATGTGAACCTTCTCACCACCTCCACTACTTCCCTCCTAGCCAAGTCAGCATGACTCCTTCCTGGAAGTTACCAGTAGCTCCTTCCCTTGTGCTTCTAAAGTGTACCCATAACACAGCAGAGTGAGCCTTTACAATAATGTCATTTCATATCACCTCTTTGCTCAAAATTCTCCAATAGCCCGCATGTCACTCAGAGTAAGACAGTCCTTACAAGACTTAAGGTTTTCTATGAGCTGGCACGTAAAACTTTTCTGATTTCATCTCCTTCTACTCTTTCTATTCTAATGCCTCTTCAGCCACACACCTACTTTCTGTTTCCCCACCATTCCAGGAATGCTCCTGACGTGGGAATTTTATACTAACTATTCCCTCTGTTTGTAACTAACTCTCCTTCTATGGAGCCACATGGCTCACTCCCACACCACCTTCAGGTCTTTGCTCAAATATCACCTAATGAGAAAAAGCTTCCCCAACCAACCTAAAAAAAAAAAAAAAAAAAAAAAAAAAAAAAAAAACTCATCCTAGCACTCTCTTCCTTTTTTCTGTATAATTTTTTCCCATAGCACATACCATCATTCAACATAGTATTTATTTTATTTGTTTACTGTTTACTGTTGCTTTCCCTCCCATCCACAAAATGTAGAGTCCTATAAATGGAATTTTTTGGTGTGCTTTCTTCATTGCTATTTGCCTAATGCCTAGAAAGTGTCTGACACATAGTAGGCACTTAATATTTTGAATGGCCACATTCATGTGATAGCCAAGTGATAAAACAAATCTCAAGTAAACCCCAAACACAATGCTCTAAAGAAGTTGTCTCCATGACCACTTATCTTCTTACACTACCCCAAAGAACAAGAAAGTTTACTGTTTTGCTTTATTTTGTTTCAATTCCCTTATACAGCATGTCCTTGGACAATGTATACAGCCTGTGCTTGAATCCCAGGACAGCTGCCCCTTTACATTTACTTTGCTCTGTTCTCCCTCCATCATGTGGTTTCTTCACCACAGTATAATCTATTCCTTTGTAAAGAGCAAAATTACATTACTAAAATGTGAATAAATTTTAGAGTTGTCCTGTACATCAGAGATAACTATAAAGCAATAAGACTGAAGCAGGATTTTTCCATTATAAAAAACAAACTCTTTAAAAAAACATGGAGCCATTTTTTTTTCTTGCTCTTGACCTTGAGCAAACTGGGCTGGTTAGTAATGATAATATCACCAGATTTGGGTCATTCAAAAGGGAAGAATGAAGTATAGTTCGTTATGGTAGGATTGGAATGGGGCTTAGAGTTGAACTGAAGGTGTCTGTTGGGCATAGTTGCTAATTTAGGATCATGAAATGCTTCAAAACACATTTAAATATCTGGTATGCTCTGCTGTTGGGAAAAGTTCTCAGTCATATCCTTCTCACTCTGCATGTCAAATGTCAAAGCTAACAAAATAGCCAGGATGGATCTGTAATGTCTAAACTTGATGCATTCTAACAGGCTGGTTTCTACTGGCCACATACACATGCCAGTTTCTGTTATAGTTGATGCACATGGTCACTCACAGAACCCTGAGGTAGCTTAGTTCACTGACCATGATTTATATGACTCGTGGTTCCTGTCTAGTTGACTCATCCATTCTATCTCAACCTTTGAATCATTGGGGCCTTCCTCTAGTTTTGTCTGCATTTCATCTCTCAATCCAACACTTTCCTGTTCATTCCTTTAACCCACTGAGGAAACATGAGCCAGTAAACATCACCACTTATCACCCCAGCCACCACTCTTGCTCCACTCTGTCTGGGGCAATCCTGCCATCTCCAGCCTTTTTTCAGAGTTAAGTCTACTCAAAATCTTGTTCTTCTCACTCTTTTCAATACCTATGGTTCCATCACTGCTTATAAGAGCAGACGATATAAAATGAGGCTCAAAACAGTTTTCCTTACTCTTGATTTTCATAGACACTTCCTCTAGCCTTCTTGTCTCACCTAGGGGAGAGAAAGGGGATAGCTAAGAAACACCTGCAAATGTCACAGCTCACGGACACAAGCCCAAGAAAGACTGAGGTTTAGTAATAAGATTATAGAATGCCTCTCCCATATTTTACCCCTATTACTGCCATCAAAGGACTCAGTATAATAACAGTGGCCTACAGCTAAGGAGCTACCAGTCACAGAATCTTTCTAAGGAGGAGTATGTAGGGAAGCCTGAAATTAATAGCGTACAGAGAAGGCAAGGATGAAAGAGGAATTTACAGTGTCTGGCACCAAGAACTATAGCAAACATTAAGCACAATTCAACCTACATCATTTGCTTCCCTGGTTCTCAGACCTTTGGGTTTGGACTAAACTATACCATCAGCTTTCCTGGGCCTCCAGCTTGCAGATAGCCTCCATTGACCTGTCAGACTTCATAATCACATTAGCTAATCCCTCATAATAAATCTCTTTCTATATATCTAGATAGATAGATAGATAGACAGAGTTGATCCTATTGGTTCTATTTTACTGGAGAGCCCTGACTATACAGAGCATCTTATACTTTTGAATGATAATCATATTAAGGACAATCTATAGTCCATTATAGACCAGGATATACCATAGACTCTCTAAATTAGTAGGAGGAAATTGAAATGTATTCTTAATCCAAACGAATTGCAAGGGCCCTTGTAAGTTCTCCTAGTCCACTTCTTGATTTCTCTACCTCTTGATATGTCTAAATATCCATCATAGTTAAGCAAAATGTAATTAGAATTCAACTTGCTAAGTATAGGGGCACCTGGGTGGCTCAGTCGGTTAAGTCTCTGACTTCAGGTCAGGTCATGATCTCACGATTCGTGAGTTCAAGCCTCACATTGGGTCCTGCACTGAGAGCTCAGAGCCTGGAGCCTACTTCAGATTCTGTGTCTCCCTCTCTCTCTGCCCCTCCCATGCTCACACTCTGTCTCTCTCTCTCTCAAAAATAAATAAACATTTAAAAATTAAAAAAAAAACAAAAACTTTCTAAGCATTAATTGAATTTATACCATTCTAAGAAATTACAGTTAGAGAAATGAGTCCAGCTGCCTAAGATGAAGCACTGCCATATTTTTGGAAATTTTAAGATAAGGCTATCCTCTGCTTTCTTGAGGTGTCTTCTCCCTCTAACATGCTTGGAGGTGATGGCCTCCAAAGGCTAAGGCTTAGGAAGGTAAAACAAAGAGAACTATCAAAATAAAGTCTTCTCCTCCTAAGAAGAGTTGACCTAGTAAAATTTTTCTCTGTAATGCCTTGGAAATGAAAAAAGTTCTGACTTTCCTTAACTGGTTCTCCCCCATGCTCAATTCATTCATAGAGAGAATTTCCTTTCTTGGACCGTCAAACATAACACATAGATATGTAGAAATTTTTCAGTAAACATATATTGAGGACTTCCTATGTGTCTGGCACTACAAAGAAATGAAAAAAGACATACGGCATTGCCCTGAATGTTGCATAATCAAGGAGAGATGTAACATGTAAATATTTAGCATTTCACTCAAAGACCAGTGAGGAAAATGGAAATATTCTAGGTATTTCATCAAAGAAATTTTTAAATGGGGAATTGATTACACATTTGATAGAAGTATTGATAAAACAAAGAGGGGTGATGAAGCAACCCAGAGATTAACCAAAACAGGAAACCACTACCACATCTAGAGGTAGAAGGCTAGAGGAGGAGGTGTTAACAGAACCCAGAAACCTCAAAAGATGTAGCCCCTGCTGGAAACTGGAAAACATTCTTAGAAACAGAGAAAGAGAGAGAGGCAGAGAGGAAGAGACTCAGTTATCCCTTCCTCTGCCCTCCATTCTCCTTCCAGAGCCTCCCATAAGACAAATTCATTTAAAAGGGGTTAGTAAGGGAGCCAGAGAAATGGAGTTTAGAGAAGGAAGAGGAATGGACCTGAGAAATAGGAAATGATTGGTATATGAAGCAGTGGTCCTTTAGGTGAGTCTAATCTGTATTCTCACTTTGGCATACCAAAGCAAGCTTCCAGGAGAACTCATGTTTATAGGAGAACTCCATGGTCACATGTACCTCCTGAAGACCAGATTGCCCTCATCCAAATTTTATTATGCCTCTACTATGTATCCTATCAGCTTATATATACTCAGTTTGCACAGTTGACAAAGACTGACACATGTCCATTAATGATTTTTAGAATGTGAATATTTTACCTCTCATGTATATTTTAAGCTTTTCTCATACCATATAGTGTTTCCTTCTGCAACCTGTATCCATCCTCTATACCCACACTCTGCCCTAGATTTCTAGGTAGTGTAGACAACTTCTGTATTTAGAAATAGCTTGACCATGCATTTTAAGATATTAAACTAGTAATGCTTCATGAAAAAAATGTCTGTGGCCAAGTTAGGGAACACCGTATATTGTTTTCCTCTTAGAGATTTGCAATGAAGTTGGTTAATGTAAAGACTCAGAAAAGTCCTCCAAGGTTTCTCAAATTAATTGAACACAGAAAACTTTTGTTCTTATAATGCCTATTAATACTCCATGAATACACTTTGATAAACACTGATTCAGATCATGTCACCACAATGTCAGTCTTAGCATCAGTAGCATTTATTGTTCAAAGCATTGTGTGAGGTACTACTGGAGATATTGAATTGTAAGATACAATCTATTCCCACAGATGATTATAATAAAGTTGAGCCTGAACATATAAATAGAGAGATAAATAATACTTTAAGGCAGCATGGCATAAGTACCAAATGGGTGGTCCAAACAAAGAGTGCAGCGAGGGTAAATAGGAGGCAGTACTGTTGTAATCTAAGTGGTTGGGGGAGGTTCTAGAAAAATATGAGACTTTAGTTAATTCTTGGGAGAAAACGCACATGTGCACACACACACAGAGGCAAAAATCTGGATGGCATATTTGGGGAAATTAAGAAGACCAATTTAGACTTGTTCAAGTAGGTAGGGTCAAAGTGTAAAATATCTTGCTTTGATTTCTATAAGGATCTGGATCTTCATTATGCAGGCCAAGAAAACTATCAGGGGTCTTTGAGAGAAGAGGGAGCATCTCAGAGGTGTGTTTATAGAAAGTGTGCTCCCCTCACCAATTACAACAAAACTGTTCAAAAAAGCCTTTACCTTTGATCTCTGTCTTAGCCTAGGCTCCACCCAAAAGCAGAGCCTAGGACAAAATATGTGTGCAGATACTTGAGCCAGAATGAGCCAGAAAGGGGGACTAGGAAGAGTACAAGAGGGAAGAGGGGAAGCCAATCAATCAAGTCCCTCACCACTGTGAGCAACTGAGGCTTGGTCCCCCTGGAACCCTCTAAGAAAACCATGAAGAATACATCTCAGAATTATTCACTCAAGAAATGAAAGACAGGAAAATTTATCTACTAATGCCCATCCCCATTAATCAAGGGGGATCTGCATATATGCTCCACAATGCCCAAGTGAGTTTCTGCAGACAATCCATTTAATGTAGGCAGAGAAGCACTGGGTCTGAGAGGAAGAAATAACCGTGAGGCTAAGGTATGGTGTTGTTGAGTTACACCTGCATGCAGCTGGTGACCCTTGCAATGGCTGGAGTAAAAAGGGGGTCTAAGAAGATGTCTATGTGAGAGGTGTCTTATATAATCTCCAAAGGAAGATCAATCCAATCCAACACCATATTTCCAGGTTCCTACCTGATTCCTTTCCCTTCAGTCCCATTCTTCAGAACTGCCACAAACCAGCAATATTCATCATCCATTCATTCAGCAAATATTTGTTGAGGACCTACCATTATCTAGGCACTGTTCTAAGCTCTGGGGTTACAGTCCTAAACAAATAGACCAAATCTCTGCCCTTGTGAAACTTATAATTTAGTTGTAGGAGAAATGTACAAATAAATATGTAACATGTTGGATAGTGACAGAAGCTATGGAAAAACAACACAAAACAATATAAGGGAATAAAGGATGCCAAATGAGGAGGAGAAGAATTTATTATTTTCTATAGCATGGGTTATAAAATGTGATATTTGCACAGAGGCATGTGGAAGAAACATACCAGATGGAAGTGAAACAATTACCAAGACCTGTAGGCAAAGCATACTTGGCCTGCCTGGGAAAGGGCAAAGAGGCCAGTGCAGCTAGAGCAGAGCAAGCAGGGGGAACGTGAAAGGAGAGGGGTCAAAGAAACAGCCTTAGAAGAGGGTGACATACAGGCTCCGTGCTGGATATGGAGCCTGCTTGACATTCTCTCTCTCCCTCTTCCTCTGCTCCTCCCCTGCTTGCACCCACGCACGCACACACTCTCTAAATAAATAAATAAATAAATAAATAAATAAATAATGATTTAGAAGGAAGGAGGTGACATAGGGCCTTGGACATCATTATAGAACTTCAGCTTTTATTCTGATTGAAATAGGATGCTATTGCAGGATTTTAAGCAGAGGAGTCACATGATGAACTTACCTTTTTGAAGGCTCATTCTGATTGCAATGGACAATAAATGTAGTGGCACAGGGGTAGAAGTGAGGAGGCCAGTTAGGAAGGTAGGCAAGAGGTGATGCTGGACCACATGAGGATGACTGCAGTGGCTCCTAAGAAATGGTATGATTCTAATTACATTTTGAACTTAGAGTTCACAAGATTAGCTGCTGCATTGGATGTGCAGTATAAAAGAGAGTGAAGAGTCAAAAATGACTCCAAGTTTTTTGACCTGAACAACTAGAAGAATAGAGCTGTCATTTAACATAAAGGAGGACTGCAGGCTTGTGGTTGGAGAAAATGAAAAGTTCAATTTAGGGCATGTTCATTTTAGGGCATGTTAGACCCAACAATATGGTCCAAATTCTAGTGACCTCAGTATATTAACTATGACTAATTGCAGAATGTACAATGTCACTGCTCCCTCAGCCCACAAATCGCCAGGTATGTAACAGATGAACATCATGATCAGTGACCAATCCCGTCACTTCTTCCAGAGTCTGTCTGTGACTGGTCACTGTGATCTCTTATTCGGTTCCCAGACAAACAGCAAAACGTGTCCTTGTGTTGCCTCTTTGTCTCTCAGTGATAAACCCACAAGACATCCCACCAAAATGAGTACTCAAAAGAGGAAATTAGCCAACAAATATGAAAGTGTAGCAAAGAAAAAAGTGGTAATGCTGGAAGTGAAATGTGAATCAAACATAAATGCAGTTATAGAAGGAACAGCTGACCAGGGAATGTTGACCCTGCCTCCAATCCAGATTCTACACCTGCAGCCACAGATGCCTGATAAAGGCAAGCTAATTGACACAAAGACAGAAAATGGTTGTTAACAAAAAAGTTGAAGATGTCCCAGAGGAGGTGACACTAGAAAAAGACTTCACATTAGAGAACCTCTTGGAGATACATCACATCATTGAAAACATGAAGGCTAAAAATACTGGAAGCTAATCCAAACTTAGAAAGGACTATGATAATTCACCAAGGCACAGAAAAGATGCTTGCTCCATACTATGTTATACAACAAAAAGAAAGCAAGCACAGTTTTAACTACTCTTGTTACGCATCTTAGAAAGAATTAAAACACTATTTCTCAATATTTCTAATGTTTAAATTAATGTATTATTCATTTCTAAATATAAATCCTTATTTTTTTCATTTCCCTATACATTTATAACTGATATTAAGAGTTTTTAACTTTTGATAAGCTTTTGAAGGCTCCCCAAAAAACATAATTTTTCCCATTGATTATTAAGAACACTTTGCACAGTTTCAACTTGCATGGTCATTATTATGGACCAATGCTGTGCAAAGTGAAGACTGCCTTTTAGGCTTAGGAAAAGAGGCCCAGGCTGAAGACATAAATTTGTGAATTATCACTGAAAAGATAATATCCCAGGATGAGATCACCTTAAGAATGAGTGTATGTAAAGAAAAGTCTAAGGACTGAGCCTGGGGTACTCTAATGATTAGAGGTAAAGGAAAGGAGTAAGAATTGACAAAAAAGGCTGACAGGGAGTGGCTAATGAGCTAGAAGGAGAACAGAGAGAGTTTCCCAAAGCCAATGAAGAAGTTTCAAGGACTGAGTAATCACCACTATTGCTAACACAAGTTAGACAAGACCAAAGAACCAGCCATTGTAGTTAGCAATATAAAGGTTGCTGGTGGCTTGCTGTTTCAGTAAGGTAAGCTGATGAGAACCAGCTTACAGCGAGTTCAAGAGAAAATAGAAAAAGAGAAAAGGGAACAATGACTATAGATAGCCCCTCTGAGGAGATTTTCTGTAGAGCATAGCTGGAATAGGGTGTTTTTAAGATGAACACTATTACAGAATGTTTATATGCAGACTAACCTAATTAACTAGAAAGTTACTGTCAAGAGATGTTGATGCTAAGGGAAGAGACAATTATTAAAACAATGTCCTTGAGAGAAGGTAACATCTTGTGCTCAAGTGGAGGAGTGTACCCTGGACAGGGACAGAGCCTAACAAGAGAGCCAAACATTTGACTTCTTCAAGACTCAGTCAGCTCAACTATGAAATGAGACTGGACTAGACCACAGGTGATCAAAGTGTGGTCCCCAGACCAACAGCATCAACATCATCTGAGAATTTGTTAAAAATCCAAACTCTCAGGCCCTAACAAAGACCTACCAAATCAGAAACCCTGAAGTGGGTCCTGCAGTCTGTGTTTTAACAAGCCCTACCACATATTCTGATACACCCTATGGCTCAGAGCCACCGGACTAGATGATCTTTAAAGTATTTTCTGGCTGTAATATCTGTGAATCTATGCTTCCATAATCTATTCCTTCCAACAACTATTCATTGTTTTCATAATACCAAAATACTACTTTCAAGTAAAAGTTTGTGAAACCCAAACTTTTTTCTAATTTTCATCAGTGCCCAAGAGCCAAATGTCTGTGTGCAGCACCCACAAACAATAATGACACTTACGCATCTTAAAATCTTGCTCATGACCATGGTGCCTACGTGGCTCAGTCAGTTAAGCAACCGACTCTTGATCTTAGCTCAGGTCATGATCTCATGGTTTGTGGGTTCGAGCCCCATGTCAGGCTCTGTGTTGGCAGCGTTGAGCCTGTTTCAGATTCTCTCTCTGCCCCTCCCCTGCTCATGTGCTCTTGCTCTCTCTTAAAAGTAAATAAACATTTTTTTTTCAAATCTTGTTCATGACCATTTCTAACACAACTTTTTTCATGGTGGAGTATTTGCCGTGGCTTGAAGGACATCAATAAGGCTTGCATTGTTTACTGTCGCTTTTTTATAATATATAAGTATACCTTTTCATGAAAAAGTCTTTGAGAATTAATAGCTATTGCTCTCAAGTTGTGTGGCATTGTTTCATATTGCTTGAAGTGAGCTATTGCCCAAGAACAGAGCAGACAAGGAAAGACAGGTGACATTAACGCCATCCCACACTGTTGGTTCTTTGTGAACTTGGGTCTCTCCAGCTACACACTTGGAGGAAATTCCATACAAACAGAGGAAGCCAGACTCTTTCTGGGAGAAGTTAGTAGCTGACTTACTACATTCGACATTTGATGCCTGCTAAAGATAAAACCTGGGAAAAGGCCTCAGGTCCTATTCTCCATTGTTGCTGCCTGGGCCCAGTGTGTATGTCTGAACTGTGCGCACATTTCCCTGGGTGGGGAGCACCATCAGCATGCAGCTGTCTGTTCAGGATTGCTGATGTTTACAGTAGCAAGTTAACACTGCTGTATGCCAAAGCATGTTGTTTCTTATTTTAAAGATGAGAACAATTCCTTCTCTCCCCCAGTCCATTGTTGTTTGGTTTACTAGACTTGCAGGAGAAGGAAGCAGTAAATTACTAAAGAAAAAAAGTGTAAATCTCACCAGGGTGTGCTCCTTGAATTTGGATGAAGTTTAGCATACCAATCAGATGTGATGATACAGAAAACAGGTCCTCTTGTTTTATAGTAAGTTGGTTCAGGGGAGTGAAATAAAAGTCATTACACACTTGCCTGTGTTGGTATCTGCACCCTTCTAGAAGTTCCAGGCACTGCCTAGCTTGATGGCTCCAGAAAGCCATCTGGTTAGCAAGCAGTAAGGACTCAGCAGGCCAAGGAGAATACTCACTGCCAGTAAGATCTCTCCATGGTTTCCCAAAGTCTTTTCCTTATTTAACTCCAGTAGTTACTATTACATTGTCCCATCAGTGTCTGTTAATAATTATGTGCTACAGTGTACATTGGGTGGCGGGGGGGTGGGGGGGAATGGGAAGGCATAACTCTCTCCTCAATCACAAAAGGAAAAGGAAAAGAAAGGAAGATTTATCTTAAATTATTTTTTAGTAACACAAATTATTTTCAAACCACATCTATGAAAAGCCAATATTAAAGAAAGGCCAGTAGATATATAAAGAAGTTACCTATAATCTTTTTTTTTTTTAATTTACATCCAAGTTAGTTAGCATATAGTGCAACAATGATTTCAGGAGTAGATTCCTTAATGCCCCTTACCCATTTAGCCCATCTTCACTCCCATAACCCCTCTAGCAACCCTTTGTATGTTCTCCATATTTAAGAGTCTCTTATGTTTTGTCCCCCTCCCTGTTTTTATATTATTTTTGCTTCCCTTCCCTTATGTTCATCTGTTTTGTCTCTTAAAGTCCTCATATAAGTGAAGTCATATGATATTTGCCTTTCTCTGACTAATTTCATTTAGCATAATATCCTCCAGTTCCATCCATTTAGTTGCAATTGGCAATATTTCATTCTTTTTGGTTGCCAGGTAATATTCCATTGTGTGTGTGTATACATATATATACATGTATGTACATACATATACATACACATGTATACATACACACACACACACACACACACACACACATCTTCTTTATCCATTCATCCATCAATGGACATTTGGGCTCTTTCCATACTTTGGCTATTGTTGATAGTGAGAAGTTACCTATAATCTTAATAAATCATCTACTTCCTCATTCTATTCAACAAACCTTTCCTGAACGCTGTCAGTTGCTGCCTGGCTTAGCCATCTCTCTCTACTGCAATAGTCTCAACCCTAGCTGTATGTACACTGGGGTCACCTAGCAGAGCTTCAGAAGTTACTGAGCCTGAGTCCCCCAAGATTCTGAGGATTTGTGAAAATTCTCCTCAGGTGGTTCTAAAGTGTAGCCAAAGTGGAGACACTGCTCTGCTGGCTCCCTCTCTTTTCCCCTCAGCTCCCATCCACCCTTCAAAACCAGCACCTCTGGTTTCCCTCCTCCTCAGCAGAGGCTGAGGTAATAAAGGCAGACCTGGTAGTTCTTAAGGCACAGATTCTCAAATTGCCTAATGTAAGAATCACTGGGGCACTTAACAAAAATAGACATTTCCAGGCCCCTCCCCTGGAGATTCTGATTTAGTAGTTCTGGGACAAGGCCCTAACATCTACATTTGCTCCCCATGAAGTTCATATGAATAGCAAAGTGGGGAAACACTATTTTAGGACTTTTCTACTCAAAGTGAGGTCAGTAGACTAGCAGCACTGACATTATCTGGGAGCTTATTAGAAATGCAGAATCTTAGGCCCCATTCCAGACCCACTGAAACAGAATCTGCATTTTAACAAGATCTCAGGTGATTCATATTCACATTACAATTTCCCTAGCTAGTTTCCCTAACTTTGATCTCTAAAGCTTTTATTCTTCCTTTTTCCTGTCAGATTAATTCAGCCTCACCTCTGCATTGCAATAACAATTACTCATGAGAAATAATTATACTGAAACTGATAAAATACATTATCTGAGTTATCATAAATGAGCTAATTATTTTAAAACATTTCCTTGAATGGTGTTTCCGGCTTCTTATACTCTTTTTTGGTAATATGTAGGATGAGCCTTAGAGAGCATCAGAGACCCTCAACATCAATTTAAGAATGGAATGTTGTACTTGGTTCAATAAATAATAGGTAATAATCTACTTAAAAGCATAATAAACACTAACTAGAAGCTAAGGATAGAAAAGAATTTTTTAAGTTTATTTATTTATTTATTTATTTATTTATTTATTTTGAGAAAGAGAGAGACAGGCAGAGAACAAGGGGGAGAGAGAGAATCCTGAGGCTTGATCCCACGAACTCGTGAAATCATGACCTGAGCTGAAATCAAGAGTCGGTGGCTTAACCGATTAAACCACCTACACACCCTGAAAAGAATTTTAAAAGTAACTTAGTCCTTAAATTTTTTTTTTAATTTTTTCAAGAGGGGGGCACCTGGGTGGCTCAGTCAGTCGAGCATCTGACTCTTAATTTCAGCTCAGGTCATGATCCCAGAGTCATGGGATCAAGCCCAACATGAGGCTCATATTGAGCCTTCTTGAGATTCTCTCTCTCCTCTTCCTGCCCCTCCCCTGCTAACATGCATGGTCTCACTCTCGCTCTCACTCTCTCTCTCTCTTTCTCTTTAAAATAAAAATAAGAATAAAAGTAACCTAGTCCTACCATTAATCTGAATCACTACAAATCCCCAAATCAAGCAGCCGTTCAGTTTAGACATGGACACCCCCCCCTAGTGACAGAGAACTCATTACCTCTCTAGGCAGTCCATTTCATCTTTCGTCAGCTCTGATAAAAAGATTTTCATACACTGAAAAAAATGTTTTTCTATCTTTCTTTTAATTAGAAAGTTTTTTTGTTTTGGAAAAAATTATAGAATTTTGCAGATTATGAAACAATTTATAGCAAGGACAAAGTTTCTCTGCATGGTTAACTTAATGTACATATTAAAAATGTCTAAATCAGTGACAGCCAGCACGCTGGCACTGTGTATACACTGGTAAACAAAGGACATTCCCTGCCCTCAACAAACTTGCAGCCTAATGATACACAGAATAAATCAGGAGTTAATATTACTCAGCCATAAAAAAAGAATGAGATGTTGCCATTTGCAACATGAATGGACCTCAAGGGTATTATGCCAAGTGAAATAAGTCAAACAGAGAAAGACAAATATCATATGATTTCATTTATATGGCAATCTAAAATAACAAAACAAATGAAAAAAGCTAAACAGCAGAAAGAGACCCATAAATATGAAGAACAAACGAGCGGTTGCCAGAGGGCATGAGGGCTGGGGGCTGGGCAAAATGGGTGAAGGGGAGTGGAGGGTACAAGGTTCCAGTGATGGGATGCATAAGTCGCAGGGATAAAAGGACAGCATGGAAGGTATAGTTCATGGTCATGATATTGTAATAGCACTGTATGGTGACAGATGATAGCTACACCTGTGGTGAACATAGCATAACATATAGAGTCGTCAAATCACTATGTTGCACAGCTGAAACTAATGTAACATTGTGTGTCAACTAGGATTCAATTTAAAAAATAAATTTAAAAAATCAGGAGTTAAGTACTTTGTGATATATGATAAAACAGGTAAATGCAGCATTCTAGAAGTTTATCAGAGTGACACCTAATCCAGTGTGAAGGTTGACCATCCTTGAGAAGCGACATTGAAGCTGAAGCTGAAGCATGAGTGACTCTAAGTCAGTGTTGCCAGTTTTTGCATTGCATGAAATGGTTTTATCTTTTCTTCAATGTTATATTGAATTTCTCTTAAATGATGATAACTTTCTACTTGCTTTTGGCTTTCAAACCTTAGAACAAGTCAATGCAAACATGCAATCTCATATCTGATTTAAAGCCTCTAGCACATTTAATGTGTTAGGACTGGGAGGAGGATAAAGGAAAAAGACAAGTGTCTTATCTAACTGGACCCGGTAATGGTTTTCTCAGTACACCTCTGGTTAACAAGGGATTCTCCTGATGCAGGATCTCTTGCAGGCACACGTATGTGTGGCCCTCAAAGGGCCCCGCAAGTCCTTCCCACCACACAGTTCCCAGACCCTTCTCCTCCTCTACCCCCACCGGCTGGTCCATCCCACAGCTTCCAGGAACTGATGCCCCTTGCCAACAGGTAGTGTTCCTGGCTCAGGTATTGACAAGAGGGCTTAATTTAGCTGCTTTTCATGGTGTCCGTTATCCAGTTTGCAAAATACATGGTCAGCACACACACCAAAAAATATCATATTTCTAAATACTAGGAATGAACAATTAAACACCAAAATTTTAAAGACAATATCATTTAGAATACCCTCCCCAAATTAAGTACTCAGGTGTAAATCTAACAAGAATGTGGATGCTCTGTGCTGAAAATTATAAAAGGCTAATGAAATAAGACCTAAATAAATGGAGACACATAACCATGTTTGCAAATTAAAAGACTCAGTATGCTCAAAATATCAATTCTCCCCAAATTGATCTAAAGGTTTTTAACACAATTCCAATCAAAATCTCAGCAGAACTTGTTGTAGATGTATACAAACTAGTTCCATAACTTATATGGAGAGGCAAAGGAACCACGATAGCCAAAATGTATGCTACTGATTATAAAATAACTAATAAACGTGGTAATCGAGACAGTGTTATCAAAGAAGGGATTCAGCCGTAAGTTGATGGAACAAAATTAAGAGTCACACAAACAATGTCAATTGACAGTTGAAAAAAGATACAGAAACTCAAAAGAGAAAGAATAGTCTTTTCAACAAATAGTGTGGAACACATGGACATCCACATGCAAAAAACAAACTTCACCCTAAATTTACACTTTATACAAAAATTAAATTAAAATGGACCTCTGATCTAAATGTAAAACAGAATACTTTATAAAACATGGAAAAATATCTTCAAGACCTCAGGTTAGGCAAGTTCTTAAACATGACACTGAACACACAACTCACTTTAAAAATTAACAAATTAAACTTCATCGGAATTAAAAACCTTTCTTCTGAGGTTCCTCAAAAAGCTAAACATAGACTTACCATATGACTCAGCAATTCCACTCCTAAGATGCCAAAAGAACTAAAAGCAGGAACTCAAACAAATACTTGTACACCCATGTTCACTTCAGCATTATTCACAATTGCCAAACGTTGAAAACGGCCCAAGTGGGCATTAAATGAATGGATAAACAAAATATTCTATACACAAGCAATGGAATATTATTCAGCCTCAAAACGAAGTGAAATTCTGATATGTGTTATCACATGAATAAACCTTGAAAATGTTATACTTTGGGGCCCCTGGGTGTCTCAGTCGGTTGAGCCTCCGACTTCAGCTCAGGTCACGATCTCACAGCTTGCGAATTCTAGCCCCAGGTCGAGCTCTGTGCTGACAGCTCAGAGCCTGGAGCCTGCTTTGGATTCTGTGTCTCCCTCTCTCTCTCCCCCTCCCCTGCTCACACTCTGTCTCTTTCTCTCTCAAAAATAAATAAACATTAAAAAAAATTAAATAAAAAGAAAGAGAATGTTATACTTTGTGAAGTAGGCCAGTCACAAATATTGTGACTCCACTTATATGAGGTACCTAGAATAGGCAAATTCAGAGAGACAGGAAGTAGAATAAAAGTTACCAGGAGTCAGGAGCAAGAGGGAATGGGGGAATAGTTTAACGGGTACAAAATTTCAGTTTAAGGTGGAAAAAGAAGATTTGGAAATAAGTAGTAGAGATGTGGTAATATTTCCACAACACTGTGAGTGCAATAAACTGGGTACTTTAAAATGGTTTAAATTGTGTGTATATTTACATACCCAAGAAAACATTATATTAATTATATTATATCATATTATTTATATAAACAAGAAAATAATAGGGGAAAAAACCTTTCCTCTCTGAAAAACTCTGTTACAAAAATGAAAGGACAAGCTATAGACTGAGAGAAAATATCTACACATCACATGTCCATTAAAAGACTTGTATCCAGAATATATAGAGAACTCTCAAATTTAACAGTAAGGACAGACAATAAGTGAGCACAAAATTTAAAACAAACAATTAAAATTTGAAATAACAAATTAAAAAGCTTAACAGTAAGAAAAAAACAATTTTAAAAAATAGGCAAATGATACTTCATTCAAGAGGACATACAATAGCAAATAAATTCATAAAAGGATGCTCAACATCATTAGTCATTATGGAAATGCAAATTAAAACTGTAGTAAGACATAATTACACACATATTAGGATTGCTAAAATAAAAAATCATGACAATACCAAGTACTGGACGGAACAACTGGAACTGTCATATATTACTGGTGGGAATTCAAAATGGTACCAGCCACTCTGGGAAGCAGGTAGTTTTAATTTTAATTTTATCAAACTAAACATGTACTCATCATACCGTATGACTCACCAGTGACACCCTTAGTTATTTATCTTTAAAAAATAAAAATTATGTTCACCCCAAAACATGTACACAAATGTTTAGAGCAGCTCTATTTATAATCTCCAAATCTGGAAACGACTCAAGTGTACATCAATGGTCAATGGGTAAATGAATTTTTTTTTAATGTGGTACATCCATCTAATAGAACACAACTCAGTAACAGAAAGGAACCAACTTCTGATAGTATCTTAGTCAGTTTAGGCTGCTATAACAAAACATCATAGATTGGGTAGTTTAAACAACAGACGTTTATTTCTCACAGTTCTGGACACCAGGAAATCCAAGTTCAAGGTGCTGGCAGATTCAGTTCTTGGTAAGGGACTGACTCACAAGGCTGAGAGAGAGCTCTGGTTTCTCTTCCTCTTCTTATAAGGACTCTAATCCCATCATGGGGACTCCACTCTCCTGACCTCATTTAAACTTAATTACCTCACAAACATACAACATAAATGAATATCAAAGACATTATACTCAGTGAAAGAAGCCAGTCTCAAGAAGCTATATACCATATGCTTCCATTTATATGATATCATGGAGGGGCGCCTGGGTGGCTCAGTCGGTTAAGCGGCCGACTTCAGCTCAGGTCGTGATCTCGTGGTCTGTGAGTTTGAGCCCCGCGTCGGGCTCTGTGCTGACAGCCCAGAGCCTGGAGCCTGTTTCAGATTCTGTGTGTCTCCCTCTCTCTCTGACCTTCCCCTGTTCATGCTCTGTCTCTCTCTGTCTCAAAAATAAATAAACGTTAAAAAAAAAAATTTTTTTTTTAAATGATATCATGGAAAAGGCAAAACTGTAGGCACTGAGAACAGATCAGTAGTTGCTGGGGGTGAGTGGTGGTGAAGGACATGACAACAAAAGGGTAGCATAAAAGAGTATGTTGGGTGATAGAACTCTTCTGTATCTTGATTGTGATGGTTGTTGCATGAATTTATGTGTTAAAACTCCTAGAGCTATACACTCCTCCAAAAGAGTCAATTTTGCTGCATGTTCATTTTAAAATTAAATTAAATTAAAAGATGGCAACAGATGCTAGTTGGGGAGCTAAGTATCAGAAAAGAACATTTTCTAA
The DNA here is from genome assembly GCF_023721935.1 of Panthera uncia. Lineage (NCBI taxonomy): Eukaryota > Metazoa > Chordata > Mammalia > Carnivora > Felidae > Panthera > Panthera uncia. Next base: position 48,311,034 of record NW_026057586.1, on the reverse strand, counting down.
CCTAAGTGTACTACCGGTGAGATCATTACTAGTTATAAGTAGACAGTAGAGACAGTCTATTTAAGAGAAAGAAGACTAGAAGAAAAAAAAAGTAATGGAACTACAGTTAACCTTACAAATGTCAAAAGAGCAAAATATGTGGAGACAAATTAATACCAGCTTGTGAATCCAGTAGTGGAAAGAAGGCTCACTGGGAGGGAAGTAAGGCGTGCTGCTCAAGCACTGACATTCAGAGCATACTAAGAGGGATGTGAGCCTGAAGAAGAGAAGATTAACCTAATGAGAAGGAACATGAGCAACAGTCAGACCTGAAGAAGGCAGAGATGGTTCCTTCATGTCCATTTTGTCCATTTTGTTCTTTTGTTGTTGGTTTGTGGTTTGTTTTTTTTTAATGTTCACTTATTTATTTTGAGAGAGAGCACATGTAGAGGAGGGGCAAGGAGAGAGGGAGAGACAGAATCCCAAGCAGACTCCATGCTGTTATTGCAGAGTCTGACTCCAGGCTCAATCCCACAACCATGAGATCATGACCTGAGCAGAAATCAAGAGTCAGACGCTAAGCCACCCAGGCACTCTCCCTCAAGTGTCCACTTTTGAAGGGAGCAATAAAGACAGCCATTGATCGGGTGTCTGAACCCAGGAAAAGTCTCCCAAGAGCTTGGAGCTGCCCAGGGAATAGGGCCCCAGAGGAAGCCATTGGCATTCCCTTGAAGTGCCCTGAGGAGAGCTACCAGGATATATACTAAAGCCCAAGTTAAGTAAGTATTGTGTACATTAAGGGTAAGGTGGGGCAGGGCAGTGAAGAGTCCAGTCCCAGCAGTTCATTACAAATGACAAAATCTAAATCTTCCATGCTTGGGTCATCTCTGTTCAAATGGAAATAGAGATGGATAATGGATGAACTGTTTGCTTCTTTCATCTATAGTTTGGGATAGGGTAGAAGACTTTAGGTTTTCAGTTACAAGGAGCTATTAACTTAGACTTTCAAAATGAGAGTAAATTCTTTGAAATAAAACAGCATTATAGAGGTGAGCAGGTAATTTAAGAATTTTAATTATTGTATAGAAAATAGTAATGCATGGTGATGATATCTTAAAATATTTTTACTATATATACCATATAGTCTTTTTACATTTATTTCTGAAATGAATTCCTTAATGTAGCAGAGCAGTATGTAGATTACTATAATTTTCCACCAGAGGGAGCCTCAAGACTGTGTTTTCCCCTTGGGACTCTTCGTTTAACCAGTACTTTGGCCAAAATGTCTATCACATGTTGGTACTGAGACAATCCAAGATGGAGAAAAGATGTATGATTTGGAACGAGATAAAAAGATAAAGAAGAGAGGAGTGGTTCTGGCCTCCTTAAATGTCCTGCTTTTCCTCTGGGTTTTGGGAGGACTTTCTCCTGATCCTCTGGGGTGGGCAAAGTGGGGCTATTTGTCTGCCTTGGAAAGCAGAACTCTAGCCCTGTCTGAGCTGAACAAACTGTATAGGAGTACTCCCACTCCACCCACTGGCTGCCAAAGGAATGTGTCGTTCAGCTCAAGGAGGCATTTACTAAATTTCAGGAGATCCCTCCAAGGATTATAAATGCCCTGACAGAGACAAAGGCAACCCAGCCCTTAGCCATACCATAGAATTTGGTGGAAGATGGTTTTAGTCTTGGGAAGGCTTCCTTTGTTAATTCACTCAACATAGAGGAAGCATTTACTGGGCAGCAGGTATTGTTTCACGTTTTAAAGTGGCTGCCTAATAATAAGAAAGATCTAACAATGAAATGAGCCCATGATTAGAACAATACAAAGACTGCTTTAAAACACATTTCTGAACAGAACATATTGTTAGTGTAGTCTACATTTGAGGTCCTAGAAAACACCTATATGTCACCTATTCTGTGCAAAGGGAGGTTCAAAACTAGAAAAGACTTCTTGACAGACAGATATTAAGAAATGTACAATGTACAAATGCACTGAGAGTTTTCTCTTCATCATTCTTTTAAAACAAATCAGACATATGTGGTTGCGCAATACTTTCCATTCATAATCACCTAACTTCCCACATTAAGCCTCCCAAACAGACCTTGAAAATGAAAATAAAATTAAACTCTCAGCTTACCACCCACTCAGAAACAAACACACACCTCTGCATGGCTTGGCTTTTGTTTTTTTAATGACTTTAATTTACTGAAATAATTTTAAATTATTGCTTATCATTAAAGAGTGTTTCCTCTATTTCTGACCAGTTTTTTTTTTTTTATAACTTTAAATACCACTTTATTTTAACAAGTAAGACTTTGGGGTCTGGAGGATGGGGTAAAAGTGGGGTCCTGACAGAGGAGTGCTTTTCCCTTACTACTAGTTCAGCAGATTGATATGAGGAAGCATGACTGGTGTTCAGAGTACAAGCCCACAGGTCTGTAATGGGGGGAAAAAAAAAGTCTTAGCATTCTTTTCCTTGGGCTCTAATCAGCTGAGGGAACTAGTGAAAGATGACGTACAAGATGGAATTTTTTCAGTGAGATCCTCTCCAGACATGGTTTCTGATGCAAAAATGCTCTCACCAGGTTCGAGGGGTGCAGGTGTTCCCACAGCTGCAAACACCGAGACAGCCAGGGGATGGCCCTGGGCCTCGGCGCTGGGTAGCCAGCTACAGAATTCCAGGGACAGGGGGCCCCTGATGTCTGCCAGCAGTCATGCAAGCGAGTGGGAATTCAGCTTTGGTTCCAGGGGACATAAAATGACCCGTTTCAGTAAAATAGAAACTTAAGAGGGAAAAACAAACCAGCATAAAATGTAAACTTAGCTATGTCTGTTTTGGTCCTTGAGGAGCAGAGGTGATCAGAATGACTGCAGAGACTCTGACACCTCACCCCTTCCTTTGGTTCGTGAACAGACACAGAATTGCAAGAACTTTAAGAGCCAAAGGTTAATCACAGAAAGGGATCAGTTTCCAGCTCCCAGGAACAAATCTGTGTAAGAAATTTGATGACATGTTCCTGGATTGACCGTTAAAAAACATTTTCCCAAATAACACCAGCTAACTTTCTGGATTCTATCTTTGGGACTATCCCCAAATTCAGTGGGGAAATCACTGTATTAAATCAGTTCAATTTTACTGGGGTATGATACAATTTGCAAAGCTGTATCATACAACCACATAGTTAGTGTGGATGAAAATACTATTAATTAGAGATAAGCATTTGTCCAAGAACTTGCTGTAATCGGATCTTGTGGGGAATTTAGTTCAGTACTTTGCCAATCAGAAATACAAAAGAGATTTAAATATGAAAAATTGAGTCCTCTAACTTACAGGAATAGGTTCTTGTAAATTTTTCTTTTTAAGAAAAAAAAATGTGTTCACTTCATCACACTCCTCTTCCTTTCTTAAGAAACATGACTTTGTTGAAAATAATAAGCAACGAGTCTTAATTTTTGGTATTATCTTTTTAAAAGACTTTCTAAAAATTGCCTTTTAAAAGTAGTTTAGGATTGATCCCCCAAAAAAGTTATACTTAGATCATAAAAATAAAATTTCTAGGAGCACCTGGGTGGCTCAGTCGGTTGAGCTTCCAACTTCAGCTCAGGTCATGATCTCACAGTTCGTGAATTCAAGCCCCACATTGGGCCCTGTACTGACAATTCAGAGCCTGGAGCCTGCTTCAGATTCTGTGTCTCCCCCCTCCCCCTCTCTTTCCCCACTCGCACTGTCTCTCTTTCTCAAAAATAAACATTAAAAAAAATTTTTAAATAAAATTTCTAAATAAAATTCTTTTAGAAAGGCTTTTACAAGATAATTTTAAAAATGTAAAGCTCACTGCACATTTCTTTATGAAGACTGGAAATTAGACATGAAAAAGTGATGAAATTTCTAAACAATCAACTTTTTAATGACAAAACATTTATCTCAGAGCCTAATATATTTTTGTTTCCTAATGGCAACGGTATAAGACAAAGGGGCGCCTGTGTGGTTCAGTGGGTTAAGCATCCAACTTCACCTCAGGTCATGATCTCGTGGTTCACGAGTTCCAGCCCCACATCGGGGTCTGTGCTGACAGTTCAGAGCCTAGAGCCAGCTTCGGATTTTGTGTCTCCCTCTCTCTTTGCCCTTCCTCTGCTTCTGCTCTGTCTCTCTCTGTCTCTGTCTCTGTCTCTCTCTCTCTCAAAAATAAACATTTTTTTAATTAAAAAAAAAAAAAGACAAAGTCCTACAAGAATGAATTCAGAAAAACATGTGACCTAGCGAAAGGAACACAGTCGTTCAAGGTAGGTCCAGGCCTAGAACACTAGTCTCCTTATCCAGTGCTCTTTCACTGTCATCATGATGTTCCTCTCTCCCCTGACTTGTCCTTCAATGATTTAGCAGGTGTCCCAAGCCCTCCTCTTGGTGCTGAGTCCCTGGACCTCCCTGGCCTGGTCTTCTTGATGCAGCCCCTCATAGCCCACCTGGCCTCCCTCAGTTCATCCTTCCCTGATCATTCTTTCTTGCCTTGTACTAATAAGGCCATGCTAACATATGTCTGGCCTTTTTCTCCATCAAAAAGCCATATCCCCTTCCCTCAACCCCAGAACTAGGTTAGTTAATTTGCCTAATAGACATATCTGTCCATACACTAAGGAAAAAAAGCTATAGATGCTCTCCCCACTTGTAGGTAATATATGTAGTGTTTGAGACAGAGAAGACATTACAAAGGCATTGAGGCACTCCATGGAGGTGCCACCCTGCAAGTCTATGCCCAAGGCCAGTTATGACTACTAACCACATAGACCATGGAAATCCAACTGTTACCTTTAAGAATAAGTATTTCAACACAAGAAGATTCTGGCCTTTGGTAAACCAAGATCAATGTAACAATACAGTTGGCAGTTTACAAAGTAGCAAATAATAACTTCTATATAGTGAGCACCTGCCCCAGGCCAGACACTATCACTAATTAGTTAATTATTTAATTAATTAATTCAATATCTGTTCATGAATAACCAGCTACTTGCTAGGCACATTTTAAGGTCTGGAGAGAAGAGAAAGCATGATGTTTTCAAGATAATTCAATAAGATCAGAATATGCAGTTGTTTTCAGAAGTGAGTGGAAAGAGATGAGGCCTAAGGGGCAAACCAAAGGGCAAACAATGAAGGAGTCTTGGTGCCACACGGATTTTTGATATTGATCTTTTAGAAAGAAAGAAAGAAAGAAAGAAAGAAAGAAAGAAAGAAAGAAAGAGAAAGGGTGGGAAGTCCTGTCGGACTCAGTCGGAAGGACGTGTGACTCTTGTTTCTCAGGGTTGTAAACTCAAGCCCCATACTGGGTGTAGAGATTGTTTAAAAATAAAATCTGTAAAAAAAAGAAAAAGAAAAGGAGGGCAGGAGCGAGGGAAGCCACGGAAGAGTTCTAACTGGGAAGAAATTTGCATTTGAGAAAAATTCTTCTGGCAGCAATATGGAGAATGGATGAGAGAGAAGCAAGATTAGAGAGAAGGTGATCAGTAAGTAATCCAGGAGTGAGATGAGAACAAGAACAGAGATGGGAAAAGAGAGAATCAGAAACATCTGAGAGAGTAGAAGTAGAATTAACAGTTCTTAGTAACTATTTGAATGAGGTGAGCTGGGAATGGAAATTGAAGGTGACTCCCATGTTTCCTGTTTGGATAGTTGGGTGAATGGAAGTACCATTGATGAAGATAAGAATAAACATCTTTCAGGAAGAAGTTAATGCTTTGATTTTGTCCACTGGATTTCAGATGTTGGTGGAATGTCTAACTGTCCAATAGGCAATTGGCTGTAGAGATCTGGAACTTTGAGGTATCAAGAACTGAAGATACAGATTTGGTAGTTTCAATGAATCAATCAGTAATCCTCACCAACAAATCTATAAAAGCCAGTATTATAAAAACCATATAAAAAGTGCATAGTGTACATCTATGGATTTTATCTGCCTAGAAACCCCTTTCTTACTCATCTAGTAACAGCCTCTCCCTTCTTTTAGGCAACTGCTCTTCCCCCACCGCAGGCATGTAGTTCAGGTGGAGCCAATGTGGTGCCCTGTGCTCTCCAGGGCCAGTGACCCAAACTGGGCCATTACAATATCTTATACTTTTGTCCACAGTGCTAGAGTGACCTGACCAGAGCCTCTTATCTAGGTTTTCCTGAATTGTAACTGGGATGAAGGGCCCCTTCCCTTGACAGCAAAGTTGCACGCATGTCAGCACATAACCGCTGGCATACAGCACAGACAGGCAGACCTGCAGTAGAGGGCCTCAGACTGGGGCCCATGAGAAGTAGAGAAGGCAACCCCAACTGCAATAAGACCTCAGTTCCCATTGTGCTCTGTTACACCCCTGCTTTTCCAGTTATATCAATAATAAATTCTTCCCAGGATCCAAGCTAGTAGCTGAGTTTCTGCCACTAGTAACCAGAAGTTCTGACTAATATAGAAATTGAGACTTAGATTGGCTAAATCACTTAACCAAGCCAGGTAGAAGGCAGAAATGAAATCAGACCCAGGGTCAGGGAAATCTGACCACTGCACCATGCTGCAGAGTACTGAGTTCTAAGGTGATGCCCACTTTTTGGCTGGAGACTCTCAGGCTATGTTACATGAATAAAAAATTAAATAATGAGTCAAGAGGGGCACCTGGGTGGCTCAGTCGGTTGGGCGTCCGACTTCAGCTCAGGTCATGATCTCACTGTCCATGAGTTCGAGCCCCACGTCGGACTCTGTGCTGACAGCTCAGAGCCTGGAGCCTGCTTCCGATTCTGTGTCTCCCTCTCTCTGGCCCTCCCCCACTCACACTCTGTCTCACTCTCTCTCTCAAAAATAAATAAACATTTAAAAAAAAAAAAAATGAGTCAAGAGCCAGGTTCAAATTCAGACAAGCTCAATCACTGCAGTATTAGGCAATCAATTAATCTCCTTGAGTTCCATTTGTAAAATGAAATAAATGTATGTCTTTCTCACTTCATAGGGATTTGGTTAATTAAGAGGCTAATATACATGGGGCAACTGGGTGGCTCAGTCAGTTAAGCATCTGACTCAGTTTCGGCTCAGGTCATGATCTTGCAGCTTCGTGGGTTTGAGCCCTGCATCAGGCTCTGTGTTGACAGTATGGAGCCTGCTTGGGATTCTCTCTCTCTCCCTCTCTCTCTCTGCCCCTGCCCCACTTGCACTGTCTCTGTCTCTTTCAAGAATAAATAAACTTAAAAAAAAGACACTAATACATGTGACAGCATTTTGAAAATAATAAAGAACGTATCCCATGGTAAGCGTTGCCAATCTCGATCAGTAATAGAAATGTGTATTAAATCCATTCTCTCTTTTGTTGCTTAAACCTACAATCTTAGGGGTGGGAAACAGAAATCCAGAATGTTATCTCATCCATGTTAATTTCCATCTGAATAAACAGTCACTTCTGTGTTATTGTTGTTACCAAACGTTTACTGAAAGCCAGACAGGGTCTGGGTGCCCTGCAAAATACAAAATCTAGAGAAATCTCTGGGAAAGGCAGGAAACCCAGAGCAATGGTTGGCATGGTACTTGGGAACAAGAAACCAAAGGTGTAGTTCCCAAGTTCCCTCATAATTAACACGGTAGTGTGTCTACATTCTGAGCCTGTTCTGTGCTGTCTTTTCCATTCCCTCCTCTCATGGGGCATTTTTAAGCTGGTAAGACAATTCAGTGTGCCTGTTTTAGGGGACAGAGCATGATGTTCTGTAATTAGGCTTGGTTCTGTTTATTGCATATACCACTTCATTTTGAAAACAGAACCCTGTCTTTTCCTTTGGGGTATTTTTTATGACATCATAAGGATGTCAATGTTTTTCTTTGCTGCACAGGTGTACCATGCTTAGACAATAGGAGATTCTTTGTTCTGAAAATGTACATGTAAATCACATTTCATCAAAATCAAATTACATCCAAACTGCAATGGAATCCCTGTAGAAACTCATATGGGAGGGTAATGTTGTGTATGGGGAAGATTGGCAGTTGGGAGTCAGGAAATCAAGATTCAAGCATTAGTTCAATCATTTCCTATTTGTGTGACTCTTGGCGAATCATTTAACCTTTTTGTCCAGTAGTTTTCACATCTGTAAAATGAAGGTGATAGCAATTTTTTACCTAACTTATGGATTTTGGTGAGCATCCACTCAGATGTTTTTGAATTGGATAAAGACTAAATCCATATCAGGGTGCCTGGGTGGCTCAGTTGATTAAGCCCCCAACTTCGGCTCAGGTCATGATCTCATGGTTTGTGGGTTCAAGCCCCACATCAGACTCTGCTGACAGCTCAGAGCCTGGAGCCTGCTTCAGATTTTGTGTCTCCCTCTCTCTTTCTTCCCCTCCCCTGCTCGCATTCTGTCTCTCTCTCTCTCTCAAAAATAAATAAATATTAAAAAAAATTTTTAAAGATTAAATCCATATCTTCTGAGATTTCAAGCCCTATTCATAAAAATCCAATTACAAGAACTGGAAACAAGGAAAGGAAGGCAATGGATGTTAAAATGAAATCATCCTAGGCAACAGGCATATTGCTGTACATAGCCAGGGCTCAGTATTTCTTGAGTGAATATTTTAAAAAGTACAACTGCTTCAGCCATTTACTATCCTGTACACTGGAAACCACAAGTATCCCTACACCCAGGTGGCACTCACTTATTCTTACAGCAAAGGTCACCAGCAACCTAATAAAAAATAATTTATTGTCCGAGGCCACAGACGTACAAACCATTTGCATATCTTAAGTCATTCATTTACCTGAGGAGTCTTTTATGTTTCAAGACAGTTCTTAGAATGTGGTTCTCAAGAAAGCAGCATCACACCCACTCCAAAATTACATTTTTGAAAAGGTAGAATCCTGGATCCCAGCCTAGATTTGGTGAATTAGGATATCTGGGGATGAAACTAGATAATTTGCATTCTAACAAACACACATACACACATACACACACGCACGCGCACATACACATAACTAACCTACTCCTACACTGTAATTCTAAAATTTGAGAATGACTTTCAGGTTTCCAAGAATAAGAAAAACAGTATCTTTGGGAAAATATGGCCCAGTAGAAATGCCTTCAATCTCCTGTGGCTTTTTCACACTAAATGTAATAAACACTTCCAGTGAGTCTTGGAAATTCATCATGCTATAAACAGTTAACTAAAATTGTATTAAACCTATAAAAAATCAGTTCCTGAAATTCCAATGTTATATAATTACACATATGCATTGTGAAATGTAATACAAATGTCACATGTTATGTAGCTAATCATCCACTGGTTTTAGTTTTTAATCTTTGGATTATTCTTAATATCTGGTTCTCTTAAAATGGGGCAAGAGCAAGGACATGGTAAACTGGAATACCCATCTTCTGAACAATGGGAAGGTCAGGAACTACATGACTGTAGGCGTCTAGGGATTGGGCAGTAAGTTGGGATAGTGATTGTCAAAACCTGCAAAGCATCTGAGATTTTGCCCTACTTGCATGCTAGCAAGTAAGCCTGCCACAGTTTTATTGTTACTGCTAGAAGATACACAATTACTGGATCAGAGAAAAGACTTTATTACTCAACCATAGCAAGCAGCATGAGCTTCACATCTGCAACCATTTCCCTTGCCTCTCAGGCCCCACAGAGGCAAAGTGGAAGTGGCCAGGTGGACGCTGAGCAAACTGTGGGTTTGTATCACAGCTGAGCAACCCCAGGCTTAGGAAGCCCAAATCTTATAATGGGTTGCAACCAACCTGCCAACCTTCGCTCCAGTAAGAGACGTTATCTTTGAGGGGAAACACTATTTTCCAAGACTGTTCACTATAAAACATTCTACTTTTTATTGTTTTTTTATTTTAATTCCAGTATAGTTAACATACAGAATTCTATTAGTTTCAGGTGTACAATACAGTGATTCAACAATTCTATATATTACCCAGTGCTCATCAAGGTAAGTGTACTCTTAATCCCCTTCACCTATTTCACTCCTCCCCCTCCCCACCCACCTCCCCTCTGGCAACCATCAGTTTGTTCTCCGTAGTTAAGAGTCTGTTTCTTGGTTTGTCTCTCTCCCTCTCTCTTGTTTCCTTTGTTTAGTTTCTTAAATTCCACACACAAGTGAAATCATACAGTATTTGTCTAACTTATTTCACTTAGCATTATACTCTAGCTCCATCCATGTCCTTGAAAATGGCAAGATTTCTTTCTTTTGTTATGGCTGAATAATATTCCAGTGTGTGTGTGTGTGTGTGTGTGTGTGTGTGTGTGTGTGTGAAAGAGAGCGAGAGAGAGAGAATATCACCTTTTCTTTTTTTTTAATTTTTATTTAACTTATTTTTTTAGTTTACAACCAAGTTAGTTAGCATATAGTGCAACAATGATTTCAGGGGTAGATTCCTTAATGTCCCTTACCCATTAAGCCCACCCCCCCCCCCACAATCCCTCCAATAACCCTCTGTTGGTTCTTCATATTTAAAAGGTTCTTATGTTTTTGTTCCCCTCCCTGTTTTTTATTATTTTTGCTTCCCTTCCCTTATGTTCATCTGTTCTGTGTCTTAAAGTCCTCATATGAGTGAAGTCATATGATATTTGTCTTTCTCTGACTAATTTCGCTTAGCATAATACTCTCTAGTTCCATCCACATAGTTGCAAATGGAAAGATTTCATTCTTTTTGATTGCCGAGTAATACTCCATTTTGTGTGTGTGTGTGTGTGTGTGTGTGTGTGTGTATACACACGTATATATATATATATATATATATATATACGTGTGTATACACACACATATATGTGTATATATATACGTATATATATATCACATCTTCTTTATCCATTCATCCATCGATGGACATTTGCGCTCTTTCCATACGTTGGCTATTGTTGATAGTACTGCTATAAACATTGGGGTGCATGTGCCCCTTCGAAACAGCATACCTGTATCCCCTGGATAAATACCTAGTAGTGCAATTGCTGGGTTGGAGGGTAGTTCTATTTTTAATTTTTTGAGGAAACTCCATACTGTTTTCCAGAGCAGCTGCACCAGTCTGCATTCCCACCAGCAGTGAATATCACCTTTTCTTTATGCATTCATCTATTAATGGACCCTTGGATTGCTTCCATAAATTGGTTATTGTTAACTCACGCTGCAATAAACACAGGAGTGCATATATCCTTTAAAATTAGTATTTTCATATTCTTCAGGTAAATACCCAGTAGCACAATTACTGGATCATAGGGTAGTTCTGTAGGAGGTTTTGAGGAACCTCCCTTCTGTTCTCCTCAGTGGTTGCACCAGTTTGCATTCCCACCAACAGTGCATGAAGGTTCTTTTTTCTCCACATCCTTACCAACACTTTTATGTTTTTTTATTTTAGCCATTCTGACAGGTGTGAGGTGATATCGTATTGTGGTTTTGATTTACATTTCCCTGAGGATGAGTGATGTTGAGCATCTTTTCATGTGTCTGTTGGCCATCTGTAGGTCTTCTTTGGAGAAATATCTGTTCATGTCTTCTGCCTATTTTTTAATTGGATTATTTTTTAATTTTTGGTGTTGAATTGTATAAGTTCTTTATATATTTTGTATACTAACCCTTTATCAGATATATCATTTGCAAATATCTTCTCCCATTCAGTAGGCTGTCTTTTTGTTTTGTTGATTGTTTCCATCACCATGCAGAAGCTTTTTATTTTGATGTAGTCCCAATAGTTTACTTTTGCTTTTGCTTTCCTAGACTCAGGAGACATACCTAGAAAAATGTTGCTATGGCTGATGTCAGAAACATTACCGCCTGTGCTCTCTTCTAAGATATTTGTTGTTTCAGGTCTCACATTTGGGTCTTTAATTCATTTTGAGTTTATTTTTGTGTGTGGTGTAAGAAAGTGGTCCAATTTCATTCTTTTGCAGTTTTCCCAACACAATTTGTTGAAGAGACTGTCTTTTTCCCATTGCATATTCTTGCCTCTTTTGTTGAAGATTAATTGACTATTTAATCATGGGTTTGTTTCTGAGCTTTCTATCCTCTTCTATTTTTTTTTTAAATATTTATTCATTTTTTGAGAGAGAAAGAGAGTGCACAAGCAGAGAAGGAGCAGAGAAAGGGAGACAATGGATCCGAAGCAGGCTCTGTGCTGTCAGCACATTACCCCAGTGCAGGGCTTGAACTCACAAACCGAAACTATAAGATCATAACCTCAACTGAAGTCAGAGGCTTAACCAGCTGAACCACCCAGGTGCCTGCTCTCCTCTTCTATTGATCCATGTGTCCATTTTTTTGTGCCAAGAACATAATATTTTGATTACTACAGCTTTGTAGTATAACTCAAAGTCTGGAATTGTGATACCTCCAGCTTTGTTTTTTTTTTTTTTGTTTTTTTTTTTGTTTGTTTTTTTTTTTTTCAAGATTATTTTGGCTATTCAGGGTCTTTTGTGGTTCCATACAATTTTAGGATTGTTTTTCCAGTTCTATGACAAATTCTGTTGGTCTTTTTTTTTAATTTTTTTTAATGTTTTATTTATTCTTGAGAGAGAGAGAGAGAGAGAGAGAGACAGAGCATGAGCGAGGGAGGGGCAGAGGGAGAAAGGGACACAGAATCCAAAGCAGACTCCAGGTTCTGAGCTGTCAACACAGAGCCCCATGTGGAGCTCAAACTCAAGAGCCATGAGATCATGACCTGAGCTGAAGTCAGACACTCAACCGACTGAGCCACCCAGGAGCCCCCTGTTGGTCTCTTTTTTTATGTTTTATTTTTTATATTTGAGAGACAGAGAGACTGAGAGCGAGAAGGAGAGGGGCAGAAAGACAGAGATAGAATCCAAAGCAGGCTCCAGGCTCCAAGCTCTCAGCATAGAGCCCAACGTGAGGCTTGAACTCATGAACCATGAGATCACGACCTGAGCCTAAGTCGGACACTTAACTGACTGAGCCACCCAGGCGCCCCAATTCTGTTAGTCGTTTGATAGGGATTGCATTAAATATGTAGATTGCTTTGAGTAGTATGGACATTTTAACAATATGTGTTTTTCTAATCCATGAGTAGGAATATCTTTCCATTTGTTTGTGTCATCTTAGATTTCTTTCATCAATGTTTTATAGTTTTCATAACCTCCTTGGTTAAGTTTATTCCCAGGTATTTTATTATTTTTGCTGCAATTATAAATGAGATTGTCTCCTTAATTTCTCTTCCTGCTGCTTCATCAGCCCATTGTATCATTCATTTGCACAAAAGAGGATTTAGTGAGAGAAAAATCCCAACTCCACTCCCTCCTCCAAGAAAAGCATAAGCAGAGCATGCAGCCTGGTAAACAGTAGGTATTCAGTAAATGTCTATTCCTTTCCCCAGTCTCCCTATACATATCTTCCACATAATCTTGGTACTTATTTACTCTTTTCTTTGACATCTTCTCTTATGTTCCTCATTTTCAACTTTATAAAAAAATGTTGAAGCTAATAGTATGAGTCACAAAGGAATTGTCCTAGGTGGTCTTACCTACAACTTCCCCAAATGTCCAAAGGACTTTTTTGGACCTTTTGTCCTGAAGTTTGACTTTGTGTTTCTATGCCTGTGTGATGACACTAGGTGGTGCTGATGGCTTTATCCAAGCTGGGACACTTTTTCCAATGAAATAAAAGGCTAGCTTACTCATTTTGAATGGATGTTTTTATACATGTAAATCCAAAGGAGCAAATCTCAATTATTAATAATAACTAGTATTATTATTAATAACTATACTTATTGAAAGTATAATGGGAAAATATTGCTTTAAGTTAAGAATGATCATGGGCCTTTTTCTTCCCAAATTATTTATTACCTATTTTACCAAGGACAGAATTCAGCTATAATTGCAGAAGCAGTCATGTTACATTTATTTTCAAGAAAAACTGTAGACTGAAATCTTCTAAACTAGAAACTCACCAGTCTTGAGGAGTGACAATGTGGAGACGTGCTTTGTAGAGCAAGGCAGAATTTTTCTTCCAGATCCAGACACGTTCAGGCAAGAACATAAGACTACAGCCAGATGCAAAGGGGAAAAATTTCCTCTGCTGGTCCAGATCAACAAACAACTAAATCCCTAAACTAAAAGACTCCTTTACCAATGTTTAATATGTTTAATATGATCAGAAACTCAACTCAAGGGAAAAAGAAAGTCTGGTCTGAGATAACTGTTTATAGACTATAAACTCACAACCAGCATGTAATCCAGTACCAATACAAAACACAAAAGAAGATTCATGTGACTCACACTTCCTTTGAATTGGATTACAGGAGAAAAACAGTTCTAATTTGTAAATGCTAAAATCTCTTACTTTTAAATAACTCACTGATTTTACAACTAAACACACATGCCAGCTTTTACTGTCTTTATCCTCTATGGATACTGGTGCAGGGTCAGGCAGCATCCTTGAAAGTAAGGTCAAAATAAAAACTATTCCAAATCTTAGTTACACTTCCACCTGGTGGAAATTCCACACCAGGCTTTAGATCTTCATTATACATCTCATGAAACTGTCTTCGTGAATGGCTGCACCTGGAAGTCTGACACCTGGAGAATTTTTTTTTTTTTTGTAGACTAGATTATTTTTAAGTACAGATAACTTTAGATTTTAAGTAAACATATCCACTCAGAGCTGCCAAGTTCTCACTGTTATCAGTAAAATGGGAAATTTAACAATAAATTAGGAAAAAATAAATATACAGGTAGATATTTATTAGTACATATTAGTTCTTGAGCAGGTAGTAGATTCTATGTCCATTATACTATTAAAAGCATAAATAAACAACTATAATAGTAGTGAGCACTGTACAATGTATAGAATTGTCAAATCACTATGTTATACACCTGAAACTAATATAACATTGTGTGTCAACTATATATCAATAATTTTTTTAATTGAAATCAATAAAAGATCCATTCAAGAAACAATGACAATAGTATTTTATGAGCCAAGGACAATGATTAATCTAATTCTGTTCACTTAAATAAATAAGTCAAAGGCAACATAACTTATTTTACATCAGTGTTGACTCCATGCCTTGCCCTTTGCATTGCCAGCTCTTCAGCTCAGTCCTAGATGATAACCTGAGCAAAGATATCTCAGAATCAAGATATCTAGTCTTCTACCTTGGTGTGAACATGAGTGAGTATCATGCTGATGATCTCATAGGGCTTCAAGCCAGAGCAAGGGGACAGGTACTTCCTTTCTGAGGAATTAAGATGTGCATAGGTCAGAAGAAACATTGGAATTTTCCTTGAAGAACACTGAGTCTAAAGTCAAAAGCTTTGAAAGCAGCCCATTAAGCAAGGGAGCTAGACAAAGGTCAGGTGTACCAGCATGGGGTCAGGACAGAAAGGACAGACACAGGGCACCCTTCTCTGTCTGAGATCCTTTACAGCCAGACCCAATGTGTGCAATGACAAAAACTTGGAACCAAGCTACAGGGAGACACAGCTCAGAAGATGAAAAAAAAGGCTCTGGTTTTGCTCAAGGTTCACAAACATTTTCTACATCAGTTCTTGATATTAAAGGTCTTCTTAAAACTAAGGAGCATGCCTTTCAGTAAGCCCAGAATGCTAAATACAAGTCAATGCCTTTGATTCCTTATTAGGAGCATACAACTATTTACTCACCAAACGTTTACCTACATTGTTCTTGGAACTCTTTTAGGCATCAGGGTCACTGTAAGGAAGAGTAGGAGACCCAGAAGTTAAACAGCAACAGACAGAATGGGCTCTGAATGTGACTTTCATATCCCTGGTAAGTGGCCTTCCTATGGACATCTTCCTCACTCTCCTTAACTCATGTGTCTACTGAATTGGAAGTCCTGGTTAACTTAGGTTCTAATTCATTTATACTTCCTGTACTATACTTGTCCCAAATGTAAAAGCCTTAAAAACTCCTATTTTCATTACACTGTCCTCTCACCAGCAGGGTACCTGATCTCCTTCCCAAGACTCTAAAATGCTACAGATGCTAATGATGATACCAAATCCAAAACAAACACATTAGCAAGTCCCTGGAAGTGTGTAGAGCAGTGAACACAAACAGGGACTTTCCACTTTGTCAAGTAAATGCATCACAGACCTTAGCCCAGGCAGTTACCAGGTTAGGCATAAATTCTTTGATGGGCTATTAAAGGGAAGCAAATAAACTGGAGGCAATTCAAAAAAAAATTTTTTTTTTTTTAATGTTTATTTTTGAGACAGAGAGAGACAGAGCATGAACAGGGGAGGGGCAGAGAGAGAGGGAGACACAGAATCTGAAACGGGCTCCAGGCTCTGAGCTGTCAGCACAGAGCCCGAAGCAGGGCTCGAACTCAACAGACCGTGAGATCGTGACCTGAGCTGAAGTCGGACGCCCAACCGACTGAGCCACCCAGGCGCCCCTGGAGGCAATTCAAAGGCAGGGACTATGTTCTCAACTTCTTTGTAATTCCCTACCTAACCTAGCACAATGCTTGGTTGACAGTTGTTTCTTGATTAACAATTAGTTTTTGTTGATTTATCCCTTTTACGTGCTTTTCAAACAAAAAATAGGACAGTGTCACGAGGGTTACATGAGCAACAATATTCTTGACACACTTTCCTGGAACATAAAATTCACTCAAAGATATAGAGGCATAACACATTACACTGTATTTTTTTAATAGAGTGCAAAAATCTACATGAATGTTTAAGATAAAATATGAAAATCAAAGACAACTCACACTTGCAGCTGGGCATTTAAAGACATACTCTCAGACCTCAGGAGATGCACACTCACTATTTTTAGTGGAGAAGCCTGCAGCCTGGTTACACATACACACACACAAACACACACATACACACACACAATTTCCTTCCTCCCTCTTCCCCAAAACTTACAGATTTTCTATAATTCCACTTTTAGGAATTTATGTTAATAAATTAAAATACCTATAATGAGTGCAAATATATATGTAAATATATGAGTGCAGCTATTCCTCTAGGACTGTTTTTATTTTTTTTTATTTTTTTAATATGAAATTTATTGCCAAATTGGTTTCCATACAACACCCAGTGCTCATCTCAAAAGGTGTCCTCCTCAATACCCATCACCCACCCTCCCCCCCCCCCCCCCCCCATCAACCCTCAGATTGTTCTCAGTTTTTAAGAGTCTCTTATGCTTTGGCTCTCTCCCTCTCTAACCTCTTTTTTTTTCTTCCCCTCCCCCATGGACTTCTGTTAAGTTTCTCAGGATCCACATAAGACTGAAAACATATGGTATCTGTCTTTTTCTGCCTGACTTATTTCACTTAGCATAACACTCTCCAGTTCCATCCACGTTGCTACAAAAGGCCAGATTTCATTCTTTCTCATTGCCACATAGTATTCCATTGTGTATATAAACCACAATTTCTCTATCCATTCGTCAGTTGATGGACATTTAGGCTCTTTCCATAATTTGGCTATTGTTCAAAGTGCTGCTATAAACATTGGCGTACAAGTGCCCCTATGCATCAGCACTCCTGTATCCCTTGGGTATATTCCTAGCAGTGCTATTGCTGGGTCATAGGGTAGGTCTATTTTTAATTTTTTTGAGGAACCTCCACACTGTTTTCCAGAGCGGCTGCACCAGTTTGCATTCCCACCAACAGTGCAAGAGGGTTCCCGTTTCTCCACACCCTCTCCAACATCTATAGTCTCTAGGACTGTTTTTAAAATAATGAAAATTATGAAATGGGTGGCTTAGTCGGTGAAGCAACCCATTTTGGCTCAGGTCATGATCTTGTGGCTTGTGAGTTCTAGATTTTACTGTAACTTAATTGCCTGTTTATTTCTCTAAAGCTCAACTATAAGTACCATGAGAGTAAATGTGGAGTATATCTTGTTCACAAAGGTATTCCCAGCTTCTTAAAAGAAAACACTTTTTGAAAGACGGAACTTATTTTGAATGACTGAATCAAGACCACAGGAGGAGAATTTGACTTTACAGAGAGAAAAGCAAGCAGTCATATAAACTAAAAACACCTCTTCCTTAGAGAATGGAGGAAGAGATAATAAGAGTATGTGTCTTGTTTTTGTTAGTTCTTGATAAAAAATATTAGATTTAGGGGTGCCTGGGGGTGCCTAGGTGGTTTAGTCAGTTAAGTATCCGACTTCGGCTCAGGTCATGATCTTGAGGTTCATGAGTTCAAGCCCTGCGTCGTGCTCTATGCTGACAGCTCAGAGCCTGCAGCCTGCTTCAGATTCCGTGTCTCCTCTCTCTGCCCCTCCCCTGCTCATGTGCTCGCTCTCTCGCTCTCTCTGTCTCTCTCAAAAATAAAAAAACAATTTCAAATGTGTTAATAAAAAAAGATTTAGGGGCACCTAGGGGGCTATAGTTTAAGCATCTGACTCTTGATTTCAACTCAAGTCATGATCTCATGGTTTGTGAGCTCAAGCCCCATGTTGGGATCTGCACTGACAGCACGGATCCTGCTTGGGATTCTGTCTCTCCCTTTCTCTCTCTGCCCCTCCCCCCTCGTGGGTGCATTCTCTCTCTCTTTCTCAAATAAATAAATAAACATTTTTTAAAAAGAAAATATTACATTTAATCATATGAGATAGCTATTATTTGATAATTTCTTTTACCTACAAAATGACAATTTCATATAGGTCAACTTAATACAATCTTGTGGTATCAAACCTGGAGAAACCAGTTTCCTGATACCAAAGATCAAAGGTTGGAGCCAGGTCCCTGAACTTTAATCTCTTTCAGTGGCCTTTAATCTGTTAATTTTGATAAATGAGTCAAGAATATATCTCCATGCATAAGATATGACTGAAGCAATTGAAGTTGAACCACTTTTGCACAAGACATGTTCTATCCAGGTATACCCCTACCACCTCCTCTGGTCTCATACACCTGTCCTGCCCATATATTTATGCTACCAGTCTAGCACCTTCAAAAAATTTGAGTTTGGGACCCTCACTTAGGAGCCATACCTGTTTTTTCTTGCCCCAGGTCAAACTCAAGACTATTGTTTCTGGTTTCCCTGTGCACAGCCAGAGAGTAAGCCTGGCAGTTTTCTCTAAAAGACCATCATTCATTCTTGTTAGTATCTGAGAAAGGAACATCTTTAGGATCAGGGACAATGACTGCTTAACATATAAAATGTTCACAGAATCTTCATATCCCACGTGGTGTTTAATAGTTACTTTTAAAGATACAGTGACAGAAATATAAAAATTTAGTTCCCTTGTGTGAACAGATGAGTTCAGATTCTGTGTCTTCTTTAGTAAAGGTTGCTATTCCCCTACCATATATTCAAAAAATGTAGAGGGAATTAAGATAGGCTTTACTTCATATTTTGCCTGTAACAAAACCACTATACTGGATGAAAACTAGAATTGTCATTTATTTCCTAGGAAGCAAATAAATTTTATAAAGCTAGGCATTAGTCCTGAATTTTCCTTATATCATCTCTTATTGTTAATGTGGTTGATCTCTTTTCATGCAAGTAGGCTGTATGTATATATTACAACATAAACTAGAACACTCGTGGAAAAATGACTAATGTCAGCTAATAACCAAGCTGGATCATTTATGTTCCAAATGTTCTTCTTCATCCACCCACAGTTTTTTCACCTGAAATCTCCAGATATAATCTTCCTTATAAGAGAATATTCATGCTAAATTGACATAATTCCAACACTATTGATTGGTTTGGACAATGTAGTGGAGTAAAACCCAGTCATTCGGGGTTGTTTAATGAAACAACTGATTGACTAAACTGTTTACTTTCCACCTGTGATGTTAGTTTAATGTGAATGCAACATTATTATAGCATCAGGTCAAGCGTAGAAAAAAATCAATCCTACTGTAAGGAGTGGACAATTTTCACTCTTCAGGATAGATAACTATTATAAAAACTTCCCCTTACAGTCTAGGCAATTTGAGACATTGTGATAAATTAACAGCTATAATATTCAGCCCAGAATAGTATTTTGTGAAGCAGGGCTCTTTCTGGTCTTGTTCACTCTTATTTGTTTAGTGTCTACATTGTAAGCATTCAGAAAATATTTGTGGGAGGAGTTAATGAAAAAAAATTACTGGGGGCCTGGCCAGCTCAGTTGGTAGACCATGAAATTCAACCTGAGGCTCATGAGCTCAAACCCCACTTTGGGTGTGGAGCCTACTTAAAAAAAAAAAATCATCAATTGCCTATCCATCCATAGAAAACATTTTGTCAATAAAAAATCTGATCAGTCAAATTTGATGTCTCAAGACCTCCAAACATAAAGACTCCTAAATAATTGTAGAACTGAAAAAAGTACTGTGGGCCCCAGTACTGATTTGGGTTTGAGACAGTGGTTTCCAAACAAACATGCACTGATATCATCTAGAGGACTGATTAAAATCAGACTGCTGGGCCCCAACCCTAGAGTTTCTGCTCAGTAAATCTATCCAGGGCCTGAGAATCTGCATTAATAACAAGTTTCTACGTGAAGCTGATGCTGCTGGTCTAGAGACCACATTTTGAGAATCATGAATTAAGAGAAATAGACTACAGTTGACCCTTGAACAATACCAGGATTAGAAGCATCAACCCCCCACCCCCATGAAGTCAAAAATCCATGTATAATGTTTGACTCTTCAAAAACTTAACTACTGGGGCGCCTGGGTGGCTTGGGCAGTTGAGCAGCTAACTCTTGATTTTGGCTCAGGTTGTGATCTCATGGTTCATGGGTTGGAGCCCTGCATCAGGCTCTGCGCTAATAGGGTGGAGCCTGCTTGGGATTCCCTCTCTCCCTTTCTCTCTGCCCCTCCCCTCTTGCTCATGCGTGTACACACACACACACACTCTCCTTCTCTCAAAATAAATAAACAAACTTAAAAAAAACCATTTAACTACTAATAGCCTACTGTTGACAGAAAGCTTTACCAATAATATAGTCAACTAACACATATTATATGTTATATGTATTACATACTTTATTCTTAAAATAATACCTAACTTTTCCTTAATTTTTATGGTATTTCTAGGCTATTTCATCTACAAGTTTTTTCAAATTGTTGAAAGTCTCCAAAAATTTTTCAAATATATTTGTTGGAAAAAATCCTCATATAAGTGGACCCGCATAGTTCAAACCTGTGTTGTTCAAGGGTCAACTGTATTTGGTAAGAACAGCCTTTTATTTTGTTGACTAATACACTTCCTGCAAAAGTCATGTTTACAAGCAGATTTCTTGCACATGTAACACAATCTTATCAGTTCTCTGGTATTCATATTGTCTCTATTTTCCTGTATGGTATCCAACAGTAAGTCTTTCTAGTTCAGTTAGAACCTGTCAATTCACTAGCAAGAAAAATTTCTGCAAGCACACCATCCTTCTTGATATTACAAAACTGTCCAAACAAAATTTGCTTTGCTAGGTAGGCATTATTTCTTAGACTAAGTTTAACTGTTATCCACATTATAAGACACTCCTTAGATAACACATGTCATTAAAGGCATTAACAAACTATAGCTACTCTTCATCAGACTGAGGTATGGCAGGTGCATTGATGGTAAAATACCTCCAAATGGTAACAAGCCTTATGGACAAAGTTTTGGCAGATTGGTAAAAACTGTATGTACAGTAATATTGATAATGTTTCTAGCTTCATCTCCGGGGCCTAGCCAGTATAACATACCTATCTTTGTTAAGAATTTTGCAGGTACTTCATAAAGGCTAAATAATACTCATCTTTCAGGAAAAACATAATCTCTTGCAGGTTTTAGAGGTATGAATCTATTAATGTTTTTTTAACAAAAGAAGTATTAAAAAGAGAGTAGGCTCCTTAGCTGCTTTAGAGGGAAGTTTAATAAATAATTAAAAAACAATAGCCCAGCACATTTACTGGCCCACACCTTTCTCCTCACAATATTATGTGGAAGGGCCACCACGCCAGCACATGCTCAGGAGCATCCTCTCTCCCACCCAGGGGAAGTGCTAAGCAAGAAATGATTTACTTCAAATGCTGCCAAGGTTGAGTATCTAAAGACTGGTTTGAGTTGCACATCCAGCAAGGAAGCAGGTTTGGGGCAAGTGCAAGCATCTGAGGACAGGAAGGCTTTTTGACAGTCCCTGGTTGGAGTTTTCTCAAAAAGATTTGCAAGATGCCAAGTAAATCGTGAGGCTTCTTGCCTCACCTCCTTTTATGTCCCTCCTTGAACGTTCTTGTATAAACTTGTCCTCAGGATGTCTTTCCGCCTCTTATAAACTCCCACCTCTGGGTAGCCTTGGCACCTCTACCTTACCCTGAGGCCCTTCGATTACTTGCCCATTTCACATTTCTATGCTTAAAAACTTCCCTTCAAGGTAGGAACACAATATACACCACACTCTCCTTTCTGGGTCAGGCAGACCGGGTGGTCATTTCTTAACCAAGTAGCCTTTCATGCAAGCTGTAATCCTTTGTCTCAGAAGATGCTCCTTCTCTCTAGAAATAAGAAAATAAACTACCTTGACAAATAATTACCCAGCAAGGGCTGTATGAGAGACCCCACCTTTTAAAGAACCATTTCCCAGACCATTTTGATTGAGAGCAAAGTCGGAACTGAATCCAGAGGGGAAAAAGCAGCCAGCAACCATGATGCATGTTGCACCTCTCCAGGTGCTCCTGGCTACCAAAATCTGTCTTGGTGTACTTGGAGTGTTATAACAAAATACTATAACTGGGCAGCTTAAACAAAACAAGTTTATTTTTCATGTTCTGCAAAATGGATAGGTTGAGATTTTCCAAACTTTCAAGTTCTGGTTCTGGAATTGTTTAAAAATTCATTCTTCAACTCATTTTTCTCTTCTCATATTTTACTATAAGCAGTTAGGAAGAACCAAGCCACTCTTCCAATGCTTCGCTTAGAAATCTCCTCAGCTAAAAATCCAGTTCATTGCTTGCAACTTCTACCTTCCTTGCAACCGTAGAACATGAACACAATTCAGCCAAGTTCTTTGCTACTTTATAGCAAGGACTGCCTTTCCTCTAGTTCCTGATAACATGTTACTCATTTCCACCTGACACTCCACCAGAACCACCCTTAATGTCCTTATTTCTACCAACATTACACTCATGATTATTTATGGATTCTCTAAGAAGACGGAAGCTTTCTCTCTAGCTCGACTCCTTTCTTTCTGAGCTCTCAGCAGAATTTTCCTTAATGTCCCTATTTCTCACATGCACCTCAAAACCCTTCCAGTCTCTACTTGTTACACCTCCCAAAGCCACTTCCACATGTTTAGGTATTTGTTACAGCAGTATCCCACTTCTCCCTCAAGCACCTCTTACCTCCAGCACCACTTCTCCCTCCAAGCAAAGTCCCATCAACTAGATTGGCATTTCACACTTTCCTTTGTTCCTCTTTCCACAGCTCCAAAATAACAAAAGTTTCTCATTTACCACATGGAATCACATTTGTCCTTCCCTTATCCAACCAAGATTCTCTTGACTGCGTTTATCTTAACTCTTTAGCTTAAATTTTAGCTTATATTGGCTCATAGTTTTTCAGAGCCTATTATGTGCCAGGCACTGTTCTAGTTGCTGAGGATACAATAGAGAACACAACAGACAAGAACCCTGTTCTCATGGGGAAGACAGACAATAAGTAAATACGTTTAAATACATATGTGATTTCAAATAGTGATAATTGCCATGAAGAAAAACAAAGCAGGGTAGGAGAGTCATAGAGAAGAAAGACCTCTCTGAGACACATATTTGACCAGATGTTATTTAAAGCCATGACTCTGGATGAGATCACCTCAGGAGAAGAGCAAATAAAGAAGAAAAAGCTGAAGACTCAGCTCTGGGGTATTTTACCCTTTCAATTTCAGTAAGAATAGAAAGACCCAGTAAAGGCGACTGAGAAGGAAGCAGCTGGTGAGATAAGAAGAAAACTAAGAAAATAACAGGTTCTGGAAGCCAACAACAACACAAAAGCGATTCAAGTAAGAGGGAGTAATCAACTGTGTCACATACTGCTAAGAGATTGAGTAAGATGAAGATTAAGAATTGTTTATTGAACTTGGCAAGAAAGAGATCTTTACCAACCTTAAGATTGGTTTTAGTAGAATCAGAGACAAGAGCCTGACCAGAGTGTATTCCAGAAATAATGGGAGGTGAGAGAGTGATTACAGACAATTCTTTCAAGAGAACTGTTATGAAGGAAAACAGAAATGGTGGGGGATATGAATGTGAGGTCACGAGAGACCCTCTCCAGATGGAGTCATATTACAGCATGAGGTTGGGATGATGAGTAAAGAGGAGAAAACAGATGATGCAGAAGAGAAAGGGGATGATTGCAAAAGCAAAGTCTTTGAGTAGAAGAGGGGCCACGACCCAGTGCAACTAGAGCTAGAAGCTGGAACAGTTTCCATGTTGCAACAAGAAAAAAAGCAGTATGTGTACAGATGCACAGTAACCAGTAGATTCGTTGGTCAGAAGGTGAAGTTGTTCTCTTGTAACTGTTCCTGTTTTCTCAATTAGATGCAAAATCATCAGTTGAATGTGAAGATAAAGGAAGGGTAGTTACAGGGTTGAGAAATAAGGTTGCTGCCCTGCCATGAAAGGATCACTTAGAACATGTGGTCAGGGGCACCTAGATGGCTCAGTCGGTTAAGCAGCCAACTCTTGATTTCAGCTCAGGTCGTGCTCTCACGGTTTGTGAGTTAGAGCCCCACATCAGGCTCTGTGCTGGCAGTACAGAGCCTGCTCGGGATTCTCTGTCTCCCTCTCTCTCTGCCTCTCTCTCTGTCTGTCTCTCTCTCAATCTCTCTTTCAAAAATAAATAAATACACATTAAAAAAATAAAAACATGTGGTCATACTTTTAAAGTGGGACCACTCAGCACAGCTGGATGTTTTCCTCCAGCTACATTAAGCAAATTTCAGATTAAGAACTTTTGCTCTGCACCCTCTCTCTGAGTGACTTCATCCAAATCCATGACTTAGCCAAAATTTATGTCTCACGATTCCCAGATCTATGTGTGCAGCCCAAACTTCTTCTTGGAACTCCAAATTCATAATGTCTGCTACATTTGTCACCTTAAAATCTCCTATCTCTTAAACTCAACATATCCAATACTAACATAGTATTTTAAAAACGAATCCTCTAGTCCTTAGCTCTGCTAATGACCTAACATCCTGAAAGTCCTGTTACATTTCTTCCCTGCACACTCCACTCCTTGACCTCCAAATAACCAGACTCTTATGGATCCTAACTTCTTCATATCTTGCACAGTTGTTCCCTCTAATTTCACTGCCATTTGCCTAAAATCAGTCTTTCATCACTTTTACCTGAGTTCCTACAATAATCTCCTGTCTTTTTGATGTCAGTCTATCCCTACTTCAATCTATCTGCTGCACTGCTTCTAGGCTTCTCTTTGGAAGATGCAAATCTCATCACTTCACTTCCCTACTTAAACTATTTCACAAGTTCTCTATGTCACTTAAAGAGTAAAATTCACTTCAAGGTGTGATATTGACTATCCTGTGCCTCATGGCCTTTTCTTTCAGTTCCAATTCCTTGCAGTTTGCCAAACCTCATGTTGTGTCACATTTATGTACCTTTAAACATATCCCTCATTTGAAAAATCTTCTCTTCCTCTTCTATTACAACTAAGTGCTGGACCTTCCTGTAAACGTTATCCTAACATCTCCCACAGCAAATCTCTTATGTACTTGCAAAGTACCCTAACTACACTACACTTATACTCACTTATCACACAGCCCTCACTTGACCCCACACCACTTCCAACTACCCACCCCCATCTCTCTGCTCTCCTCTATAGCAAGTCCCCCACAAAAAAACTGTCCATACCCACTGTCATCCCATCCTCTCCTCCCTTTTCTCTGGAACACATTAAGTTGTTTTTTCATCTTGACATTTCTAGCAAAATAACTCTTGACAAAGTCACAAATGTCTTCAACATGGCCATGAATAATGGTCAACCCTTAGTCTTCATCTTACTTATCTAGCACAGTTGCAGCATTTGATACAACTGATTACTCCTTCTCTCTTGGAAGACTTTCCTCTCTTGGCTTCTAGTCGGCGCCTTGTTCTCCTCCTATCTCACTGGCAGCTACTACTTCATCCCCTTTGCTGCTTCTCCTCTTCAGTCTGATCTCTAAAACCTGGAGTGCTCTTTTCTATGCTCCACTGACTCACTCTCTAGGTGATGTTATCAATTTCATAGCTTTAAATAACATCTGTAAGGAGAGCAGTGCCCAAATATGAATCCCAAACCAAACATCTACACTGAACTAGACTAGAATACCCAACTAACGACTTAGCACATGCACTTGAGTGTCTAGTAGGCAGCCTACCAAACTCCTTCAGCAATCTTCCCTTTTCAGTAAATAACAATTTCATTCTTCCAGTTGCCCAAGCCAAAAACCTTGGAGTCATCCATGACTCCTCTTTCTCTCACAGCTCATCTTCAATCCACTGGCCAATCTTGTAAGATCTGCCTTCAAAATATATCCACAATCCAATCACTTCTTACTCATCATCCTGGTCAGTCCCATTCTGTCTCACTCAAATTGTGTAACAGCCTCAACTGGTCTCCCAGCTTCCATCTTGTCTCCTTTCAAACAACAGCCAGAGTGTTTGAAACAAGTGTACCATGTCTCTTCTCTGTTCAGAATCCCCAAGTTTTTCCCATATCAGAGGCATTACAATGTTTTATAAGACCCTACATAATCTAGCCCCCCAACTCCCTCCCTAAACTCACCTTCAACAACTCACCCCAGGATTCTACTCCAACTACACTGGCCAAGCATGGTCCTGGTCCTGCCTCAGGTCCTCAACACCTGATGTTTCCTCTGTCGGGTATGTTCTTCCTGGGGATATCCACATGCTCACTCCCTCATTTCCTTCACATCTCTGCCACCCTCTCAGAGAGGCCCTGTCTGACTATTTTCGATTAAACTTGTCACTGTCTCTTATATTGTGTTTATTGCTTTATCTTCTGTCTTATTCCATTATAATATAAGCTCTGTTAGGACAAGTATTTATTTTATTCACTGCTATATACGTAGCATTAGAAGAGTGCCAAGCATTTGATATTCAATAATAAATCAAATGGATTTTTTTTTTTTAAGTAGGCTTCATGCCCAGTCTGGAGCCCAACAAGGGCTTGAACTCACAACCCTGAGATCAAGACCTGAGTTGAGATCAAGAGTCAGAAGCTTAACTGACTGATCCACACAAATGTCCCTCAAATAGATTTAAATACTGTTTTATTTATGTGTCTCCTCCACTAGAATCTATACTCTTTTAAAAGAAGGACCATATCATATTCAACTTTAAATCCCCTTTGCCTAACACAATGCCTTATAAGTTCAATCTATTTGTGAATAAATGACTGAATGAATATACAACTCAACTGCAAACATGAGGATATCTATTGGTTAACAAAAAAATTGATACCATCAGTCAAGGGAAAAGAGAAAATGTGCTCCTGAAAGAACCTGGGCTCCAAAGGTGGTAGGAGACTCAGGTCAACTAATTGGAGCCTCACATTTTAGACACGGATCTCCATCAGAACCATGGCTTCCAGGACAAGGACAAGTGTTCTGTTTACTAGAACACAAGCTGAGAGGATGTCTCTACCACCATCTTGCAACGGCATGGGATGTTAGACTGAAGAAAACACTACAGAAAACAGAACCAGGAAATGTAGAACCCAAATCCCAAAGGCATTGCTTGAGCTCTGAATTCAGTACTGCCCAAATATCTACTCCCTACACTTTTAAATTATGTGAATGCATTCCCTTTTTTGTGTAAACTGGTTTGAATTCAGTTCTCTGTCACTTTCTACAGAAAAAGAAAATATTGATTGATTCAGGATCTTTAAAAAATTAGATTCTTCTCTCTCTCTCAAAAATAAATAAACATGAAAAAAAAATTTGTAAGTGGGGGCACCTGGGTGGCTCAGTCGGTTAAGCGACTGACTTCCCCTCAGGTCATGATCTTGCGGTTCCTGAGTTTGAGCTCGCATTGGGCTCTGTACTGATGGCTGGGAGCCTAGAGCCTACTTCAGATTCTGTGTCTCCTTCTCTCTCTGCCCTTCCCCACTCGCACTCTGTCTCTTTCTCTCTCTTAAAAAAAATAAACATTAAAAAAATTTTTTTTTTAATTAGATTCTTGTGCCCCAATGCCAGATATTCTGATTGATTTTTTCTAGGCCCTGGAATCTATATTTTAACAAGGTCCCAGAGGTATCCAGGTTCTGAGTTGCAAGCAGCAAACCAAAGTCTAGCAGAACTAAAGTGAAAATAATCTATTAAAAGGACATTAGGCAGCTTACAAAATAAATAGGAGGTCTGGAAAACCAGGCTTGGAGCTACATACCAAGAAATTAATGCCAAAATCATGCTGCCAAACTCATCCAGTAAAGCAGTCACAGATAATGCCAAAGAATGGTAAACACTATGACTTGCACAACTGCTCCCAGGAATTCAATTGTGAGGCAACCACCATCACCCCTAACATTGCTCCCACTGCTACCCTGTAAATTCAGTCTTGTTGCAACTACTACTGAAAACCAGTCGACTGCTACTGCTAAGCCAGAAGCTTGATTTTGCTACTTCTGCTAATGCTACTAGAAAGCCAAAAAGATTTTTCTATGATCCTCTCTCCTTTACATCACTAGCTCCTCTGCATCCCACTGGAATTTTCTTTTTTCTTTTCTTTTCTTTTCTTTTCTTTTCTTTTCTTTTCTTGAGAGAGAACACAAGGGGGAGGGGGGAGGCAGAAAGAGGGGGAGAGACAGAATCTCAAGCAGGCTCCACCCTCAGCACAGAGCCCAAAGTAGGGCAGGATCCCAGGACCCTAAGATCATGACCTGAGCCACCCAGGCACCCCTGCAATTTTCTAATTCTAGAAAAGAAAACAGGTTCTGCCTTACAATGATACTCCCAACTGGAGAAGCCTCTAATCATGCATTTTACTCAACTCTGGCTTGAGAATGAATTTAGAAACAACAAACCATGAAGAAGTCTTTTATTCTGCCAATGAGCAAGCTACTAGGAGGGCCATCTTTTGCTTAGAGGTCCAGAGTTTATTTTATACCACTGGCATTGTTTCCCTCTTTCTCATATCAAAAGACATTATAAATATTTCTGCTCATGGGGCGCCTGGGTGGCTCAGTCGGTTAAACGTCCAACTTCGGCTCAGGTCACGATCTCGCGGTCCGTGAGTTCGAGCCCCGCGTCAGGCTCTGGGCTGATGGCTCGGAGCCTGGAGCCTGCTTCCGATTCTGTGTCTCCCTCTCTCATTGCCCCTCCCCCGTTCATGCTCTGTCTCTCTCTGTCCCAAAAATAAAATAAACGTTAAAAAAAAAATTTAAATATTTCTGCTCAGACATACCAAATGTACCATTTTGATCAAACTGCTAGAACAGTCCAGGCTTACAAACGATTTTACTAATTTTTCTCTTCAAATTTGTCAGTGAATTAATAGTCCATATAACTTACTAGTCTAATGCCCACACGCTAAAGATTATAACCACCTAAATGAAAATTATTTTAGTGATGTGTTCCAGGAATTTGACATAATTGTGGCATACCTACCAAAAAGCTAGTAAGATTTTTCTGTTATCTTTTTTCTTAATGTTTATTTTTGGGAAAGTGACAGAGTGTGAGTGGGGGAGGGGCAGAAAGAGGGAGACACAGAATCTGAAACAGGCTTCAGGCTCTGAGCTGTCAGCACAGAGCCCAATGGGGGACTCGAACCCACAAACTGCAAGATCATGACCTGAGCCAAAGTCAGATGCTCAACCAACTGAGCCACACAGGTGCCCCAATTTTTCTGTAATCTTATAGTAAAATTAAACATCAAAAATCTTTCTCTATAATCCCTTCTCTCTTTAGCATGAGAATGAAAGGTTTCCCCCTCCTTACACATGGACTTTTGTCCTTAGCAGTTGTATTCAAATTATTCCAGTCAAACAACTGGTCCCATCTCTAATGATCCATTGCTTTGCTTTAATATATGTCTGTGTTCCCTCATGATCTCTGACAGAACTCTGGAAAAATAAGTTTGATCTCTTCATTAAACTCAATATGAAGTGTGGCTGGCATGCTCGCTGCTTCATTCAACATGCAGCTGTTACCCACCATCAGCTTTTTCACATGGTGCAAATTCTCAGGTGATGGGCCAGATTAAGAATGAAGATTTTTCTGGCCCTCTTGCCACAACAGAATCTGTTTCTCACTCTGGCATCTGGATAGCTGACAAAGTCCCAGCAGAAGAGGCATCTTCCCTGTCATTTCACTTTTAGGCATGCAGACCCACATGCTGATTAGCAACCTGCAGGCACTTTCTTGATCTCTGACAATACTTTTGATTATGAATTCTGCCTCCACTCTATACCCAGTTTGTATACTGCCACGGTACCATTGGTGGAAGCTGTTGCAATCCACCTTTCCTCCTTGACAGTTTATTTCAGTGGCTCCCACACACAGCTAAGGTTCTGAGTCACTGTCTGTCTGTTTTTCCATGGCATGACCTCAGGGAAAGGCTTTGCAAGTGTTTGATGATGGGGCTTTTACCTGCACCTTGGTTGGATCTTCTTGGAACAGTGCTAGAAGGTATCCCTCCTGACCACTGAGACCATGCCAGTTCTTTGTCTTTTTTCTCATCTTTGTTCTCTGGCTCCTGGGCCTTCCCCCAATAGCTCTGTTTAGGTTATATTACCTCATGTGCAACTAGATTTGTACAGTTCTCTTCTGGTAGCAAAAGCAGAATGTTCTCTTTTATCTAAAGAACTGAACCTCCTTGCAAAATCTATAGAAGGCGCTGGATCACAAGCCTTGAATCTACTCTGCAATGACCACATTTCATATCCTGATTTAATCAAATTGTGGGATACATAAGATTTATCAAATTATAGAAACAGAAGGTTCTAAGAGATTTCCTAGTTATTTTACCTTACAAGAAAACAGAGGTTTGGAGAGGTAGATTATTTTTTAAAATAAACAGCTACTGATAAACAGATCTAGGACTAGAACCCAAGTTCAGGGATCATTCTTCTCTACCACTCTGCCTTTTCTTCTAAACTTTTTCTTTTTGTCCACATGGAAACTTTCTGCTAAAGATGCCCTCAGCATGTAGTTACTTAATGAATAGTTTAATGGGAGAGAATGAAGAAAGAGATATACTTTATATCAATGCTTTATAGGATGGCTGAGTAATGGCCCCTCCCTAAGATATCTATGTCCTAATCCATTGAACCTAAGAATATGTTACCCTACATTGTAGAAGGGACTTTACAGATACGATTAAGTTAAGGATCTTGAGATAAGGGGATTATTCTAGATTATGTGGGTGGACCCAATGTAATTACAAGAGTCCTTATAAGTGAATGGTGAAAGTAGCACAATATAATAGAAGGTAGACTGTCATAACTTAAAAATGCATGTTAGATACACTAAGCAACCACTAAAAAATAAAACAAAGAATATAGCAAAATGGAGAGAAAACAAAAGTTTTTTAAATATGCAATTAATCCAAAAGAAGGCAGGGAAAAAAGGGGGGGAAGGAACAAAGAACTTATGGACAAATAGAAAACAAACAGTAATACAGAGCAACATACAGCTTCAGAGATTCTGGGGACACCATCAAGCATGCCAACATATGCATAATGTGAGTTCCAGAAGGAAAGGAGAGAGAAAAAGGAGCAGAAAGAATATTTGAAGAAATAATGGCTAATAACTTCCCAAATTTGAGGAAAGATATGAATCCTGACATTCAAGAAACTCAACAAACTCCAACTCTGATAAACTTCACATATAGGATAAGATCCACACTGACATGTTATAATCTAATCGTTGAAAGCCAAAGACACAGAAAGAATCTTGACAGCAGCAAGAGAGAAGTAACTTGTCATATCCAAGGGATCATTAAAAAGATAAAAAGCTAATTTTTTTAAATCTTACCAGTCCCTTTCTTCTTTCCTTTTTAAATATTTATCTTTCAATTTTGAGAGAGAGAGAGCACATGCACGTGCACTAGCATGGGAGGGGCAAAGAGAGAAGGAGAGAGAATCCCAAGCAGGCTCCATGTTTCCAGTGTGGAGCCAGACATGGGGCTCGATCCCACAAACAATGAGAACATGACCTGAATCAAAATCAAGAGTCAGACGCTTAACTGACTGAGCAACCCAGGCACCTGAAGAGCTAATTTATTAAGAAGCTACAGATTCCAGAAGGCATTGAGATGATTTATTTAAAGGGCTGAATGGGGGAGAAAAACCTGCCAATCAAGAATTATACATCTGGCAAAATTATCTTTCAAAAATGAAGGAGAAATTAAGATATTCTCAGGTAAACAAAAAATTGAAAAAGCTCATCACTAGTAGACATTCCCTATAAGAAATGCTAAAAGGACTCCTTCAGACTAAAATGAAAGAACACTGGATAGTAACTCAGAGCCATATGAAGAAATAAAGAACTCTAGTAAAGGTTTTGTATGTACCTACATACATAGGTAAATTCAAATGGCAGTATTTTTTTTTGTTCTGTAAACCCTCTTTTTTTTCCTATATGATAAGCCAATTAAATAAAAAGCTAAGTTCATAAAAAGCCAAATTCATAAAAAATTATAATTCTGTGTTAATAGGTATATAATGTATACAGATAAAATTTGTGACAATAACATAAAGAAAGCAAAGCTGTGTAGGAGCACAATTTCTTTATGGTACTGAAACTAAGGCCAGTGCTCCTGGTGGTCCTGTGGATCTGTCTCTTGCTTCAACAGTGTTTGGAACAGATGGAACAGACCCAGGGATGCCCCTTCCACTGTACAGTGGATCAGAGATTTATTTAACACCGGCAGGTTCAGAGGAGACTGTTTCTCCAAAGATCTGAGCACCAAATCCAAGTGGGAAGGGTAATTTATAGTTGTCAGCTTCCATATCTGTGGGGGTTTTCGCCCGCAGCAAACAGGGCAAGAAGAACCCAGAAGAGGGGTCTCCAAGCTAGAGACCAGAGCTTGTTTTAGTCCCATCTGCCATCTTACAGTGTAAAACTTTATTCATTTTCCCAACACTACCAGCCTCTGAACACCCTCCAACCTTTTTTCCAATCACAACCTTCAGAGCCATCTTTTTGCCCACCCTCTGCCTCCACGACCAGCCAACACCCGATTTTGAACTTAGCTCCTTATCATCGATCAACCATGAGCTCCCAGATTCATCAGAATTATTCCACCGAGGTAGAGGCTGCCCTCAACTGACTGGTCAATATGTATCTGTGGGCCTCCTACACCTACCTCTCTCTGGGCTTCTATTTCGACAGTGACGATGTGGCTCTGGAGGATGTGGGCCACTTCTTCTGCGAGTTAGCTGAAGAGAAGCCAGAGGGGAGCTGAGCATCTGTTGAAGATGCAAAACCAGCACAGGGTCGCACCCTCTTCCAAGACATGCAGAAGCCGTCCCAAGATGAGTGGGGTAAAACCCTGAATGCCATGGTAGCCTCCCTGCTTCTGGAGAAGAACTTGAACCAGGCCCTTTGGGATCTGCATGCCCTGGGTTCTGCCCGTGCAGACCCCCATCTCTGTGACTTCATGGAGAATCGCTTTCTAGATGAGGAGGTGAAACTCATCAAGAAGATGGGTGACCACCTGACTAATCACAGGCTGTTCGGCTCCCAGGCTGGGCTGGGCGAGTATCTCTTCGAAAGACTCACCCTCAAGCACGACTAGAAGTCTCTGGAGCCCAGCAGCCTTTGAGAGGGTCCCTTTGGCATTCCCCCAGGTGCCAGGGCTTGTGCTTGAGTCTCTCCTTGTATCCACTAGGCAGCTTTTTAACCACCCTGAGCCCTCTCCCAAGCCATGGATGAAATGAAAACAATAAAGCTTTTTTGCAGCAAAAAAGAAAGGAAGAAAGAAAGAAAGAAAGAAAGAAAGAAAGAAAGAAAGAGACTAAGTTGGTATCAATTCAAACTACAGTGTTATAAATGCAAGATTATTAGTTATAATTCCCATGGTAACCACTATGAAGATAACTACAAGTTTATACAGAAGAGGAAATGAAAAAATCACATGATACAGTAGGGAAAAAAGATCAAACACAAATGAAGGCAGTATTAGAGGAACTGAGAAACAACAACAAAAAAATTGATACATAAAAAACACAGAAAAACGGCAGAAATAGTTCTTCCCTATGAGCAATTGCTTTGAATATAAATGGATTAAACTTGGCAATTAAAATACAGATACTGCCAGAATGTATTAAAAGAAAAAATGATCCAACTATATGCCGCCTACAAGAGACTCACTCTAGATTCAAAGACAAAGTTTTCATCTCAAATTAGAAGCAAATAGTTGTCATAATTAAGATGGAAAAAAACTGCATAGGCATGTGGAGCAGGAAAAGGGTGGATGTCAGGAATTCAGTGTTGGACACATTAGGTCTGAGATGTCTGTGGACACTCCAGTGAAGATACTGAAGAGGTTGGATATATGAGCCTGAAGTTCAGGGGGAAGATCCAAGCTAGAGATAAATATTTATAGTCATCCTCACAGATTTGGTTTTTGGTTTTGGTTTTCATTTTTGTTTGTTTGTTTGTCTTTCTGTTACTGATTTGTTATTTAAAGCTCTTGGAATAATGAGATATAAAGAAAGAGTCTGTGTTGATAACAGTTCTAAAAACTGAGTTTGGGGTCATTTCAGCATAATCATTTGGAAAAAAAGAGTAGGAATCAGTATAGGAAACAGAAATAGTGGTTGATAAAGCAGGGAAATCAGAAAAGCCAAGTGATGAACAAGTTTTAAAGAGAAAGCATCTGCTTTGTCAAAAACTAATCTGTCTTTTCTTCCCAGGTCTGGTTTGAGACATTCTCTCACCTCATAATTGGTGTTTTCTCCCCAGGGGGTAGTTTATTATTAAATCCAAAGTCTCATCCACAAGAAACAATCATAATGGGTTACCCATGGTTCTGATGCTACGTGTGTGTGTGTGTGTGTGTGTGTGTGTGTGTGTGTGACATTATAGTCTAACCCTGAAGAGTAGAATGGGAAAATCATGGACTCTAAAGCCAGTCTTAACTAACTCCACCACTTCTATACTAGTTGTGTGGCCTTGGACAAATCACTTAACTTCTCTCTCAGCCCCAGTTTCCTTGTGTGTGCAGTAAGGTTAACAATACTGTAGCTATCTTATAATCTGCTGTTAGAATTAAATGACTTTCTATATGTAATGATACCATAAGAGTTCAAAAATGTTCATTCCTGGCTCCTTTTTGACATATGGGAATATGCCCATATCTCGATGTTCTTTCAACTGCTGAAATTGAATATCTTCTCCTGCTGACTGGCTTTTCGTTCTCTGGATAATGGCTTTTATAAAGAAAAACTTATTTCAAATGCAGATAGTAGGTAATGATTTGACTTGTTCTATGAGGAGTCCTTTAGGAAAAGGAAATATTCCTTCAACAAAGTTGCTTTGATACTAAATGGGTGGGAAGTGAGAGGAGAAAATTTTAAGCAGGTTCATTTGAAGCAATGGAGATGAAGATAACTCTTTGAATATAAAGATAATGTAGCTCCTAAATCAAAACTCTTTCCCCAACACCTCTAACCCTTTATTCTTAACTCCCAACCATCATCAGACCTCTTTCCCTACTACCCCTACTAGCACTTCTCCCCTATAAAACAAAAGATGTTACAATTGCTTTTCCCATTTCAAAATCATGAAGCTTCCACATGGAATTTACTTGCTATTTATGTTATTGTGATTTTTTAATTGGATTAAGCCATATTTCTTTGGGGGTAGGGTGCAGCGTGGTGGGGGTGAGAGGAAGGAGAAAGGAACTGTAGAACAGAGAGGTATGAAATGAAACCATCTGAAAGCCAGAACCCTCCAAGAAAGTGAAGGTGGTTAACTCTTTTTTTTTTAATTTTTTTAAATGTTTTTATTTATTTTTGAGACAGAGAGAGACAGAGCATGAATGGGGGAGGGGCAGAGAGAGAGGGAGACGCAGAATCGGAAGCAGGCTCCAGGCTCTGAGCCATCAGCCCAGAGCCCGACGTGGGGCTCGAACTCACGGACCGCAAGATCGTGACTTGAGCTGAAGTTGGACGCTTAACCGACTGAGCCACCCAGGCGCCCCTGAAGGTGGTTAACTCTTTAAGGCAATCTCCTCAACCTCTTTCCCTTGATTTCTTCAGGATGCCTCCTTGTTTACACCATTTGGATTGAGTAATCAAGAAGGAGTGTAGAAGAAGTTGCATTAAAAAAGTTTTACGATATGCTATCAAATCACAGAAAGGGCAAGAGAGCCTTAGTCGTGTCACAAAAGGTAAATAAGCTTCAAAAACTACATGTAGTCTATAGCCGTACCTACTACAGTTGGAGAACTCAAAACTAATAGTATTTATCAGCTTGCGTGCAGGATATCACCTGCAAATCCCAACTGCTAACTGAAACACGTAGTTTCTGTTTTGATCCTAATAACACATAGCATTTTATTCATTTAGACTCAGAGGACTCCTGCAGCCCTGAACAGGGTTCACTGAAGTAATCTCTCCTGTCTCTGCCTTATCTCCATTATAAATCCAAGGTGTCTTTGGAGATGGATGGGTACCAAGTTATCTAACTTAGGCTGGCCATACAGGCATCTGGGGAATTTCTCCTGGTAATACATTAAGAACAAAGAAGTCCCAAAGTACAGAGGACATATGCAGTTATGCTTCACCATTCTTAGTTTTTCTACCCAACATTTATCACTATTCCCAAAATACCAAAGGAGAAACAAAAGAGTTACCAACAGAAAGAAGGAACTTGGAAAGAAATTAGAAAAATTATGATTTATCAAGATAACAAGGGAAAAGCACATACTCTAGCAGTATAAGAAAGTTACCTCATAGGATTCATACTGCAGATACCTAACATGAGCTGGAGGAACACCCTGGATTGCCAAATGTCAAGTAACATCATTATTACCAATCTTTCTGGTAATTATCAAACTTTTTGTTACGGTGTCTGGACTCTAATAACACCACTGAGGTGAACAAAGAGAGAAAGAAAACATGGGGAAGAGGGAAAAACAGAGCAAATACCTACTTCAAAGATAAAACCACCTGAATGATACAGGAGTCTTGAAAGACTGCCTGAAGGAATCAAACTGCATTACAGGCCAGGAGCAGGGCTTTGTTTCTGACAGTCTCCACAGGGTCCAAAATTCCACAGTGATATAGTGTGATCATCTGGATGAGCTGAAACATTCAGCTGTACCATGGCAAAAGGACACCCACACTCATCAGGTCCAAAAAGCCACTATGGAACCAAAGAGAATGGAAGTTTGGGGTCTAAACTATCTAATCTGGGTTAGATTTGTTACTCCACTTTACTATGATATAAACTGTTTAGATACATTTATTTAGTTTGCCTTCTTTAAAATTAAAAATGAAGAGTGGTCATGTAAGTGATGTTAAAATATCTCAGAAGGACCTCCTTAGCCTAGATCCTGTCAGTTGTTTTCAACTGTAAAACACAAATATGTTTAACCAGTGAAGAAAAAAATCATTAGCAACTGGGTTGCCATGTGTCAGTCATGAAAATGCTCCTCTCAGACCTTTTGGTGTGAGAGCATAATTGACTGACAGCCTCAGATCCTGTCCCTCTGGATCCACCACTGCATTTGCCCTAAGGCCACACTTCCAATGGACTGCTCCCAGCCAATGACAGCACAGCAGAGGCACTAAGGCAGGCCCATTCTGGCAATCCGCAGGACTCTTTGGTGACTGTGATTTCAGGATTCCCCATCAATCTGGCCAAATGTTTCTTGGCACTATACTACAGTCTGAGACACTTCCTACACAATCCTCTATCCTTCCCTCTCTTCTACATGATCTGAAGACCTTTCCCCATCTTCTCCTGCTGAACTAATATGCCCTGAAGGCCTGAAGGACTACAGGAAAAAAGATCTGCATTTCAACTATCTATCAGAATGTTTTAAAACTTTACAAGGGCACAGAGACTTACTTATTTCTTTATTTTTATTGCAGTGTAGGTAATCTGTTAAGCAAAGCAGAGTCTGAAGATGACTAAGAAAATAAACCTGGAACAAAAATGCTTTGCATCTTAAAATTTGCATAAAACATAACCAGAGCACAAAGGGGTAGATGCAGCCTCAGTGCCCAGGTAAACATGCACTGTGCCTTTGGTGCCGATCCCACAAATGGGATCTGCCCAAAGCTGGTCTTACGTGTGTTCCTATCTTGTCTGAAAATGTTTAGAGATTGTCATTCCTGGATCAGCACTTTTAGTTTGGGTTTTGGTGCCAAAAACACCTTTAATTCTGTGGTTTCCATTCATCTGCTATTGGCTTGACTATTGATTCATGCAACCTCACCCAAAGAATAATAAATGGTTTGCCAGTTCTAGTGGAGTAAACCTAGATTAGAAGCCGTAGTTTGGTGGACGCTGCTCAGACGAGTCAGGTTCTGCCAGGTTGGTGGTTGACTTAACCTAAAATAAAGTGCAAGGATCTACTCGCTTTCCAGATATGCCCAGGATTCTAGGAGTGGTCCAAAGTTATTTGGATCCATGAAAGGTGTGGTTCTTCTGGGATTCACCTGGAACACAGGGATCCTAGAGATATTCTTATTCCTTGTGACTAATGAACAAACCATTTAATGCCTCTGTACTTTCATTTCCTAATGGATATAAATAATCCCTCTTTGAGATGGGTTGTGATGCTTTACATATTTGTATAAAATGGCTTGAACTGCTTTATTAGGAAAAGGGAAAGAAGTTCTCATATGCACCATTTTTAATATCAGGACAAAGAATTTGATCAAACCTTCAGGCTTAGTTCACCAGACTTTCTCAACTTAATTGATCTTATGTATGCTGAAGTCTCTTGAATGAACATTTTATTGGCACATTTTATTTTTCAAGGGTGACTAGTATATCTAGCACTATGATGGATATTAAATAAATGCACATCAACGTGCAGGAAGCAATATGGCAAAATTAAGAAGTCATTGACTGAGAATCCTGAGACCACAGTTCAAGTTCCACCTGTACTGCTAATGCACTATAGAATCTTCCATGAATCACTAGGCTTTAATTTTCTCTTTTGATGTCAATCACCTCTTAAATAACATGCATGTCTTTATAAATAAAAAACCTATCACAATTTGTGAAGTTGTTGCTCATATGAGTTACTATAAGGAGAAGCTACTTTTCTGAAAAGAAGAAATATGGAGATACGTAAAAGTAAATACTTCCATATTTTATTTTTCTCAAAATCTGCACCGCTTTTTAAAAAACATTGTAGTATAATTCAAAGAGTGCTAGACCTGTGTTCTAAAAATGGATTTGCAGGGCACCTGGGTGGTTCAGTGAGTTACGCATCTGACTCTTGGTTTCAGCTCAAATAATGTCTCACAGTTTCATGGGTTCAAGTCCTGTGTTGGGCTCTACACTGACAGTGCAGAGCCTGCTTGGGATTCTCTGTCTCCCTCTCTTTCTGCCCCTCCCCAATTGTGCTGTCTCTGTTTCTCTCAAAATAAATGAATAAACTTTTTAAAAATATTTAAAAAAATAAAAATGAATTTGCTACTAACTGGTTTGGGGGGTGTGGGCAGCTTATTTCACATTTGTACAATTCAGTTCTCTTTATCTGTAAAATCAGGGTGTTAGGTTAGATTAATTCTAAAGACCCTTCTTACTCAATCTAAAGCCTATTCTAGTCCCAATAGTCTATAGTTCTTCCAGGTGACATTTTTAAATGTCTGCTTTTTTTTTTTTTTTTTGTCCTGATTACAGTGGTAATCCTGTTCATTTAAGTGTTCAAAGACTACTGAGATATATCAAGTAAAAACTTAAGAGTCAAGGCTCCTGGGTGGCTCAGTTCATTGAGCATCTAACTCTTAATTCAGCTCAGGTCATGATCCCAGGGTTGTGAGTTCAAGCCCCACATCAGGTTCTACACTGAGTGTGGAGCCTGCTTGGGATTCTCTCTCTTCCTCTGTCCCTCTCCCCTACTCGTGATCTCTTTCTCTAAAATTAAGAACAAAAACAAAACAAAAAAACTTGAGTCCATCATGATGTTATTCTTTAGAGATTAGTGCTACCAGCTTACTATACAATTTTTCAAAATTAAAAACAAATTTTTTAATGTTTATTTACTTTTGAGAGAGAGACAGAGCATGAGCAGCGGAGGGACAGGTAGAGAGGGAGACACAGAATCTGAAGCAGGCTCCAGGCTCTAAGCTGTCAGCACAGAGCCCAACATGGGGCTTGAACTCATGAACATAAGAATATGACCTAAGCCAAAGTCAGACGCTTAACCGACTGAGCCACACAAACGCCCCCTAATTTTTCAAATTTTTGACTGATATACTTAGATAGATGTATTATTAGTATAATTACTATTTTACAAAATGAAAGCATGTCATACATGCTTTTATGATATTTACCTTTTCATTTCATAATATATAATGAACATCTTTCAGTTGGATATGTGTAGCTCTATCTCATTCTTTTTCATAATTCTTTTCCAGTGAATCAATATATCCAATTTATTTATCTCCTATTGATGAACATTTAAATTGTTTTAAAATTTTTATACTGAGCACCCTGGACCACCTATAGGCATCTTTGTTCATCTATTTTTGTACAACTGTGAAAGTATTTCATTAAGGTAAATTCCCAAAAATGAAATTTCTGGATGAAATGGTACAATTTCATATGTAGAGCCAAACTGCTCTCCTATAAAGTGTTAACAATTATATTCCTACAATGTATGAGATAAGAACACTAAGTGGTTCTAAGCATGCTAATTCAGGTGTACCATGTGCCAAGGAATGGGGAGGCATATTATCTATTTTCGGCCTTGCCTTAAAATAAATCTAAGCTAGTGCTGACATAAAGGATATACCCTTAATTCAGACCTGGTGGATCTGCTATCAGACATTTCACATGTGGTCCCAGAAAGCAGAACTCATGCCAATGTATAGAAATTATCGTCAGATAAATTCTGACTCCATAGGACAAAACTTTCTAGCATCAGAATTTTCCCCTTAAAAAAAAATGCAGTCCTTCTTAACTAGTGAGTACCAAGTCACTGTATTATAGATGGTGTTCAATTGAAGGCTGGACCGTTGTCAAGTAAGTAATCAGATCTGATGACCTCTAACATTTCCTTCAGATTCTAAGGCTCAAGGATACCTAGATTTGAAGGATAGGAATGAGGGTTAAAATCTCCCACAGACACTTGCCTATCTAGACTGTCTCAGTCAGAATAGCAGTTTTTATGTCTTCTCTAGCCCTCATATTTGAATATTTCATTGGGTTAATTTTTGCAATTTTAGGTAACTACCTCTTTCAGAGCTCAAGGTTAATATTTCTATTTCCATTTATTCAACAAGTATTTGTTAAGCCCCTAAAATGTGCCAGGCAGAGTACTAGCTGAGGATCCAAGAGTGAACAAACCAGACAATTCCAGCCCTCATGGAATTTATGGATTATGCACATAAACATTTGCTACATTTGCAGGCAGCCATAAAACATTTATTTTAAACGACTATAAAATTAATCAGATAGGCTATCCAGGAAATCTGAATATGCTCATTAAGAAAATCAGAGGGGTGCCTGGGTGGCTCAGTTAGTTAAGCATCCAACTTCAGCTCAGGTCACGATCTCGCAGTCTATGAGTTTGAGCCCTGAGTTGGGCTCTGTGCTGATAGCTCAGAGCCTGGAGCCTGCTTCAGATTCTGTGTCTCTCTCTCTCTCTGCCCCTCCCCTTCTCGAACTCTCTCTCTCTCTCTCTCTCTTTCTCTCTCTCTCTCTCTCTCAAAAGTAAACATTAAAAAAAAAGAAAAGAAAATCAGAAACATGTGACTAATATTTTTAAACCATTACTCACCGTTGATTCTTTTCAGTAGACATAAAGAAAAACAGAAAGCAGAAATAATTACCTGAACATCTGAGGTAAAGGGAAGAGCCAAAGTAATTATCTAATCCAAAAGAAAAACAAACAAAAACACATTTACTCTGATTGTCTAGGAAATTGCATCTGTGTTCGCTTTTCACCTTTGGGTCTTAAAAGGGCCCAAATTCTAAGATTAGAAACCTCTGAATACTCTAAGAACTTGATGACATCTCTGGCCCCAAGCCTAACTAATGTTAAATTTCATCTGTTGGAAAGGCTCAGAAACAAGAGAAAATAAGGAGAGAAAGATCTACAGGATGGCTTGGGTTGAACTGTGTATGTTTATGAAGAAAAGTGCCAAGTAGACCACGTGTGTCAAGGGGAAAAACACCATAAAGAGATATCCCAAAGAAACTTCTGTGCCAAAACTCTTGGGTAAAAATATCATTATCTCAGGGTACATTCCTCTCCTGTCATGCATGCATGAGCAGAATGCTTCCTGTCGAAAGCTCATTCCAAAAATGAAATGTAGTCCCATGGCAAGCCTAGCTTCCCATTAAGGCAGGACAGAGTAAACAAAAAAATCCTCACTTTCAATTACGTCGCTTTATTCTAGGCAGGATCTAGAATGTTCAGGGAATAGGAATCATTTGAGAAATTCTGACCCTCTGAAATATAACCACCCCAGTTAAACTTAGCCAAAGGTTTTTTAATGTGATTTTCAAAAAACTCAGGAAGGAAATTTTTATACTTCAGGAGCTTAAATAAAAAATCTATCAACTATTTCTTTATAAGGTTCCCAACCTGCCATCAGTGAAAAACATTACCTTATATCCTATGATCCAAATGTGGCCCTGATCATGTGTAACTAACAGGTAAAGCCACAGGAGCAGATATGGTTTCTCTCCTACAACTTGAAGGTTAACCCATTTGATGTTTCATTTTCACTCAAGGTATTAATTCCTTTCTTTTTTTTTATCATGCTCAGGATACAGAATTCTGTATCCTGATATATAATGTACATTTTGACCTTTATTAGGTTGCAACAAATTAAATGGCCAACCTTAGACCATTTCGACCTATTAAAACAGCAATTTCACATGGGTTCAACTCAAGCAAGGTCTCATCTTTCCAGACTTCAATATTTTCATCTATAACTTGAGGCCATTTAATAAGATGAGTTCAAAGATCTTAGGTCTAATATTCTATGATTCTAAGAGTTGCAGTGTCAAGTTCATATATAGATACACAGGGAAACATAAGCATTGGTGCCATTTGCTATTGCTACAGAAGGAAGAAAAATAATTCACTAAACAAGTATTTACGGAACACCTACTTTGGGCAAGTCTCTATTAAGTAGGTATTCTTATGATATACAAATGCTAGAGCTTGTTAGGCTATTATGAAGAGAAAATTCTACAATATTTGGGGGGGTAATTTTTTGAGCTTTAAACCAAATTTACTTTGTGCATGTCAAATGCTTAGTCATACTTACAGATTGTAAGAAGAATGCTTAATAATTACACTCATGATTTTCTCCCAACACCCTCTAGAGCCCTGGACTGAGTCTATGAATGAGAAGGAACAAGCTGCACCACAAGAGTTTCACAACTTCTTTTGGGCAATCACTTCATTATAAAGGGTAATTTATGAATTTATAAATGTGCCAGATTCTCTAGAGTAGGTGCTCACTCTTATGAATAAGCAATAAACCACTAAAAATACAATAACTCTTTTAGGCAATCAATCATTCATTCCACAAACATTGCCTGGCTGTTTATTATGTCAGGCACTGGGCTAAGATTTGAGATACAGAAACAGTCCATCTCTTCAAGGAGCTCACTTCTATTGGACAAAACAGCTAAATACTTGCACTACCTTGAGACAAGCATGTGCAAAGTACTATAATGATATAACAGCAGGAGAGGAGCATTAGGGCACTCAGTTCACAGAGGTGAGATCTAAATTAAAATTTGAAGATAGAAGGTGTTCACCATGTAGTGGGCATGGGGAGAGTGGGGTAGGCAACTGTGCAAAATTGTGCAAAATATGCAGG
This sequence comes from Panthera uncia, assembly GCF_023721935.1. NCBI lineage: Eukaryota > Metazoa > Chordata > Mammalia > Carnivora > Felidae > Panthera > Panthera uncia. The sequence goes on along the minus strand of NW_026057586.1, from coordinate 48,267,136 downwards.
ATGTGCAAAATATGAAGACCTGAGAAAATATCCTATGTTCAGAAAAAGGTAGGAACATCTAAAGGGTATACAGTGTAAGGCAAACATGTTAAAGGAAATAAGACTGGTAAGGTAGATTGGAGCTAGGTTTTTTAAGTCCTAAAGGCCAGCTAAAGAATATGAACTGTTTTTGCATGTAACACAAAACTTCTGAGGGGCCTTTGAACAGGAAAGTAGTATAATCAAATTAGAAAATGTTGAAAGTGGGGCGCCTGGGTGGCTCAGTCAGTTAAGCGGCCGACTTCGGCTCAGGTCATGATCTCGCGGTCCATGAGTTCGAGCCCCGCGTCGGGCTCTGCACTGACAGCTCAGAGCCTGGAGCCTGTTTCAGATTCTGTGTCTCCCTCTCTCTGACCCTCCCCGTTCATGCTCTGTCTCTCTCTGTCTCAAAAATAAATAAACGTTAAAAAAAATTAAAAAAAAAAAAAAGAAAATGTTGAAAGATTATCAAATGACAGTGTGGACGATAGTTTGAGTAAGTTGGAGTCATCAAGATCAGCTAAAAAGCCATTTTAACAGTATTGAAAAGAGATGAGGAAAGACTAAATTGAACAGAGTAAAACACTCTAAACGACCACTGACTAGCACCCAGAAACTTAAAATCCTTCATGTGTACCAGTCAATCCTGAGCTCCATGTATTCACAAATCAATCAATTAAAAACTGTGTAATGCCCAAACAACTCTTACAACTGACTTTTTCCCCCAAGAAATTGGCCAGGTTCCATAGCACAGCACAGAAATAATTACCTGTTCATTGATTGCCACAAAATCATTTACGCTGGGGAGACAAAAAGCTCATGGAAGGGTTTTTAAGATGAAGCAGATACCCCCAAAATTCTAATATCACATTTAAGTCCTCCTGCTTGAGTATCACATTAACTCAATATGTTAACTCTTAATTTTCCATGTAGAAAGGAAACTGAAAGGATAATCTTACAATAGGAAAACAAAATTCAGAGCTTATTTGGAATCCTTGAGGTAACTCTCTGCAGCAACAATGCCATCTTCCTATATTTTTGCTTAGATTAATTTTAGGATTTATTTTCCTTATTTGGAACACAACTGTAAGCGGTAGGTCACAAGCAAGCTAGGGTATAGAAGGCTTGGGAATTAGCATTTGCTACAGATATCTAAAAATACATAATACACATGACAAAAATAAAATTTGATTCTCAATTTCTAGATATCAAATAACTAGCTGGTGGCATTCTCATTCTAGTTATTAGACAACTATTTAGGATGGAAGGACTGAGGTGGTCAAATGAAAGAGTGAATTACTGCACCCTCACCAACTATGAGTCAAAGGAACATGTTTCTGATGGCCCAATGCAAGCCTGAACAAGAGAGAGTCACCCCTGGGGGACATAGAATTATTCAGGTTATCTATTTTAACTTGATATATTTCAGGAGTTGGAGGTAAGATGGAAGAGGAATAGGGCAACCCTAAGCTTGCCTCCTCCCTCGAACACAGCTAGATAAATATCAAAACATTCTGAATACCCAAGAAATCAATTTGATATGTTTCAATAGTTTGCAGTTTTTGAGGTATGGGTTCATTTCATCTAAGTTAACAAGTTTACATGAGTAGAGTTGCTCATAGCTCTCCATTATTATCCTTTTAATGTATGCAGGGTTCTTTAAGGATACCCCTTTTTTCATTCCTAACATTAGTATCTTATGTTTTTTCTTTGTCCTGATTATAGTTGTATTCATTCTACTGATCTTTAAAAAAAAAAAAAAAAGCCTTCAGTTTCACTGGCTTTCTCTCTTTTCTGTTTATTTCATTGATTTCTTTTCTAAATTTTATTAAGTCCTTCCTTATGCTAATTTAGGGTTTATTTTGCTAGTTTATTTGGTCTTCTGGTTTCTCAAGGTGGAAGCTTAGATTATTGGTATGAGTTATTGATCTTTGTTGATTTCTACTGTGGTCAGAGAACAGACTTTGTAGGATTTCAATTATTTTACATTTATTGAGGCTTGTCTTATGAACCTGAATATGGTCTATTTGGTGAATGTTCCTTATTCATTTGAAAAGAATATGTATTTGAGTGCCTGGGTGGCCCATTGGTTAAGCGTCCAATTCTTGGTTTCCGCTCAGGTCATGATCTCATTGTTGGTGAGTTCAAGCCCTGTATCAGGCTCTGCACTGACACTGTGAAGCCTGCTTGGGATTCTTCTCTCTCCTCCTCTCTCTCTGTCCCTCCCCTACTTGTGCTCTTTCTCTCTCTCTTTCTCAAAAATAAATAAATAAACAAACAAACAAACTTAGAAAGAAAGAAAGAAAGAAAGAAAGAAAGAAAGAAAGAGCAAGTGAAGGAAGGAAAAGAAAAGAAAAAAGAAAAGAATATGTATTCTAGGGTTATTGGATTAAGATACTCTATAAATGTCAGTTAGTTCATTGAGTCATTCAGTTCTTCTATAGTTTTATGATTTTCTGTTAGTTTTATTATTGAAAGAAAAGCATTGAAGTTTCCAATACAATTGTCAATTTATCTACTTCTTTCAATATTGCCTATGTTTTGCTAAATGTATCTTGAAAGTCTGTTGTTAGGTACAAACATATTTAGGATTTTTATGTCTTCTCAGTGAACTGACTCTTATCACCTCATAATGTCTCACTTTATCCCTGGTAATTTTCTTACCCCTGAAATCTACTTTGTGTGATCTTATGATAAACTTCTCCAGCTGTCTTTTGACTAGTGTTTGTATAATATGCTTTTTTCCATTCCTTTACATTTAACCTTCCTGTATCATCATATTTGAAGTAAGTTTCTTGTAGATAGCAGATACTTGGGTGATGCTTTTTTACCCATTCTGATTATCTTTTAATTGGTGCACTTAGATGTCTACATTTACATTAAATATAATTATTGACATGTTTAGATTTAGGCCTACTATTTTGTTACTCTCTCTTTGCTATGTTTTTTCCTTCCTCTGTTATCCTTTTCCTTCCTCCTTTTCGGTTATTTGAGTATTTTTTAGGAGTTTATTTTAATTTATCCAATATGGGGTTTTTTTTGTTTTTTTACTTTCTCTTTGTATAGTTTATGTGGTGGTTGCTGTAGGTAGTACAGTACACATACTAAAGTTATTCTCAGACTAATTAGAAGCAATTTTTTTGCCACTTCAAATGCAGTGTAGAAATTTTTCCACAATATAGATCCTTTTACCCTCCCAACTTCATGTTGTAATTGTCTTGTGTATTGCATCTACATATATTGAAACCCCCATCAGACAATGTTACAGCTTTTACTTTCAACTATCAAATATATTTTAAATAACTGAAATGGAGAAAAGTTGTCTATTATATTTACCCAGATATTTGCCATTTATACTGCTATTCCTCATTTCCTCTGGGAATGCTCCAAACATCCCTCTGGTATCATTTCCTTTCTGTGTTAAGAATTTTGATTTATAACTCTTTTAAAATAGGTCTGTGGGTGATACATTCTACTAGTTTTCCTCATCTGAGACCATTTTTATTTAACCTTCATATCCTGAAGGACATTTTAACTGGATATTGAATGCTAGAAGACAATTCTTTTCTTTCAGCACCTTAAAAATGCACCATTTTCTTCTTGCCTGTACAATTTCTGGTAAGAAAACTGTAGTTATTTGAATAATACATTATTTTTATCTTGCTTCTTTCAAAATATTTGGTCCTTAGTTTTTAGTAGTTTAACTGTGATGTATCTAAGCCTAGATTTCTTTGGGTTTGTCCTGGTTAGTATTCACAGAATTTTTTGAATCTGTAGGTTTGACAACATGGATGAACCTTGAGGACAATATGCTAAATGAAATAAGCCAGTCACAGAAATACAAATACTTCATGATTCTGCTTATCTTAATTCATAGTCAAATTCTTAGACTCAAAGAATGGAATGGCAGTTTCTAGGTACTGGGCACAGGGAAAATGGGGAGTTACTGATCAAATCAACAGGCATAATTCATCTGTTGAGCAAGATAAATAAGCTCTAGAGACATGCTGTATATCACTGTACCTATAGTCAACAATAATGTCTTTTTTGTATACTTTAAAACTTTCCTAAGTCTGTAGATCTTATGTTGTGTTCTTACCACAGCAAAACATTAAGAACAAAAAAGGAATGTATGCTCTTACTTCTTTGAGCATATTTTGCCAGATAATTCCAACAGCTGTGACATATTAGCATCTATCAATTCTTATGCCAGTTGAGATTTTCCTGGTGTTCAGTTCTGTTCTATGTGTGTGTCACCCAATGACCATTCTGAGACTTGGGCTGAACTTAATTCAGTTCTCAGTCTTTGGTATGCTGTTTAGGATAAGGTCCATGCATGAGAGCTCAAGAATGAGCCCCAGAGTTCACAGACAACTTTCAAGGTTTTATTCTCAGGCTCCCACTTTCTTTATAATCCCCCTGGTATTCCTGGTGTCCTATGGCTCCCTTTTCAACGATCTGGTCAGGAAGCCGGACTTCTCTACACATTTCCCAAGACTGATCCCTCTGTGGGGCCAAGCAGCAGGATAATAGAAAGAGAGAAAAGAAAGCAGCAGAGATTCGCTTCACCCTTTGGAACTACAACCCCTACAATCAGAGACAAATGTTCCTCTCCCTCAGTTGTAGGTGCTGAGGGCTCCAGCTGCTGCTCTTCCTGCTGCCACTTCCACTACCACAGTATGACTGCCTAGGGACTGGAGCACAAGAGAATGGAAAAGAGATTCAAAAGAGGAGAAGAAGGAGAAAAAGGAGCAGGATTTCCCCCCTTTTTTGAGTGTTAACTCATCCCTTTTCTTTTTCCTTAAGCCAGAACTAGAGGTTTTCTCTTGGAACTCACTCTGTCCATGTGTATGCCTGCTTCTTGATTTGGAGCTACCTCACGTTCAAGCTAGAGGTTACCAGAGGATAAGAAATGGTAATCTCATCCTACTTGGTGGTGTTTTGAATTCTACCATCTGCCTACTACTATTTACTTTTCAGAATCCTCAAATTCATTCTGTCCGGGTTTTATAGCTTCAGTGGGAGAAACGAGGTGGAATATGCTTGTTCCACCTTACCTGTATCCAGAAACTTAGCAGGCATTTGCAAATATTGTGCCTGCACCTTCAAAAGATTAAAATTGCAGTATTGCTCCCATCAAGCTGATGTTTGTTTTTTCCATTTGCTTAACTATAAGTAACCTACTTCAACCACATGTTATCAATTGACCCACAAGAGGTACTGTTTATTTTCAGAAATCAGAAGCATTCTTACGGATAATTTCCAAAAATACTTAGTCATGTGCTTTCTACTTTGCTGTTTTCTATTTTACTAGGCTGAAAGACTATAAAACATTCAACTATACAAAGACAAAATTTGTATTTAAGAAAAGAAATAAGAGCATCGTGTTGCTTGACAGCAATTTGAATCCCTGCATGGCTGGACCATTTGATTATGCTATTTAAAGCAACAAACAACAGCAGACAGAGTCCCAACACACCAAGACTAGCCAACTGAAAGGCCACTGACACAAATAAAGAACTATTTTTAAAAGACATCTGTACCACTATCTAGTATTTGAATCACTCCATAATTCTGAATCATTTAAAGATATTTTTCTATTTGTGTACCTAGTTTTGCAGTTTACTTACATTTATTACGTCGTAAGATCACCATAGTCTTTCATAAAATAAACATTTCATGAAAGAATTATAGGCAGGAGCTCCTTCTCCCAAAAGGCATATGTCTTGTATCCCCAAATAGAATGCTAATTCTTTGAGAGCAGAAATAATATCTTTGTTAATATATGCTATAGAGCTAAGTATAATGTCAGGAAAATGGAGTTGTCGAGGATAAAAAAGACTATGCATAAGCCTAGACATTAAAGAAAACACATAAAGACAAACAATGCAGACAGAGCTGATAGGATTAAATTTCATATATCTCAAGTCACAGTAGAATTGTCTAAAAGTGGGGAGGAGAAGTTGAATGAAAATTACCTGTCTTAGGGATATATGGTAGGAAAAGAAGAGTGGCTGCAAATGAAAATAACTGGATTTTTAGGTAATAAAGAAAATGAAATGTATGATTGTCTTATCATATTAACTTGATGATAATAGTTTACTAAAACCTCTGTTCATAGACTTTTAGAAGTTAGAAATAAAGCATATTCTGACCATGTAAAGCATTCCTTAGCCAATAAAACTTTAATGGATAGCACAGATTTAAAATGAATCTGTACAAACTTTTCCCAATGATCTCTCTCATTTCACATGTGAAAGACAAATATAATTTAAAATATAATTTAAAATTTAAAAACCAAATATATACTGTTTATCCCAATAGATATTTATAGAAATATAATTTTTTTAATGCTAAAAGGGATAGGATGGATTTCCACCAGTCATCTAAATTGAATGTAGGAAAGTAATCACAGCAAGAATGGACATGGAAAGCCCACAAATAAGAATGTTGAGATCACAACTTACTAATTTAAGGTTTTTAGAATGAGCTAGCTACCTGATCCACAGGTGGGAAGCTAAGACTTAGTAAAAGGACTATCTGTTTATAAGCAGACTGTTTCCAGAAAAAAAAAAAAAAATACACAGATTCCTCTTTTTAAAGTTAATGAAGACATCTGCTTCCACACCAACCAAGTTATTAGAGTTCAGCCATTTTATTTTCAGGATTTCCTCAGTACCCAGGATGGTGTTCTACACATTATAAATTCTCATTATAAAAGAATCAATTTTATTACTCTAGTCATATTGTATATATTAGTTGATTTGATTCACTTTAAAGTATTTCAATGGGTTTTCTCCGAACTACACGAAGAATAGAATATGAAGATTATAATTGACTGCCAGTCCTAAAGATACTATTTTACTTGCTTTAATCACCAACACAGTGCCTTTGAATATAATGGGCATTCAGTAAATGTCTGGAGGATGAAAGTACAAATGAATGTATTAGCTGGACTGTAACCCCTAATGAAGGAAAGGAATTGGTCCATCTTTCTTGTGGCTCCCTGCACCAAACTTTCAGAGCCAGCATGCCCACAGTGAAAGAACACCATCTGAATGAAGCTTCACAATTGCTCTCTCATTACCACTGGGCTTCTGGCATCCAGCACATCTTAACGTCCTAGTGTTAAGGAATGCATTCTGAGCCTCTGCCGGCACAGGCATGTCATAGTGATGCTTCTAAAACAAACCGGAGCTCAGTTTTGTTTCAAGTCTTTACTTGCTTTTGATGGAAGGTGTGCTGGCAGCTGTTGTCATCATTAGCCTTGTGGCAATACTTTTTCCCTTAAGTGTCTTATGTCTCATATGAAAGCTAAAAGCTTGTTAAATAGGGAGGGACTTTGGAATATGTGCCAATGTCAAACAGTAAAGTTTTTATTTTCTCCTGTTGTAACAGCTTTAAATTTCCAAATCTTGGTCCCTACCACCACTCAGGATTTTAGGTTAGATAATGGGGTGAGAACAGAAAGATCTCAATTCCATCTCCACCCTTTTTGATCTTTACCAGAGAACTAGTAAATGAAAGATTTAGAGGCTGCTAGGCACCCCAGTGTGGAATTCTCCTATAATCTTGGTGTTTATGGGATGAGTGAGCTGTCTATTCATGATTTTATAACACCAAGTCGAGATATGTGAATCCTTATGAACAACCCAATACCGTCTTCAGTGGCATTAACATTTCCCTCACAGCTGACCCAGTGGCACATTTAGAAATCCATAGTAACTAATATTCATTGAGCACATACTATGTGCCAGGCAATATCTTTAGTGCTTTACATCATAAAATTCTCACAAAACACTTTGAGGTGGATTCTTATCACCATTTTACAGATGAGAAAACCTAGGATTGAGGAGATATGGAACTTGCTCCAGTTTTTACCCATTATAAAGAAGACTTTAAAAAAAAAAAAAGTAATTAGCATTTGGAGATGTGTCAAGTAAGAAATTGCTGTGGCTGAGGTCAAAGAGGTTTTTTCCTGTGACAAATGGATAAAGAAGATGTGGTTTATATATATAATGGAATACTACTTGGCAATAAGAAAGAATGAAATCTGGCCATTTGCAGCAACGTGGATGGAACTGGAGGGTATTATGCTAAGTGAAATAAGCCAGGCAGAGAAAGAGAGATACCATATGTTTTCACTCATATGTGGATGTTGAGAAACTTACCAGAAGACCATGGGGAATGGGAAGGGGGAAAAAAAAGTTACAGAGAAGGAGGGAGGCAAACCATAAGAGACTCTTAAGGACTGAGAACAAATTAAGGGTAGATGGGGGGGGGGGGAAAGAGAGGGGAAAGTGGGTGATGGGCAGGGAGGAGGGCACTTGTTGGAATGAGCACTGGGTGTTGTATGGAAACCAATCTGACAATAAATTATATTTTAAAAAATAACAAAAAGGAAATAAAAAGAAATAAAAATCTAAAGAAAAAAATAAATTAGCACTGATTAATATTATGAAAACATTCACTCTTCTAGACTATATATTCCTTTAAGGCAAAAACTATTATCAACTTCATATTTATATCCCCCACAATACCTAGAACAAGGTACAAACTTCTTACATAAAAGTAAGAATACAAACTTCTTAATAAAAGTTTATTGAGCAAATGAAAGGCCCATGGTTCTAAAATGGCTGTGTATTTCTCTTTTCCTCCCTCTCTTTCAATCTGGAAATTTCCAATTTTTTCATATTAGAGGATAAGTTTAAATTCTAGAACCACATACTTGTTTGTCAAATTTGCCAGGATCCCTTCTAATCCCAAAAGGTACAAAAAGCAGCCAAAAGCAGCAGCTGCTTAATAGGTGAACTTCAACACCACGAAACAGGCTGAGACAGGTCATTAAGGGTACAGAATCCATTTGAAATTGCAAGTGAAATTTTGGGAAGTAGAATGTATTTATCAGAGTTGGAATTTGGCCAGGATTCTAAGGAAAACACCAATTACTTTTTCATAATATAAAGCAGCATGTAAATACTTTTTAACTGAACTGCTGTCTAAGGTAAGAATTTCAGAGACCCATAGAAAGGGATACATCGTCCTTGGACAGATTCTTCCATTGAGAAGCATTCTTTATACTTTCATAATAAACTCTCATATATAACAAAGAAAACCTCTTCTCAGGTTAGTGGCAAAAGTGAATCCTGGTTAACTGAGTTGAAGGAAGTAAGAGGTCTTTCCAGCAGTTCAGTCTATGGTGCACATTAAATTCATTTAGATAGCTCCCTTCTGCAAAGTATCTCCGTAGTCTCAGATATCTCAATGCAGAAGACACCCCAAGAAAGCTGATTTCATCAAAATAGAAACTTTCTCAGACAGCACCTTTCTGTCCAAGATAGTTTAGGTGTGATTTTGCTTGACATGAAAGTGAGGGAATGCATTAGGTAACTTTCCAAGGTCTCCAACCACTTTCAAGAAATTATATTAAAGGATCTAAATCAAAACACAAATAAGGAAAAGGAATCTATAGATGTAAGAGATGTACCAACTAAGGAAAATGTGTATACCATGTTTGAAGTCTAACTCAAACAAAGCAACTTAAAAAAAATGAAATCATTAAAGACACTGAACACCAACTGAATATTTGATATTAAGTAATTTCTCTCCATTTTAAGTGCAGTAAGTACATTTCAGAGATACATACTGTAATATTTGTAAATGACATTATATAATGCCTAACATTGGGTTCAACATGATATAAGGTAGTGAGAGGTTGGTGAAGTTATATATGACACAAGATTGTCCATAGTTTTGATAATTACTGAAACTCAATTTTGGGTACATGAAGTTTTATTATACTATTTTCCTCCACTTTTGCGTGTTTGAAACTTTCCATAATAAAAAAAATTTTAATAAATTGAATGACTATTCACAATAGGTTTTAGCATACATGGAATGAGTCATGACTCAAGTGTAATTTCTGGTAACAACTTTCCTTTAAAAAATGCAATAATGCAAATAAATGGCAGTGACACTTTTATAGCAATAATGAGAATTTTTGCTAATTTACAAAATAAGCAAATTTTCTAAAACTTAAAAAATTAAAAACATAAACCCTAACATTATTGTTTACTTTAAATTTGTTTCTATTTTTGCAGTAAAAAAGTTTTTTAAAAAATGAATCCTGGGGCGCCTGGGTGGCGCAGTCGGTTAAGCGTCCGACTTCAGCCAGGTCACGATCTCGCGGTCCGTGAGTTCGAGCCCCGTGTCAGGCTCTGGGCTGATGGCTCGGAGCCTGGAGCCTGTTTCCGATTCTGTGTCTCCCTCTCTCTCTGCCCCTCCCCCGTTCATGCTCTGTCTCTCTCTGTCCCAAAAATAAATAAAAAACGTTGAAAAAAAAAAATGAATCCTAAATCAAGCAAATCACATTATTTTTCTAAACTCCAACTGAAATGAACCCAATCAAATAATGCTTTATTGACCAACAGATAAGGTAAAACACTTTTGGTAGGTTTTTTTTATCATTTTTGTTTTTAAATGTGTAACAAACTCATTCATTAGGGGTTTGTAAACATTCAACTGAAATTTACTGAGTTCCTATATGCTCTCATTAACATGCTAAAAGGTACTGTGAATACCATAGAAGTAGGAACTTGTAGCCAAATTTGAAAGATGAGATTTACATGGGAACATAATAATAATTAAAGCATAACAAGTCTGAATACTCAATAAATTAAAGTGCACTGCTAATCAAACCTATAGTTTTTCTTAATGATCTCTGAACATAACTGAACCCAGGCCACCTGGGTGGCTCAGCCCGTTAAGTATCCAACTTCAGCTCAGGTCATGATCTCGCAGTTCATAAGCTCAAGTCCCACGTCAGGCTTTGTGCTGATAGCTCAGAGCCTGAAGCCTGCTTTGGATTCTGTATCTCCCTCTCTCTCTCTGGCCCTCTCCCGCTCGAACTCTGTCTCTCTCTCTCTCTCAAAAATAAATAAAACATTAAAAGAAGAAAAACCTGACCCAACCAATTTATCATTCAGTCCAAATCCCTACATCTCTCAATTTACTTCATTTATAATTATTATTTTATTACTGCTTCAATTTTGTTTTAAACAAAATTGCCTGAAGTCCTTTAAACATCTATGCAGGCAGACTGTGCATTGACTCCACATGATCCTCTCTTCTAGAGTTCATACTTTGTCTAATACCCTCCCCTTGTGTGTGGATTTCTAACAAATAGAATATAACAATGATGATGGAATGTCCTATCACTCCTGTGATTATGTTATGCTATGTACCACTCTGTCTTACTAGCAGATTCACTCTAGAGACTCTCCCTACTAGCTTTATGAGTTAAACAACTATGTTGGGAAAGCCCACATGGCAAGAAACCTTGAGGACCTGTAGACAGCTGCTAGGAGTTAAGGGTGGCTTCCAACTGACAGTCTGCAAGAAGCCAGGGCCCTCAGTTCTACAGTTACAAAGAAATTAATCCAGCCAACAACTTGAGAGACTTAAAAACACATTCTTCCCCAGTCAAGCCTCCAGATAAATACATAGCCCAGCCAACGCCTTGGTGAGATCCTAAGCAGGGGACCCAGCTAAGCCATGCCTGGATTCCTGACCACAGACACTATGAGATAATAAATGTATGCTATTTTAAGCCAATAAGTTGGTGGTAATTTTACAAAGCAATAGAAAACTATTACAGATGAAATTTTAAAAGAGTTCACTTGAATTCTGCTATGCCTTGTTTAAAAAAAATACAAAGCTGGATTTGCCTGACTAAACTGAGAATGTCTTTAAAAAAAGACTTCTATTCCACCTTAAGAAGAACAGTTCTTTTCAGCATTAGCCAGATTTTTAGGAAGACACAGTTATTGCAGAGGAAGCAGTCTAGGAAAATTGGTGTGTGCTATATCTGAGTACAAAAGGAAAATGGACAGTATATATCCATTAATCTCAAATTTTAAAGGAACATTGTACTCCTGGGATACTTAATCATTATTTATTAATCTTTTTTTTTTTTTTTTTTTTTTTATTTTTGGGACAGAGAGAGACAGAGCATGAACGGGGGAGGGGCAGAGAGAGAGGGAGACACAGAATCGGAAACAGGCTCCAGGCTCCGAGCCATCAGCCCAGAGCCTGACGCGGGGCTCGAACTCACGGACCGCGAGATCGTGACCTGGCTGAAGTCGGACGCTTAACCGACTGCGCCACCCAGGCGCCCCATTAATCTTTTTATATATTATTGCATTCAATTTGCTAAAACTTTAAGAACTTTTGAGTCTATATCTATGAGGGATATTGTTCTATAGTTTTCTTATAATGTCTTTGTGTGATTTTTGTATCTGAATAATTCTAGCCTCATAGAATAAATTGGAAAATATTCCCTCTGCTTCAGTTTTCAATTTTTCTATATTGTTACTGATATTTTCTACTTTTTCCATCAATATGGAGAGAGTGTTGAAATTTCAGGCTAAAATTATGGACTTGTCAGTTCTATCAGTTCTGTTAGCTTTTGGTTCATGTGTTTTCAAGTGTTGTTAAATGTTTAAATGTTTAGGATTTTTATCTACCCTTGATAATAGCACCCTTTATCTTTATGAAATGGCTTCTTTATCCCGGTAATATTCTCTTCTCTGAGATCTTTGTTTGACACCATTATAGCCACTATATCTTGTTTTTGATTAGTGCTAGTATGCTACATCTTTTCCCATTCTTTCATTTTTTATCTTTTTTGTGTCTTTATTTCTAAAGCAGGCTTCTTGTAAACCATTTACATTTAATGTGACTATTAATTTGGGTGGGTTTAACTATTTGTTAACAACTATTTGTTGTTTTATTTATATTTGCCCAACCTGCTCTCAGTACCGCTTTTCTTCTTTTTCTGCCTTTTATAATTTTTGAATTGATTTTTATGATTCCATTGTATCTCCTTGATGTCATGTTATAATTCTTTGTTCCAGTGTGTGTGTGTGTGTGTGTGTGTGTGTAAATTATTTTAGGATTCACTTATCACAGCCTACCATCAAGTAATATTATATCACTTCATATTAGTACAAGACTGTTACAACAGTATCCTTCCATTTCTCCCCTCCTGGTCTTCATGCTATTGTTTTCATACATCTTATTTCTGCAAATGTTATAAACCCTACAATGTGTTATTACTATGTTTGCTTTAAATAGTCAGTTACCTTTTAAAGAGATTTTTAAATAAGAAAAAAAATGTCTTTAGGGGCACCTGGGTGGCTCAGTCGGTTAAGCATCCGACTCTTGTATTCAGCTCAGGTCTTGGTCTTGCTGTTGGTGAATTCTAGCCCCACATCAGGCTCTGTGCTGATGGTGCAGAGCTTGCTTGGGATTCTGTCTCCCTCTCTCTCTGCCCCTTCCCTGCTTGCTCTCTATCTCTCTTTATATATAAATAAACATTAGAAAAAAATTTTGAAAAAGAAAAAATGTTTAAAATTGTCTTTTTTTTTAATGTTTATTTTTGAGAGAGAGTGTGTGAGCAGGGGAGGGTCAGAAAGAATGGGCAGAGAATCCCAAGCAGGCTCCACACTGACAGCAGCAATACTGATGTGGGGCTTGAACTCACAAACTCTGAGATCATGACCTGAGCCTAAGTTGGATATTCAAACGACTGAGCCACCCAGGCCCATCTTTTAAAATGTCTTCTATATTTACTCATATTTACCATTTCTAATTTCTTCATTCCTTTGTGTAGATCCAGATTTCCATCTGGTATCATTTTTCTCTTTAACATTTCTTATGATGTAGGTCTGTCACTGATGAATTATTTCAGCTTCTGTGTTTCTAAAATGTATTTTGCTTTCTTTTATGAAAACTCTTTTCACTTGATATTGAATTATAAGTGGACAGGGTTTTTTCCAGCACCACTTTGCAGTGCTGCTCCACTATGCTCTGGCTTACATTATTGCCAACAAGACGTCCTGTGTCATTTTCACAGGGACATAAAATGTCATTGATATTCCTTATGTCAATAAAGAGTAACTTTATTCTTCTGGACAAAATGTGTCTTATTTACTGGATGTTTTTATTATCTTTATCACATTTTAATATTTTCTCCCTATCACTGTGTTTTAACACTTTCTCTTTATTACTGTTTTATTATGGTGAACATTTTTCATAATTCTTGTGCTTAAAGTTTGTTGAGTTCTTGAATCTCTAGGTTTATTATTTTCAGCTATTACTTCTTCAAATAGTTTTTTTTTTTCTTCCTCCCTCTTACTCCTCTTCTTGGAGATTCCAAGTACATATATATTAGACTGCTTGAGATTTCCCACAGTTCACTGATGCACAGTTGACTTTTTTCCCAGTCTGTTTTCTACCTGTGCGTATTAGTTTCCCAGGACTGCCATAACAAATTACCACAAACTGGGGCTTAAAACAACAAAAATGTATTCTCTCATCGTTCAAGAGGTCAGAAGTCCAAAATCAAGGTATTGGCATGATTGGTTCCATTTGGACACTTTGAGGGTACAAGAGTCATATGCTTCTCTCCTAGATTCTGGTGGTTTCTAGTAATCCTTGGCATTTCTTGGCTTGTAGATGCATCACTCCACTCTGCTTCAATCTTCACATGGCCTTCTTCCCTTCTTAGGGCTTTGCTCACTCGTTGCCTTTCTCTCAGGGATCACTGTGTTTCACTACTGGATGTCCATTGTCTGACTGTCTTTTCATATATTTTGTTGTTGTTGTTGTTGTTTAATTGTGTCAGCCAGGAGAGTAAATACAGTGTCCTCTCAATCTTGTCCAGAGGCAGAAGTCTCCCACTAATCTTAAGTAGTACATAATTGGCATAGCCTCTCCATGAAATTTGGCATTTCTCATTCTGAAAAGTACATTTATGTCTCACAAGTGCAATATCTCACATAGAATTAAATCACTAAATAAATACCCAGGGTTGTTTATTTAATGTTTAATTAATAAATGACTATTTATTATTATAAATTCTAATATTAATAGATTGTTGTTCATAATAATTAATGTGACACACACTTTGTATGATTATAGACTTACTCCTATTTTGAAGAGCTGAATATTCAAATCATTGAGCTGTGCATTTCAGAGTGTTGGGATGCACACCAACTTTGTTTAGGGATAGATACCTTTACCTGTAGGACCCAACATATGTGACTTTTCAGGCCCTTTAAAAGACAGAAAAAGGGGCGCCTGGGTGGCTCAGTCGGTTAAGTGTCCGACTTTGGCTCAGGTCACGATCTCGTGGTCCATGAGTTCGAGCCCCATGTCAGGCTCTGTGCTGACTGCTCAGAGCCTGGAGCCTGTTTCAGATTCTATGTCTTCCTCTCTCTCTGACCCTCCCTCGTTCATGCTCTGTCTCTCTCTGTCTCAAAAATAAATAAATGTTAAAAAAAAATTTTTTTTTAAAAAGACAGGAAAAATTGAGTTCAAACTGTTAAGTATATTTTATCTTAACTCTTCCACTTTGGAAAAAAAAAATTACGTGTGCTTTGTTTAGTTTCTCAAAAGACCTTATGCCAGAACAATGTGGAATCTAAATAGTAATAAATACTGTGAAGTCTATAAAGTAGGTATAGATTTCTGCTAATGCGCCCTGGTAGCTGCCTACAGCAAGACTTTTTAAAGTCTAGTAAATGACAGAAAATCTTCTATTTAGGGGATGCCTTAAACCCATTTAATCCTAGTCTGTGTGCTTTCAAAGAGTACCACCCAAAGGATCCTCTTTAGTGACTTATGAGGAAGGAATGGTATAGCATTCACTTACCCTGATTTTTTTTTTTCCTCAAAATACTTGTTAGGTGGTTTACCCAATGAGAAAGTAGATAATAAGTTTAAATGTTGTGAGTTTCCTGTAGTGGAGTTCAGTCAAAGAATACAAGGAGAAAAGTTCTAGGTATAAGAAAGCAGATGATGTAACCGAGCACCAGCAACAGAGGGCTCACAACTCTAGCTACACATTGTAAGCCTTCCATATACCTGTCCCTGCATGCCTGGACTTTCCTTTAGCCTACAGCTGCTTTGGGTAGTGAGACTGCTTCACTTGCCATGGCAAGGTTCCGTCTATTATGAATACACAGTGATGAAAATTATTTGAATGGACCCAATTGTACATTATGCCATGTCCCACTAGGACTGGGCAGAATAAAGGCAGTGACAAAGCCTGCAGCGCAGTCCATAATTGAATAGATTCTCTTCACTATGTTGGGAAAAGACTGTTAACTGGGACATGTAGCCTTTTCTAAGATTGGTGTGTTGGATGCCAAAAATGGAAATAGTGACATTCTGAGTCATCCTTATGTCAGGCATTAGATATTTATTCCTTCAGGAAACACATTTTTAACCAGAAATTACTTATAATTTCATAGCCAAGTTTTAACCCTGTAGAAAAAGTTTCTTCTCAAACCCATGATATTTCTACTTCCCGAAACAATTCTAGGTTATTCAGGGAAGAGAGTCTCTGACTTTTTGTTATTGTTTAGATAATATTTACCTGTTGCTGAGCTACAAAGGACATATCCTATTTCTTATTTTGTTCTCAAGAAAAAACTTTCCAAAGAAAGACATTTTTTCATTTGTGTCTCTAGCTTTGAGTTGATCTTACAGGTTTGGTTGCCTGCTGAAATAGAATAGTAACTCCTGTTAGAGCCTGAAGCCTGCCTCTCAGTGTTTTCAATATAATCTTGAAGACTTTGTGTACTGGATCTCATCTGTTTGCTTATTTGTCACATTTGATTAGAAATAGTGATACAGGTGATACTATTTTTCAATCTTTGAGAGAGACATACTTGTTTAATACTGTGAGAGCTGGGGTTTAGCACCTTGCATGTAGAAACCAACATGAATAAAGCAATTATTAATAGGTATAATAACACTAAGAATCAATACTACTTTTTCATAGTACTCATACTTACTTGGTCATCTTGAACAAATATGAATACGGCAGAGGAAAAACCAACTTTCACAAAAGAGCTCATTATGTCCTCACATAGCAGAAAGAGTAAGAAAGCTCTCTGGGGTCACTACTATAAAGGCACTAATCCCATCGTTGGAACTTCATCATGATCTAATCACCTCCCAGAGGCTCCACCTCCAAATACCCTCACATTGGGGATTAGGTTTCAACAAATGATTTGGGGAGGGAGGGTAATCAGCCTATAGCACGTTTACAAAAAAATAACTACCATATGTTGGAGGCCTGTGAGCCAGGCACTGTGATGAGCACATTAATTTGTTAGCCCTCCTAACATCCTTATGAAGTAAGGGAAGAGAAGGCATTCATGAATGTACAGTGAGTCATTTAAATGGATGGCACAAAAAAATTGGCATTAGGAACTATAGCAGTCATGATCCAGGAAATAGGATAATTGAAAAGAGTTTATTCAAAGGACTCTTTTTGAAAGTGTGAGCAGATTTTAGAGAAGCTAATGAGGGATAAAGTAGCACCCTGTGAGGTTAGCAACATCGGAGCACAAAGGGGAGGAGAGGTCACTATGACTTGCAAAAAAGGGAACAGTCCAGAAAGCCTGGTGACAGGAACTGTGGCCTCCATGAGAGGAACATAGCCACCTAGCTGGTATTGACTTCACAGGGAGGGAACTGGGAAAATAAATGCCCAGACCTCAGTCTCCTTCCTTCCTCAGATTTCCTGCTGGTGTTCCCCACAGACCAAACTCAACCAGAGGCCACAAGATATGAGAGCTTAACATGCAGTCTAATGGTTCTTAAACTTTAGCGGGCATCAGAATCACCTACAGGGCTGCCTTGTTAAAAGAGATTGCTAGACCCACCCCAGGGTTTTTGATTCAGTAGGCCTGGGTAGACACTGAAAATTTACATTTCTAACAAGTCCCGAGACAGTGTTGATGCTGCTGGTCCTCAGGTCACACTTGGAAAACCACTGATTTCACCTAAACAGGTCAACCTCTTTGAGCAGAAAGCAGAGTAGAGAAGAAGGGTAGAGTGTGCAATTGGAAGACATCCAGTACAGGAACAATGAAAGCTGGTTTGAAGACAACAGGCTTATTTGTTATCATGAAAACAGTTGCCTCTGATGTTAGTTCTTTTGTTCTTTTTTTTCTCTGTGTAAAGACTGAAGATTTATTTTGCTGCCTTGCTGCAAGTAAAGACAAGCTTGTCGTATCTTCAATGTACCTCCCAAATAGCCTCTTTAAAGCCCCCAAAACTTCAGGCAATGTCTAGTCTAGACTGCCTCTCACTGGCCAGAATTGGTGCCTACAAGGAGGGTGTTGACAAGTAAGGATCTTTAATTTTTCCTTATACCAGTGTTCAAGAGCGTAGGATGCTCTCTGGAAAGGAAAATCTAGAAAACTGACAGCTTCAATGCTAAATCTGTAACAGATGCTTATGAATTTCCTGACTATAAGAAAATATTAAGGGGCACCTGGGTGACTCAGTTGGTTTCTTGATTTCAGCTCAGGTCATGATCTCACAGTTTGTGAGCCTCCACGCTGACATCACAGAGCCTGCTTAGGATTCTCCCTCTTCTTCCCTCCCTCCGCCCCCCACCCATCTCTTTCTCTCAAAATAAATCACTAAGCTTTAAAAAAAGAAAATATTAAATTTTGGTGAGCGGGACAATCAATCAAGACTTGTAGTAACTGCCATGTTGGGTATAAAGATTACTTAAAAAAATAAAATCTTAAAAAAAAAGCAGGGGGGGCCTGGCTTGTTCAGTCAGTAGAGCATGTAACTCTTGATCTCTAGGTTGTGAATTCCAGCCCCACACTGGGTATAGAAATTACTTAAGAATGGCTGAAGTGGATGCCCAGTTATAATACAGAGTTAATATAAGGGTATATTATGTTAATATACAGGGTATATATATGTTAATATACAGAGTATAATATAAGGACTATTACTAGTCTTTAATGTGTTTCCATTAAAGGCCAACAACAACATTATGCTGAAGACAATGGGCTCCTTCCTAGCAAAGAAGAAACAGAATGTAAACCTAAGAGCTAAAATTTTACCCTGTATTGGGGTGCCTGGGTGGCTCAGTCACTTAAGCATCTGGCTTCAACTCAGGTCATGATCTCACAGTCTGTGAGTTCGAGCCCTGCGTTGGGCTCTGTGCTGGCAGCTCAGAGCCTGGAACCTGCTTCAGATTCTGTGTCTCCCTCTCTCTCTGCCCCTCCTCTGCTCATGCTCTGTCTCTCTCTGTCTCAAAAATAAATTAAAAAACATCAAAAAAAAGTTTAATTTTACCCTGTATTATGTAAACAAAGTAGAGCAAGTCAGATTAATGAATGACCTACTTGGGAAAACCTATAGACAATGGCTCAATCTGTGTGTGGTACTGAAAATCTTGTATCCATTTCTAATAGATATCTAATTTATATAAAAAATTAAAAGTTCTCAAGAAAACTGTCAAGCCATAATTATCTTATTTATCCTCTCAGGAGCTTAACATTGGTTGTCTACTCAATAAACACAATGTTTGGTGGGGGGGGGTTGGATTTTTATTAATTTAAAATTTCAATAATGTGTGCTTTTTCTGCTTTACCTGCAGAAAAAAACTGATGGGATGTCAGATGTAGGTTAGGTTGAGAACAGTTATTGAAATTAGAATCCTAGTTGCTGCATTACTGGAGAAAAAGGAAGTAGGAGTTGTTAACCTACATATTCTCCATTTATTATAGACAACCTGCTAAGTATTTGAATTCTGAATACTAGTTTAAGAATCAAACAAAAGAATTATTCTGCTCAGAATGTCATCAAGTTTATCAGTTTTCTTAGTGGCCACAGTGTTCATCTATGAAATTTAGCTTAATACTGTGTTCTTCAAAAGTGAGACTATGATGCAGAGTAAATGATGCTGTATAAAAATGGAAAAGAATGGATACACCAATAACCACTAAACAGCATACTAAGTTGGATTATTTGGCCAAATAACAGAAATTAAGTCAGTCCAAAAATAACAATTATAAGCCATTCTGCCCACAACTTTATTTGCATATTTCTCAGAAAACAACAGCTTTGCACTAAATGCACGGAAAGAGCACAACCTTAGCCATTGCTTGGTCCACCATGATCCCTAGATATACTGGAGCTCCACAGTGGGATGGAATCCAAGACAGAACTGAGGCTGAGGGAATGCTGTGAGTCTAGTCAAGAGTCTAAATCACAGTGCCTGGGATCAGGGGGCCAACTCTGGGCTATAATCTTTTTCTAAGAAGGTTGAATAAGTAGGCTAGGTGTGAAATGAAAGCAAAACATCTAGAGGAAAATGGTCATCAGTTGGTTGAATAGCAATATTATTTTTAAAAATAAAACTAATACCAATTGCCAGAAATTTTCAAACAGCTGTAAAGGACATGAACTGAAAAGTAAAAGTTTTTTTTTTTATCCTTTTATCCTTTATGACAGATAATTTTATGTATCAACTTCACTAGGTCACAGGATGCCCAGATATTTGCTTAAAATTATGGGTGTGTCTGCAAAGGTGTTTCTGTATAAGATTAACATTGGAAACAGGAGACTGAGTAAAGCAGATTGCTCTCCCTAAGTAGGTGGGCATCATTAATCCATTTAGGATCTAAATAGAATTGAAAGGCAGAGGAAGGGAGAAGTCTCCCTTTCTACCAGAGAATTTGAGCTCTGGTAGCTCTGGATATCAGTCTCTTTTTGCCCTTGCACTGGGATTTACACCTGGCTCCCCTGGTTCTCAGGTCTTCAAATTCAGACTGAAGTATACCACTGGCTTTCCTGAATCTCCACCTTGCAGACAGAAGATCATGGGATTTCTCAGCCTCCATAATTGCCTGGCTGAATTCCTTATACCAAATATAAATATAAATATAAATATATATATATATGTGTGTGTGTGTGTGTATACATACATGTATATATATATATATGTATGTATAAACACACACGTATAAAAATCTCCTATTGGTATTTCTCTGTATTAATTACCCAATTAATATGCCTCTATCAACTTCTAACCACATTTCTCACAATAGGTTTTCTTTTGTAGTCTTCCAGGAATTTCCTACGGAAATTCAAAAATGTAAAAAAAAAAAAAAAAAAATATATATATATATATATATATATATATATACATTTACATACATATATATATATCATTCATTTATACACAATAAGATTATACTATATACATTTATCTGCAAATTGTTTTTCATTTGACATATCTTAGAGATTTTGCTATAGTGGTACATACAGATCTACCTCATGAAATGTATTACCACATAGAACATAGTTACCATAATCTAATTAATGAGTTACCTATTGATGGATATTCAGTTGTTTCTAGGTTTTTGCTATTAAAAACAATTTGTAGCAGGCAAAAACCTCTTTGATCTTGGCCACAGCAACTTCTTATTCAACACGTCTCTGGAGGCAAGGGACACAAAAGCAAAAATGAACTACTGGGACCTCATCAAAATAAAAAGCTTCTGCAAAGCAAAGGAAACAATCAGCAAAACTAAAAGGCAATCGACAGAATGGGAGAAGATATCTGCAAATGACATATCGGATAAAGGGTTAGTATCCAAAATCTATAAAGAACTTATCAAACTCAACACACAAAAAACAATCCAGTGAAGAAATGGGCAAAAGACATGAATAGACACTTCTCCAAAGAAGACATCCAGATGGCCAACCGACACATGAAAAAATGTTCTACGTCACTCAACATCAGGGAAATACAAATCAAAACCACAATGAGCTACTACCTTACGTATGTCAGAATGGCTAACATTAACAACTCAGGCAACAACAGATGTTGGCGAGGATGTGGATAAGGAGGATCTCTTTTGTATTGTTGGTGGCAACGCAAGCTGGTGCAGCCACTCTAGAAACAGCATGGAGGTTCCTCAAAAAACTAAAAATAGAACTACCCTATGACCCAGCAATTGCACTACTAGGCATTTATCCACGGGATACAGGTGTGCTGTTTTGACGGGACACATGCACCCCCATGCAGCACTATCAACAATAGTCAAAGTATGGAAACAGCCCAAATGTCCATCGATAGATGAATAGATAAAGAAGATGTATATATATATATACAATGGAGTATTACTCATCAATCAGGAAGAATGAAATCTTGCCATTTGCAACTACATGGATGGAACTGAAGGGTATTATGCTAAGTGAAATTAGTCAGTCAGAGAAAGACAAAAATCGTATGTCTTCACTCATATGAGGACTTTAAGAGACAAAACAGATGAACATAAGGGAAGGGAAACAAAAATGATATAAAAACAGGGAGGGGGACAAAACAGAAGAGACTCATAAATATGGAGAACAAACTGAGGGTTACTGGAGGGGTTGTGGGGGGGGGGATGGGCTAAATGGGTAAGGGGCAGTAAGGAATCTACTCCTGAAATCATTGTTGCACTATATGATAACTAATTTGGATGTAAATTTAAAACAAGTTAATTAAAAAAACGATTTGTAATTAAAACTACACTGAAATACCATTTCTCATTTATCACAGTGACAAACCAAAAGTTTGAAGGTACACTCCTATCAGCAAGGCAGAGGAGAAACGGGCATTCTTGTATATTGCTGGTAGGGATGCAAAATAATACAACCTCCATGGAAAAGAATCTGGCAATACCTAGCAAAATGATAAACATTTTCCCATTAACCCAGAAATTCCATTTTTAGGAATTTATTTCAAAAATATAGTTGCAAAAATACTAGTAGATGCTGTGGTGAATTACCCTGAAGCCTTCTTTACGACATAAGCTATGGGTGATCCCATTCTTGTGAGTTTGGCAGCAGATGGTTCTCAGCTGAGATTCTCTCTAAAAATTATCTTTTGCTGAAGACAGCCTCCTCCCAATTCTTATCCACTAAATAAGGACCCTACCCCCTTGCTTCAAGGAAGCACAATTTTAAAGAGTCATCTAGTCCCAGAACTCCCCCTGGGATTGGCTGAGGCCCCTGATGCCACTCCATTGCAGTTCAACTCTTCCCAGTACCCAATGCTACTTACTTAACTCCTTCAAAGGTTATGATCTCAAAAGCACTAACCAATAACTTCCTGCATGTAAATCTCTGCTCAGGATCTGTTTCCCAGGGAACTGAATTGATTGGTGCCAGAAAGGTCCAAGGAGGCAGACTCGAAAATGGGATTTTAGAGTTGAGGGCCATATCACTGATGGTAAATGGAGCACAGATAAACTGCCATGCTGTAGCAGTGCAATTGTTTAAACTGGTACATGTGGTAAACTGGAACGGAACAATAGTGGAAGGGAATTTGCTAACAGTTGTAATACCTCAAGTTTTTGTGAAAGTATTAAATATAAGGACAATTGAATCAAATCACTGTTGTTGAGTGCAACTGATAAACTACCAAAGGACAATCAAAAGCTAAGGATAATTATTAATTTAAAGAGAAATGCAAAACTCAAAACTCAGAAATCCTCCTTGGCAGTAGACAAAGAGACTCTTGTTCCCTGCAGGCAGAGGACAGAAGAATCTGACGATCAGGCTCAGGATTTAATTATGAGTTGCAGAATTCCAGAGAAAGGTGAATTCTCAGTTCTGCAAAGTCTGACATGTCAAAGTCCCTGGTGGAGAAAGATGTCACAGTCAGAGCCCTGTTGAGGGCTGAGGATATCTGAGTTGATTCACTCAAAAACCTTGAAACCTCTGATCATCCCCTCGAAGCTTCTGGGCCTAGATAAATGGCCTACTCCTCTAACTTAAAAGCTAGTTCCACCCCACCACCCCTGCTTGGGGACAAAGCATACCATCCCCTCTAAGATCAAACCCCTCTTCTCCTCATGACCATCACCAACACATAGGGTCAGCCTTGATATAACCCAGAAGAGGAAGTGGTAGGTCTGCCAAGGGAAAAATGGACCACATGCTGAAGGAAGTGGAAGATTTAGCCTATTTGTACAGTAGGAGCTGGGAAAGTATACCTAGAACTGGATTCTGAGGGTAATGGGTCAGTGGAAATGGAACATCACATTAGACAAGGGTTGGTTTCTCCACATGGGAGAACTCTCCTGGAATAAAGGATCTAGCAGCTTGGCTAGAACCCCAGGAGACAGTGCTGTGATGCTGACAGGATAACTCTTAGAGGCAGAAAAATCGAGAGCCTATACTAAGTGAAGTAGAAATGCCAGAACTGCTTTGGGAAATGTTGTAAGAAGTGGTCAAAAGAAACAGAAATAGGCAAGAATGGATATACTCTATAAAACCAGAAACTCAGAGTTAAGTATGTTCCATGTGAGAGCCTATAGGACAACTTGTTTTCCTAAGTGATAAAGAATGAGCACCAGAATTACTGACAAGCTCAGTGTTGACTATCCTCTATAGGCCAAACCTGAGAGTAAAAGAGAGCATGTTACAGAACTAGTCTTGCTGATGGCAATTGAGTCTTCTTGATAGGCTTCCAAATTACAAAGGCTAGGTGATAAAGCTAAGCTACTAGAAGCAAGGTGGGCACAATTACCACAAGGAACAACAAGTTCATTGTGGAAGTTGGTGGGGAGGGGGTGGTGGGGAGACCTGAGCCACAGAAAGATACATTAATAGAGCACAATATCCTTGGGGCTGGTTAAATAGGGAGCCAACAAAAGTATTGCCCAATTTAAATGATGAAAAGAATTCAAAGATGGATACAAGAGGCTGGAGGTAACTATATATACCAATAAAAAGATGCAATTCCTTGCTTGGTTCCAAGACCTGAGCCAGTTCTCGGACCTAGAATTCACTGACTAAAGAAGAAACCAGGCCCCAAGGAGAAATGATTCTAAAACACCACAGCAAGTATATGTAGGAATTATTTTCCTGTTCTTTACCAAAGAATAGAAACATCAAAAATCGTCATTATTATGGAACTGGTTGGCTAAGCTGTGGTCCATCCAAACATGGAATACGATTCAGCTGTGGAAAGGAATGAGGCATTTCTCTATATGCTTATATGTAGGGATCTCCCGAAGACATTATTAACTGGAAAAATAAGGTATAGATGATTGTATATAGTATGTTACCTTTCATGTAAAAGGAAGGAATACTAATATATACACACATTTCCTTTTATTTCCAATATGAATTAATGAAAAGCTAAACTGAAAACAAATATAAATCATATTCTGGGGGCAAGGGTGAGCACAGAGAAGAAGGAAAAGGCAAGAGAACCAAAGTACCTTATTTATAGCATCAAAAGGAACGGGAGTTACCTTGAAGAGTTTTCACTGGCAAAGGAAAACAATTTGAGCATGAAAAAGAATTTTGTCTCCAACTGATTAAAACACAGCAAATAAAACAACAAAACTCAACAAATACATATAAATCCATGAATTTGTAATTAAATTTTTAAAAACTTCATCCATTACCATTAGAGGTTTGTTAAGGCACAGAAACTTAGTGTTCTGAAAAATTAATAAGTGAAGAGAAAGAATCAAGCATTTACCCTGCTTTCATATGCAAAATATATTTGAAAGTAACCAAATACTTAATAAGGGCAAGTTCTTCCTTATAGAATTCCAGCTAATAATACATCACCATTTTGGAACCCCTACTTAAATAACTGATGTAAGCAATAATCATCAATTGGTACTAAAACCTTAGATAAAAGTTTAATGGAAGCTTTCCAGTGGGTGGAAAGCTGCCTGCTAGCAGCACCAACTATGAGACAACTGTAGTTATCTCCTGATGTGATATAATAAGTACAAGGCATCATCTATGAAATATCCTACCCCCACCCCCAATCAAACCTGATTATAAACAAGCTTTTATAACTTAATACCAATTTTTAGGAAACACAGGGTCTAGAAGGACAAGTTAAATGACACCATGATGTAAAAATGAGCCCAAGTCCAGAATGCAAAGATTCTATGGATGAATGACCCAGTTTATTCAACAAATCAGAAAAAAAAAAAAAAAAAGAGGTAGATCACAGGTTAAAAGGAACTTAACAAATATAACAACCCAATGCAATATATACACTTTGGATCATGTATTTTCTTATTGCTGCTGTAACAAATTACCACAAACTTAGTGGTTTAAAACAACACAAATCTTACAAATTTATTATCTTCTGGAGGTCAAAAGTCTAAAAATGGGCCTTATGGGGCTAGAATCAAGGTATTGGGCCTGTATTTCTTCTGGAAGCTATTGGGGAGAATCAGTTCCTTGCCTTTTCCAGTTTCTGGAGGCTGTCCACATTTCTTGGCTGGTGGCCCCCTTCCAGCAATGGCATCACTCCAACATCTGCTTCTGCCATCGTCTTCTTCTCTGACTCTAACTTTCCTACTTCTCTCATATAAGAACTCTTGCTATTACATTGCACATACCCAGATAATCCAGGATAATACTCCCATCTCAGGATCTTTAAGTTAATCACATCTGCAAAGTCATTGCTGCCATGTAAGATAATTTTTTATAGGTTCCAGTGATAAGGATATGAGTGTTTAATGAAGGGAGAAGGCTGTTATTCTGTCTACCACAGATTCTGATTCAAACAAAGCAGCTATAAAAGACATTTTTCACAGAACTGGGAGAATTTAATCATAGATTATGTATCATGTATAGGAATTGACATTAATTTTTTAAGGTATGATCATGGCATTGTGGGTGTTTTCAATATAGGGCATCTGTTGGAGATGCTTACTAAATTATCTATAGGCTAAATCATATGATATCTGGTCTTTACATCAAAATTTGTTTTAAAAGAATAAGGGAAATAAATGAAAGATAGGCAAAATACTAAAAACTGTCAAGAGTTGGACTATGGTCACATAAGGAAGGTTCAGATTAATTTTTCCTCTACTATTGTACACAATTGAAAATGTCCACAATAAAAAGTATTTTAAAAATCAAAGATAAGGGGCTCCTGGGTGGCTCTGTTGGTTAAGCATCCGACTTCGGCTCAGGTCATGATCTCATGGTCTGTGAGTTCGAGCCCCACGTCAGGCTCTGTGCTGACAGCTCGGAGCCTGGAGCCTGCTTCAGATTCTGTGTCTCCCTCTCACTCTGACCCTCCCTCGTTCATACTTTGTCTCTCTGTGTCTCAAAAATAAATAAACATTAAAAAAATTTTTTTAATCAGAGATAATTTGTTTTCTTAAAAAAAAAGAACACAAAAGAAAGAGAATTGTTGTCCATATATCTTTGCATACCAGTGTGAATGTATGACAGTAAAAATTCTTAGACACAGAATTGCATCTAAAACATTATAACTGCTTTACACATATACTAAGGTTGAACAATTAAATGAACAGATGGTGAGCGAGTCAGGCTTCTCACCATCAGAGATGAAAGTTGCAGATAAACAAGAAGGAAGGATAGAATGAACCCTGTGGTAATAAGTTAGAGTTGGAGACATCATTATGAACTCATATTTAATTTAATATTTATACAGATAGATACTGACCAATTATAGATGTATATGTATAAATATGTACACATATATATTTACCTCACTCTGAACACCCAGAGGAAACCACACCTCAGCAGTAAAGAACAACCCCAGCACCCACATCTGGGTTTGTAAATACCATTTTCCAATAAAAGAAACCAGGGATACTTAGGAAAATGGCTGATTTCTAGGAATGGGGCAGGGAAAGAAAATAAAAGATGTGGAGTATCCTATAGCATTGGAAAGGAAGCTCTCACAAACAACAACAAAAAAAGGATGGAGCATGTCAAGGAGACACAGAAGCCAAACTGGAAGAACTCCTAATGGCCAAAGCTAGAACAATTTGAGCACCAAAATAAGTAACACTGCATTGAATTATAGTCCCAAATTATAAAAGAAATATACATGAGTTCATTCAGACATGAATAAGTGGTTGAATAAATGAGAAGAGACAAATTATCCTTACTGTGCATAGATTATTCCTCAATAAAATTGAAAAGGAAAAAAAAAATATTTGTTGAGTCAATGTATCAGTGGTGCTTACAGTTTAAGTAAACTCTTTAGAAATTCTGAATAAACTGTATTGGCAAATTTTAACTCTAGGATGCTGGGCAAATAGAGTTTTTACTTTTCTCAGTCTCAAGAAGTTTCAGAGTACTATTTACTATTTCTCATATATCTAGTAGAGGGGCTTTTCTTTAGCTGTCCCAAGGGGATATGAATTAAGCGTTCTGAAATCAGCTGGCTCAAATATAAATCATAGACCTATGTTCAAGCATAACTGTAAAAGGAGAGATTATGCTTGAGTGTAGGTTCCATATTATGATAATGTTTTGCATATTCACTTCAGCCATTAATGTAAAAATCTCAAAACACTGAAATGTCTTGATTAACACTTTCTTTAAGGGCAGAAACATGGCACCTCCTCATAAGTAAAATCTTAATATCTCACATAATGCTGATTTCCATTCTATAGTCCCTATCAACTCTAGTCCACAATGTTTCAGAGAATCACCATATGCAATGTGAATACCAAACTCTGACCTAAAAATTTTCTATAGTATTATCAATTCCAAAATATAAAGCGAAATTGATTTTGAGATTGCTAATTTCTACAAAACAGCTTTTTAAAACAACTGAAGAAATGTGTACTTTTAAAATGAAGTTGCAACATTCTACAAGAACTCTGCAGATACTTAGAACAGAAGAATGTATTTCACAATTAAATTCAGATTAGTTACGTTTGATAAATTTGACAAAGCAGCAGTAATACACACTACAAGCGTATTACATTCTTCTCTTTAATCAATAAAGTAATGAGAACATAGTGTTAAGCAAAATACCACAGTTAGAAAAAGTAAAGCAGATAGATTCTTTACTTATTATTCACTATGAAAATAAATAATTGTTCACTATACTTATATAAACTTTCCAACATTTACAATGGAAGATGAAATTTTAACTCTTAGCCATGAAAGCAACAGGAATAATGAAATGCTAAAATATGCACTATGTTTTATTGAAGTACACTTAAGTTACAGAAAATGGGGATTATGCAAAAAATCTAGAGACAAGAACGACAATAATAAATTGCTTAAAACTCCAAGTTACACAGTTAGAAAAAAGAAACTTTGTTAAGTAATATCAATTACTATCTTTTGCACTAAAGAGATGAAGTCTTTAAGTAATTCCGCCCCCATTTTCCTTTCTCAGCTATGGTTTATCCAGTGATCTGAGATTCATACCATCCTTATTCTCTAGGGAATACATGAAAGTGACTGTTTGAAAATAAAAGGAGGGATTGAAATCCCATACTTCAGAAGACAGAACCAGTTACCTGACATTCAATACCAATCCTTGCCGTGTTAAGAATGTCAGTGTTCCACATGCCCCACTCAGGAAAAGAGTTGTTTCAATACACGCTTCTGTGGCTTTATTCAGTTTGGTTACATCTCAGGGAGTTTAATTTCATGCAAAGCTTTCAGATAGTTCTTTCCGGTGACAGGAGCAAACCTGTCCCATAAGGCAGCAGTTGGAAGTTCAGGGAAAATGAAAGCGACCTAAACTAATCAGAACTGTGGCCTTGCCCTGGAATTAGCCTTCAAGAATTGAGAAAGATGTAGTGTTGGCAACTCCTGAGATAATTTTTAAAATGTAAACATAATGGAATGGAAGATGATCTGTTTGTATTTGGGGCTTATATTATGGCTATAAAGGGAAATGGCAATAAGAAGCGAATGTCAGAGGTTTAACTAAACTGATTTCATGAAAGGCTTAAGAATCAGCCTGACTGGGGAAAGAGAGGTAAAACACCTGTGCAACTAGTCCACACATGAACAATGCATTTATTTTCAAACAAAGAGCAGATAATGCTCAAGCTTTGGAAGGGGAGATCTATTTTTCAGAGAAAGTATGGACACCTGACAGAAACACAAGGGGCATTGTGTTTAGGAATGAAACATGTGATCTAGGGAAATGCCAGTTTATCCAAGCTTTGGCTGGGTTACTGCTTTGTTAAGAGAGAGGACATATTTTTGGAACAACTGTGATTAACTGAGGTTTAATGTGTCTTCTTGTAATTACCTATAATTTTAAAAGATTACATTGTAGCTTGTAAGCCTGGTTAAAGGACAAATCAGGTGATTTTTAATAAAATACAACACACACATGTGTTTTATTGTTTAGAATACAGAGGAATTCTATGTTTTGCTATTTACAAAGAGTAATTTTGTTGATTCATTTCAGCTTCTCTCTTTACCTTTTTTTTTTTAAGTTTATATATTTGAGTAATCTCTGTACTCGACGTGGGGCTGGCTCCAACTCACGACCTCAAGATCAAGAGTCACGTGCTCTTCCAACTGAACCATCCAGGCATCCCCTCCACCTTTGGTTCTTAGCATGGTCATATTGTCATCAGTTATTTAGTATTTCTCAAAGTTTATGTAATCATGCAAAGTGACTGAAAAAGCATTCTGTACAACTGGGATTTCAAGATAAACTTTCACAATTTATCTTTAATGGGTCTTCTTGCTCTGTCTTCTTCTTAATTCAAAGGATAATACCTAAGTGAATTTTTCTTACACATTCTAGAACTCATAGACACAAGAACTCTCTGAATCACAAGCTAGCTCAAAGAATGAAGACAGATTGCTAGTACTGCTTTTTGAGTCTCATGGCATTTCTGACAAGAGGGCATTCTCCTAGCATTAGTCTATAGCTGTGTGACTTCATGCAAGTTTGATACTTAGCTTCTCCACCCTTCTTTTCTCCATCTGTAAAAATAGGGAGCCAACTAAGGATTATTTGGAGCATGAAATCTTATAGTTAGTGCTTCTAAAAATTTACCAACACATTTACCAGTCACTTTGATCAACATTGTTTCTTATATCCTACTCCCTTCTTCTGCACTGTTTTCTTCTGACTAAATTACATCACTTAGTGTTCTTTCAGAAAGGATCTGTGAGTTTTACTCTTAACTGATATTTTGGGTGTTACTGACTTGTAAATAAACAGTTTACCTGAGGTCTCAGAAGATATTATTTCATAGCTGTATTCCGATGCTGATGAGAAGTCTACCATCATACGGTCATTTATATATAAGCAATCTATTCTTTCTCTAAGATTGAAGGGGGATAACTGGAATTGAATTAATTTAAGGTTCCTATGTTGCTTACCCAGAAAACAGATACTGGTTAGCTTTAGATTTGTTAAGACATGTGTATACTTTAAGAAAAACACTGAAATTATAGAATAAATAGTTATTAAACAAGTAGAGGGGCAGAGAATAAACAAAACTGATCAAATCAACTGAAGCAAAGTGATAAAGAAGAAAATCAGGGGGGAAAATGGAGCAAATGGAATTACAAAACAAGATGTTAAAAATAATTCTAGAGGCGCCTGGGTGGCTCAGTCGGTTGAGCGTCCGACTTTGGCTCAGGTCATGATCCTGCGGTCTGTGGGTTCGAGCCCCGCGTCGGGCTCTGTGCTGACAGCTGAGAGCCTGGAGCCTGTTTTAGATTCTGTGTCTCCCTCTCTCTCTGACCCTCCCTGGTTCATGCTCTGTCTCTCTCTGTCTCAAAAATAAATAAACGTTTAAAAAAATTAAAAAAAAAATAATTCTAAATATGTCAATAATCACTAAGTGGAATACCTACAAAATACAAAACAGAGACTCCAAATCTGCTTTCTTAAATCCAGCTATATGCTGTTAACAAAAGATATTTAAAACATTAGAGCACAGAAATGTTGTGAGTAATCTCATAGAAAAAAAAAAACATAACAGAGATTTCTGAAAAGATGGTGGAATAAGAAGCACCAGGAATCTGTCTTCTCAACCTAGACAATAAGTACACCAGCAGAATCTGTCTGGTATAACTATTTTGGAATTCTGGAGTCTATTGAAGGCTTGCAAATTCCAGGGAAAGATTTGGTAAACTGAAGTTAACAATGGCCAATCTCAGCTCCTGGCACAGTAGTAGTTACCTATCTCACATGCCCAGCCATAGGGCAGGCACCATGCACATGTTCTTGGAGCAGTTTGCACATACCTTATGATGAGCAAAAATGACCCTGTCCTCCAAATATTGGAAATCTGTGCTCTAACCACTGATTTCTACTTCGAAGCACAGAAGTGCAAAAGGTGGGAAGCCATTGTTGTTGCACCTCCTCACATTGATGCAAGCCATTTCCCTGGCTGTAGTGACTTTCAGAGGACTTAAACAGCTGCCTCCCCCCTTCATTTTTCTCTTTCCCCTTTTAGAGTCAGACATTAAAGACTAGGACACTCAAAAACAACAGAAAACCCAAAGGAAGGGAAAAATCTGATTTCCAGAGTTGCCACAATATTAGATTCAAATGTCCAGTATTCAGCAACAACAAAAAAATCACGAAGCATTAAAAAAAAAAAAAAAAGGAACATATGACCCATTCAAGGGAAAACAAATTAATCATGAGAAACTGTCCCTGAAAAAAACTGATGGCAGACATGACAAAGATATTAAAACAATTGTTTGGGGGTGCCTGGGTGGTTCGGTCCGTTAGGGGTCCAACTCTTGATTTCGGCTCAGGACATGATCTCATGGTTTGTGGGATCAAGCTCTCTATCAGCACAGAGCCTGCTTGGGATTCTCTCTCCCTCTCTCTCTCTCTCTCTGCCCCTCCCCTGCTCACACACATGTTCTCTCTCACTCAAATAAATACATACACATTAAAAAATAAAATAAAACAACTGTTTTAAAGATGCTCAAAAAACTAAAGGAAGAGGATAGTCAAGAAAAGGGCATATGGAAAAAATCAGAATATCAATAGATAGAAAACCTAAAAAGAAAGAAAGAAAGAAAAAAAGTATAGAGCTGAAAAGTACAATACTGAAATGAAAAATTTACTAGTGGGATTCAAATACAGATTGAATCAGGCAGAAAAACGAATTAGTCAACTTGAAGATAGGGCAATGGAAATTATCAAGTCTGAGGAACAGAAACGAACAAGACTGAAGAAAAATGAGCAGAGCCTGAGGAACTTCTGGTACAAATCAAACAGACCAACATATACATTTTGGGAGTCCCAGAAGGAGAAGAGAGAGAGAAAGGGGCAAAGAGAATATGATGAAAGACATGAACATAAACATCCAAGAAGTTCAATAAGCTCCAAGGAAGATGAGCTCAAAGATATGCACACTGGGACACATTATAGTCAAACTTTCAAAAGATAAAAATGAAGAGAGAATCACAAAAGTAGCAAAAGAGAAGTGAATCATCTCATATAAGGAATCCTCAAAAAGATAATCAGCTGATTTCTCATCAGAAACTTTGGAGGCCAGGAGACAGCAGGCTGCTATATTCAAAGTGCTGAAAGAAAGAACACTTGTCAACCAAAAATCCTGTAACTGGCAAAACTGCCCTTCAAAAATGAGGGAGAAATTGGAGTGCCTTGGTGGCTCAGTTGGTTAAATGCCTGACTCTTGGTTTTGCCTCAGGTCATGATCTCACGGTTTGCAGGTTCAAGCCCTGCATTGGGCTCTGTGCCATCAGCACAGAGCCTGCTTGGGATTCTCACTCCCCTGTCTCTCTGCTCCTGTTCACTCTCTCTCTTGCTCAAAATAAATAAATAAGCTTAAAATTTTTTTTAATTAAAAAAAAGTGAGGGAGAAATTAAGATATCTCCAGACAAACAAAAAATGAAGGAGTCATTAAACCACTAGTCCTGCCCTGCAAGAAATGCTTAAGGGAATCCTGCAAGATGAATAAAAGGATACTACACAGTAACTTGGAGCCAAATAGAAAAATAAAGCTTTCAATAAAGGTTAGTACATGGGCAAATATAAAAGCGAGTATTATTGTAGGATGCCTGGATGGCTCAGTTGGTTGAGCATCTGACTCTTGATTTTGGCCATGATCTCATGGTTTGTGAGTTTGAGCCTCACGGGCTCTGTGCTGGCAGCACAGAGCCAGCTTGAGATTCTCTTGTCTCCCTATCTCTCTACCCCTCCCTCCTTCTCTTTCTCTCTTTCTTTCTCTGTCAAAAATAAATAAACATTTTTTTTAATTTAACAAAAAAAAATCTATATGTGGAATTTAAGAAACAAAACAAATAAGCAAGAGAGAGAGAAACCAAGAAACAGACTGTTAACTATAGAGAACAAACTGATGGTTACGGGGGGGGGGGGGGGGGGGGGGGGGGGGGGGGGGGAATGGGGATTAATGAGGGCACTTGCTGTGATGAGCATCAGGTAATGTATGGAAACGTTGAATCACTATATAGTACACCTGAAACTAATATTACACTTGTATGATAACAAATTGGAATTTAAATAAAAACTTAAAAAAAAAAGGCACCTGGGTGGCTAACAAGCTCAAGCCCTGTGTCAGGCTCTGTGCTGAGAGCTCAGAGCCCGAAGCCTGCTTCAGATTCTGTGTCTCCCTCTCTCTCTGCCCCTCCCCTGCTCACACTCTGTCTCTCTCTCTCTCAAAAGTAAGTTAACATTTAAAAAATAAAACCCACAATGAGATACCACTTCACACCCACTAGGATGACTCAAACCAAAAAGTCAGATAATAAGAAGTATGACTGAGAATGTGAAATATCAGAAACCCTCATACACTTCTAGTGGAAATGTAAAATGCCACTTCAGGAAACAGTCTGCCAGTTCCTCAAACAGTTAAACATAGAGTTACCAAATGACCCAGTAATCACACTCCTAGGTATCTACCCAATAGAAATGAAAATATATGTTACACAAAAACTTATACACAAATGTTTATAGCAGCATTACTCAGAAGAGCCAAAAAGTAGAAACAACCCAAATGTCCATCAAGAAACAAATGAGTACATAAAATGTAGTATATCCATGCAATGGAATGTTATTTGGCAATATAAAGAAGTGATACATACTACAACATGGATGAAACTTGAAAACATTATACTAAGTAAAAAATGTCAAAAACAAACAAAAACATATTATATGATTCCATTTATATAAAATACACAGAAGAGGAAAATCTGTAGAGACAGAAAGTAGATTAGTGGCATACAGTTTGGGGGATGGGCAATTAGGGGTGACAGCTAAAGGGTATGAGGTTCTTTTTTAAGAGGATGAAAATGTTCTAAAAATAATTGTGATGACTGTTGCACATATCTGTGAATACTAAAATTCATTGAGTTGTACACTTTAAATAGGTGAGTTATTTTTATGTGAATTATTTCTCAGTAAAGCTATCTTTTTAATGTTTATTTATTTTTGAGAGAGAGCATGGGAGAGGGAGAAAGAGAGGGAGACAGAGGATCCAAAGCAGGTTCTGTGCTAAGAGCAGAGAGTCCAATGCGGGGCTCAAACTCACGAACCATGAGATCATGATCTGAGTCAAAGTCAGCTACTTAACCAACTGAGCCACCCAGGCATCCTTAAAGCTATTATTTTAAAAAATGAATTAAATGGAAATCCCAAACTGAAAAGTATACAACTGAAATGAAAAATGACTAGATGAGCATAACAGCATATTGGAGATGGCAACTGAAAGTCAGTAAATATGAAGACAGATCAATAAAAATCTATACACTATGAAGAACAAAGAAAAATAAGATACAAAGACACAAAATGATTACAAGAGAAAGAACAGAAATATATATGCCAAGCAAACAGGAAATATAACAAAGCTGGTAGGGCTATATTAATATTAGACAATGAAGGACTCAAGCTAAAGAATATTACAGAGGATAAAGTGGGAAATTTCATAATGATAGAGGACAGTTCATCAGGAAGATCTAACAATGTAAATATATATGTATCTAGTAAGAATTTCAAAATTCATTAAGCAAAAATTGGCAAACATAAAGAAATAGACAAATCCACAAATAATATTGGATGTTTTTAATAACCCTATCTCAGTAACTGATAAGACAGGTAGATAAAAATTCATCAAGGAAGTAGATGGTAAACCATCTTGACCTAATTAATATTCATAAAACTCTCTAGCAACAACTGCAGAATGCACATTCTACTCAAGCGTACATGGAAAGTTCACTAAGGCAAGATATATACAAGGCTATAAATTCTCAATTGTTTTTTGAAAGTTTAAAATCTTACACAATGGAATTAAATTAGAAAATAATGACAATAAGGCGTGCATGGGTGGTTCAGTAGGTTAAGCGTCCAATTCTTGATTTCAGCTCAGGTCATGATCTCACAGTTCATGAGTAGGAGCCCCGTGTTGGGCTCACACAGACAGCACAGAGTCTGCTTGGGATTCTTTCTCTCCCTGTCTCCCTCTGCCCCACTCCAACTCATGCTCGCTCTCTCTCTCTCTCTCTCAAAAATAAATAAACTTAAAAAAAAATAGAAACCAGGGGTGCCTGAGTAGCTCAGTTGGTTGAGCGTCTGACTTCAGCTCAGGTCGTAATCTTGCAGTTCGTGAGTTCGAACCCTGCATCAGGCTCTGTGCTGACAGAGCCTGGAGCCTGCTTCAGATTCTATGTCTCCCTCTCTCTCTGCCTCTCCCCCACTCACACTCTGTCTTTCTCTCTGAAAAATAAATAAACATTACAAAGCTCTAATCATCAAGACAGCATGGTATTGACACAAAAACAGACACATAGACCAATGGAATAGAATAGAAACCCCAGAATTAGACCCATAAAAGTATGGTCAACTAATCTTTGACAAAGCAGGAAAGAATACCCAATGGAAAAAAAGACAGTCTCTTTAACAAATGGTACTGGGAGAACTGGACAGCAACATGCAGAAGGATGAAACTAGACCACTTTCTTACACCATTCACAAAAATAAACTCAAAATGGATGAAGGACCTGAATGTGAGACAGGAAACCATCAAAACCCTAGAGGAGAAAGCAGGAAAAAACCTCTCTGACCTCAGCCACAGCAATTTCTTACTTGACACATCCCCAAAGGCAAGGGAATTAAAACAAAAATGAACTATTGGGACCTCATCGAGATAAAAAGCTTCTGCACTGCAAAACAAAACTAAAAGGCAACCAACATGATGGGAAAAGTTATTTGCAAATGACATATCAGACAAAGGGCTAGTATCCAAAATCTATAAAGAACTCACCAAACTCCACACCCAAAAAACAAATAATCTAGTGAAGAAATGGGCAGAAAAGATGAATAGACACTTCTCTAAAGAAGACATCTAGATGGCCAACAGGCACGTGAAAAGATCCTCAATGTCACTCCTCATCAGGGAAATACAAATCAAAACCACACTGAGATACCACCTCATGCCAATCAGAGCGGCTAAAATGAACAAATCAGGAGACTATAGATGCTGGCAGGATGTGGAGAAACGGGAACCCTCTTGCACTGCTGGTGGAAATACAAACTGGTGCAGCCGCTCTGTAAAACAGTGTGGAGGTTCCTCAAAAAATTAAAAATAGATCTACCCTATGACCCAGCAATAGCACTGCTAGGAATTTACCCAAGGGATACAGGAGTACTGATGCATAGGGGCACTTGTGCCCCAATGTTTATAGCAGCACTCTCAACAATAGCCAAATTATGGAAAGAGCCTAAATGTCCATCAACTGATGAATGGATAAAGAAGTGGTTTATATATACAATGGAATACTACATGGCAATGAGAAAGAATGAAATCTGGCCTTTTGTAGCAACGTGGATGGAACTGGAGAGTGTTATGCTAAGTGAAATGAATCATACAGAGAAAGATACCGTATGTTTTCACTCTTATGTGGATCCTGAGAAACTTAACAGAAGACCATGGGGGAGGGGAAAGAAAGAAAAAAGAGAGGGAGGGAGCCAAACCATAGGAGACTCTTAAAAACTGAGAACAATCTGAGGGTTGATGCGGGGTGGGAGGGAGGGGAGGGCGGGTGATGGGTACTGAGGAGGGCACCTGTTGCGAGAAGTACTGGGTGTTGTATGGAAACCAATTTGACAATAAATTTCATATATTGAAAAAAAATAAATAAGTAAATAAAATAAAATAAAAACAAAACTTCCAAAAATATAAAATAAAATAAAATAAAATAATTAAAAAAAAATTTTTTAAATAAAGTAAAAAAATACAAACTAATTACAGTAAGATATTTAGAAGTCAAATTATTTCTAGATATTTGGAAATTAAATAACACAATTCCACGTAATACCGAAATCAAAGAAAAAATCCATAAGAGAAATTATAAAATATTTCTGGTGTGTGCCCCTTGACACCCCTCTGGTAGTCTTTCCAGGGTCAAGGAAAGAATGGAGACAAAGGCTGAGGATGATCTAATCTAAATGTAGTCTCTTACATTCTTTCAATTTTTTATTTTTAAATAATTATAAATTCACAAAAAATACAGAGATATCCTACATACTTCACTTCAGTTTCCCCCAACAGTTACATCTTAGTAACTATAGTTACTCAAAATCAAGAAATCTCAGGGTGCCTGGCTGGCTCAGTTGGAAGAGCACATAATGCTTGATCTTAGGGTCATGAGTTAGAGCCCCATGTTAGGTACAGAGATTACTTAAATAAAAACTTTTTTAAAAATCAAGAAATCTCAAAACCAAGATATTGGCATTGTCATTTTCTGTCCCTTTGGTCACATTTGTACATTCATGGAACCATCACCACAATTAAGATACTGAACTATCACCACAAAGATCTCTCGTGCTACTCCTCCCCCACCATCCCTAAACTCAAGCAACCACTAATTTATCTCCATATCTATAATTCTATCATTTCAGGAATGTTATATAAATGAAATTAAACAGTATGTGGCCTTTTAAGATTGATGTTTTTCACTCAGCATTATGCCCTTGAAATTCAGCCGAACTATTATTTGTATCAATAGTTTATTCACTGTATATGCCACCATTTGCTTAGCCAATCACCTATGGGTTGTATTGTAGGACATTTTTGGTTGTTTACAGTTTGGAACTATTATAAATAAAGGTATGAACATTTACATAAAGGTTTTTTTTTTTTAACATAAATTTTCTTTTTCTCCAGGATAAATGCCAGGAGTCACTGCTGGATTATATGTTAAATACATGTTTAGTTTTTTTTTAAAAAATAGTTTTTTTAAACTATTTTCCAGGGTGGCCATACAATTTTATACCCCCACCTGCAATGTATGAGAGATACAGTTTCTCCCTTTCCTCACCAGAATTTGGTACTAGCACTATTTTTTTTTTAATTTTAGCTATTATAGTAGGTGTGTTAGGAATATCTCATTATAGTCTTCATTTGCATTTCCCTAATGGCTAGTGATGTTGAACATTTTTTCATGCACTAATGCCATCTATATAACTTCTTTTTTTTTTAATTCTTTTTTCATTTATTTATTTTTGAGAGACAGAGAGAGCACAAGTGGGGAGGGGCAGAGAGAGAAGGAGACAGAATCCAAAGCAGGCTCCAGGCTCAGAGCTGCCAGCACAGAGCCCAACACGGGGCTCAAACTCACAAACAGATCATGACTTGAGCCAAAGTCGGATGCTCAACCAACTGAGCCACCCAGGTGCCCCTATATAACTTAAGTGAATGAAGAGTGTCAAGGTCACCTTGGAAAAAGATCGCATGGGATGGGAAATATTATTGCCTCCATTTTTAGAAAATATAGTCTACTACAGGCTAATGGAAAATTGGATCTTGAGCTAAAAAGGATTTGGATAGGCAAGTAGCAAGGAAAAACATGTTGAGTGTATAGTGTTATGTATACTCTATCATTGCAAAATTATAATTTCCCATGTTTTTAACCTCTACTTTTCCTCTTCTTCTCTGCAGCCCTGCACATCAAACTATCTTTCTCCTTTAAGAAGCTTCCTTAACTTTTCCCAATCTCTTCCAACATCAGTTCAGAAAAAAACAAAAGGATTATATTGTGACTGTTTGTCCTTTGAATGTGGGGAGGATATAAGTTCCATGTGATATGCAAGGTCATATGAAGGAAAAGGAGTTTTACAAATCGAAAGAGATAAGGAAGGGGACCCTACTTTTTCACCGGATTTCAATATATAGAAATTTATTTCTGTTAAGTGTATTTTCCCAGTTAAGTGTATTTATGAATTACTAACCTAACCTTCATACAATGGCTACAAAATGCAAAGAGAGGGTGCCTGGGTAGCTCAGCCAGTTAAGCATCTGACTTCAGTCCAGGTCATGATCTCATGGTTTGCGAGTTCAAGCCCCACACGGGGCTCTCTGATGTCAGCACAGAACCTGCTTCAGATTCTCTGTTCCCCTTTCTCTCTGCCCCTACCCCATTCTCTCTCTCTCTCTTTCTCTCTCTCTCTCAAAAATAAACGTTTTAAAAAATTCATCTTTAAAATAAAATAAAATGCAAAGAAAAGGCAAAGTGAAGATAACACTGACAAAGCAAATGCAACACCAAACATTAAGAAAGCAGCCCAATCTTTTCTTCATCAGACTATCTTAATTTAAAAACACTAACAATATAATCAAATCTGCCAAGAAGCCAGCCAAAATGAATCTAAATTCCTTCTTAAATTATTTAAAGCAACTGCAATTATCATTAACAATGAACTTTATTATGTACTAATATGCTACTAGTAATAGAGGTACCTGTATATATGACTTACAGATACACAAAGATCAACAATCAGAAAGGTTTGGACACTACTGGGCAAAAAGCATTGTTAGCACAGAGCTCTGCCCTTCTCTCCCTTACCTAATCCCCAGGTTAGACTGCTTGTGTGAAGGTCAGGCTGCTGGTTTCTTTTTTTTTTTTTTTAATTTTTTTTTAACGTTTATTTATTTTTGAGACAGAGAGAGACAGAGCATGAACAGGGGAGGGTCAGAGAGAGAGGGAGACACAGAATCTGAAACAGGCTCCAGGCTCTGAGCTGTCAGCACAGAGCCCGACGCGGGGCTCGAACTCACGGACCGTGAGATCATGACCTGAGCCGAAGTCGGATGCTTAACCGACCAAGCCACCCAGGCGCCCCCAGGCTGCTGGTTTCAACTCCTACCCAGACTTCCTGAATTCCTAGGTTCTCTGTTCCGTCTTCCCCCCGGGTACAGGTGCCTGGAGGACATATGGCCCTGGGTACCACTGAATGACTTGAGCCTGTTTCTCTGCCTCAATTCTGGATAGATTGCCGAGGTTTGCGTCTAGACTCTCATCTCCATCTCTAAAACTGGTACTAGAGCCAATCATCTAAATTGAATATATTTCTTTTTTTTTTTTTAATCTTGATCTCTCCTTGGTATCTAAGAATGAGACTGGCAGCCTATGTGACTGGGACAAAACAAAGAACAAGGCAAAGAATGCCAACACCTACAGTTCTAGTGAGTCATTTACAACAATTTGCTCTGAGTATAATGTTCTTAAAATCCAAAGTTAAGAATAAACTTTATAGGTTACTAAAAAATAATAATAATGTAGTGCTTAATGGAAATATCAAGAACCAACTATCAAATACCAAGTGCCTCCCCAACATAAAGATACATGTACAATGACACTTTCTGAGTCCCATGCTCTGTTGGTCTATGAGTTCCTTCAAGACAAGAACCATGCCTCAATGCATTGTTGTTTCCCCAGGCCTAGCACCGAAAATAATAATTAGTATTATTTTTAACCATTGCTACTACTTTTTAACATTTACTATGTGCCAAATTCTTGCTAAGTACATTGCAAATATTACCCCATTTAATCTTTGTAATAACGTTATTATCCCTCTTTACAGATGAAGAAACTAAGCTCAGGAGCCTAGTATCTTACCCAAGAACTTAAAACTAGTACATGGTTGAACAGGGTTTTGAGTTCAGTTCTTTCTCATTTTGGAACCAAAACTCCTAACAACTATACTATAATGCCAAGGAGGAAAGAATTGGAAGGACAGGAAGAGAAGCTTGCCACTGTGCTCCAAGCCAAAAGTAAAGACATGTTGCTACTTAGAAACTGTGACCTCCAGCCATGTTTCCAGCTAATTACACCTTCTCTGACATTAAAGACACTGGTCATGACACTCTCAGACAAAGGAAAACTCCTTCTAACATGGGTCACCAAAAAAAATAAATTGTAGTGACACAGGTATAAAGTGAAAATAATAAATGTGAAATGAGCTTTTGTAAAGGTAGCTGAGGTTACTTTTCCTTGGTGAGTCTAGTTATTATTGCAGCACATAAAATGAAGCTATTTGCAAATTCATATCTCTTAATTTGGCACAAGGTAGCAATTTAAAGGAAAAAAGTATGTGTGGAAAAAAAAAAATCACTGCTTACAGCAGCCCTCAGAACCAAAGAATGATGCAATTTTCACTGCATGTCTCCTCAAGTTGGAGAATTCATTAGCACCTATATAGTACTTAGGTAATTTCAGACAAAGCAAGTTGCAATATTTAACCATAAGTTCATTTTGCTTTGTAGTTCTATGACTTCATATTGGAAGTTTAAGCACACCAATTACTTCAACTTTAAATACAGATATAAAATACTCATTTCAAGCTCTTTCCCTTTTAAGTCTTTTTCAATCATAACATTTTCTAACTAATAAACTTCCCAAGGGCTTATTCTGGGAAGCCCTTATTCTCAGTTTAGACATAAAAATTGGAAAATATACTATATTGCTCTTTTCTGCTCAATTCTATATAGTTTTTACACCGATTTTCTAATAGTAAATAATGTTTAAGATAACT
Organism: Panthera uncia; assembly: GCF_023721935.1. Taxonomy (NCBI): domain Eukaryota; kingdom Metazoa; phylum Chordata; class Mammalia; order Carnivora; family Felidae; genus Panthera; species Panthera uncia. The sequence continues at coordinate 48,224,690 of NW_026057586.1, read as the reverse complement.
GACCAGCTTCCGGTTAAGCATCCACTGGAAACTGTCTCGGGTCAACAAAGGTGGGCCCCATCAGCCTGATATGCACTAAATAACCTGACCCTGGCCAAAACTGAGTGCTCAAGCATGGATATATAATCTAACCTCTGTCAATCTGATTCTCCCTCCTGGTGGGGGCTGGGGGGTGGCAGGAAGGCAAGAATTCTACCACTGAACCACCAATGCTCCCTCCTGGGGATTTAGAATTGAAACCCAATTCTAATCAGCCTAAGGCCCCTTGCTGAAACTGAGTTGCTGCAGGGATTTTTTTCTCCCCCATCAACACTAAGAGGCAAAAATAACAAAGGTAAAAATTACATTATCTTAACAACAAATACCAGTGCTATAGACTGAATTATAGGTATACCTCACAGACAGTGGATGTTCATTCAGCTCCAGACCACCACAATAAAGCCAGTATCACAATCAAGCTAGTCAAATGAATTTTTTGGTTTCCCAGTGCATACAAAAGTTATGTTTACGCTATACTGTAGTCTAAGTGTGCTACAGTATTATGTTTAAAAAAACAATACACATACCTTAATTTAAAAATACTTTATTGGGGCACCTGGGTGACTCAGTTGGTTAAGCATCCAACTTCAGCTCAGGTCATGATCTCAAGGCTCATGAGTTCAAGCCCCACTTTGGGCACTGTGCTGGTGGCTCAGAGCCTGGAGTCACTTCAGATTCTGTGTCTCCCTCTCACTCTGCCCCTCCTCTGCTCACACTCTGTCTCTCTCTGAAAAGTAAATAAACTTTAAAAAAATTAATAAAAATATTAACAAAAAATGCTAACCATCATCTGAGCTTTCACGGAATTATTAACTTTTTGCTGATGGAGGGTCTTGCCTTCATGTTGATGGCTGCTGTGGTGGTTGCTGAAGGTTGGGGTGGCTGGGGCAATTTCTTAAAATAAGACAACAATGAAGTTTGCCTCACTGATTGACTCTTCCTCTCATCACTAATTTCTCTGTAGCATGAATGTTATTTGATAGCATTTTGTCCACTGTAGAACTTTTCAGACTTTATTCATCTTATAACTGAAAGTCTGTACTCTTTTACCAGTCTCTTCTATTTCCCCAATCACTGAGTTTCCCAGGAACTACCATTCTACTCTCTTTTTATGTGTTCGTTTTTTTCTGAGTCCACATATAAGTGATACCATGCAGTACTTGTCTTTGCCTGGCTTATTTCACTTAGCATACTGTTCTCCAAGTTCAACCATGCTGTCACAAGCGGCAGAATTTTCTTCTTTCTCGTGGCTGAATAATACATATATACATAAACAATATATAATACATATACAGTGGAATATTATATATCTATTATAATATTTATATGATTAAGATTAATATATATCATTTTCTGTATCCATCAATGGATATTTTGGTTGTTGCCCTATATTGGCTATGTGAATATGCTGCAATAAACACAGCAGTACTAATATCTCTTTAAGATATTTCTTTTCCTTTGGATGCATACACAGAAGTGAGATTGCTGGATCATGTAACAATTCTAATTCAAGTTTCTTCAGGAACTTTCACACTATTTTTCATAGTGGTTGTACCAGTTTACATTCCCACTAACAGTGTACAAGGGTTTCCTTTTCTCCACATCCACATCAGTTTTTGTTATCTTTTGTCTTTTTTATAACAGCTACCTTGAGCTGAAGTTGGATGCTTAACCGACTGAGTCACCCAGGTGCCCCTAATAAGTTGTGAGGTGATATTTCATTATGATTTTGATTTGCATTACCCTGATAATTAGTGATGTTGAGCACCCTTTCATGTACTTATTGACCATTCTTTGGGGAAAATGTCTTTTCCGGCCCTTTGTCCATATTATCTTTGGGTTTTATATTTTTGGTTTTGCTACAAGTTGTATGAGATCCTTGTATATTTTGGATATTAACCACTTATCAGATATGTGGCTTGCAAATATTTTCTCCCATTCAGGTTGCCTTTTCATTTTGTTGACGGTTTCCTTTGCTGTGCAGAAACTTTTCAGTTTGATGTAGTCCCACTGTTTATTTCTACTTTTGTTTCATTTGCTTTTGTTGTCAAATCCAGAAAAATCATTGTCAAGACCAATGTCAATGAGCTTACCGCCTATTTTTATTTCCAGGAGCTTTACAGTTTCAGGCCTTACATTCTCCAATCCATTTTGAGTTAATTTTTCTTTATGGTGTAAGATAGTGGTCCATTTTCACAAATGGCAGAATTTTCTTCTTTCTCATGACTTAATAATACATATATACATAAACAACATATACAATATATACAGCATGGGACTGTCCAGATTTCCCAACACTTTTTATTGAAAAGACTGTCCTTTCCCCATTGTATGTTCTTGGCTCCTATGTCACAAATTAATTGACCATATATGTGTAGATTTATTTCTGAGCTCTCCATTCTGTTCTACTGATCTATGTGACTGTTTTTATGCCACCACCATACTGTTTTGATTGCTATTCTTTGTAATATAGTTTGAAATCAGGGAGCATGATGCCTCCAGCTTAGTTCCTCTTTTTCACAATTGCTTTGTCTATTCAGGGTGTTTTGTAGTTTCCTACAAATTTTACAATTGTTCTATTTCTGTGAAAAACATCATTGGAATTTTGATAGGAATTGCACTGGATCTGTAGATTGCTTTGGGTAACATTTAAATATTTTAATAACATTCCAATCTATGAGCACAGAATATCTTTCCATTTATTTGTGTCTTCTTCAATTGCCTTCACCAATGTTTCCTAATTTTCAGCATATGGATCTTTGACCTACTTGGGTAAATTTATTCCTGAGTATTTTATTCTTTTTGATGTGATTGTAAATGGGATTGTTTTCTTACTTTCTCTGTTAGTTAGCTGTTAGTGTATAGAAATGCAACTGATTTTTTATATTGATTTTGTATTCTGAAACTTTACTGAATTCATTCATTAGTTCTAACAGTTTTTTGGTGGAGTCTTTAGGGTTTTCTATATGTAATATGTCATCTGCAAACTGAGACAATTTTACTTCTTCCTTTTTTATTTTGATGCTTTTTCTTTTTTCTTGCTTAATTGCTCTGGCTAGGACTTCCAGTACTATGTTGCATAAAGGTAGTTGAGAGTGGGTATCTTTGGCTCCTGATCTTAGAAGACAACCTTTTAGCTCTTCACCACAAAGTATTGTTAACTGTGGGTTTGTCACATATGGCCTTTACATTCCTTCTTTACCCAACTTGATGAAATTTTTTATCATAAAAGGATGTTGAATTTTGTCACATGCTTTTTCTGCATCTATTTAGATGATCGAATGATTTTTATCCTTCATTTTGTTCATATGGTATATTTATTGATTTGCATATGTTGAACCATCCTTACATCCCAGAAATAAATCCCACTTGATCAAGGTGTATGTTACTTTTAATGTACTTTTGAATTTGGTTTGCTAATATTTTATTGAGAATTTTTGCATCTGTGTTCATCAAAGATATTGACTTATAATCTTTTCTTGTAGTGTCTTTTCTGGTTTTAGTATCAAGGTAATTCTGGCCTCATAAAATGAGTTTGCAAGTATTCCCTCCTCTTCAATCTTTTAGAAGAGTTGAAGAAGAATTGGTATTAATTTTCTTTCAATGTTTGGTGAAATAATTTGATCATGGACTTTTCTTTGTTGAGAGTTTTACAGATTCAATTTCCTTTCTAGTGATTAGTCTGTTACGGTTTTCTCTTTGTGCCTCAATATTGATAGGTCGTATATTTGTAAAAACCTATCCATTTTTTCTAGGTTATCTGTTGTGTTAGATTATAATTGTTCACATTAGTTTCTTATGATCCTTAGTATGTGTTATCAATGTTAATGTCTCTTTCATTTCCAATTTTTTTATTTGAGTCTTTTTGAGTCTTCTTTTTTTTTCCTTTGTCTAACTAAAGTTTTGTCAATATTTTTTTTATTTTTCAAAAAAACTGGCTCATAGTTTCACTGATATTTTCTACTGTCTTTTTAGTTTCTGTTTCATTTATTTCTGCTCCAATTATTATTTTCTTTCTTCTATTAATTTGGACATAGTTTGTTCTTCTTCTAGCTGCTTAAGATGTAAAGTTATGTTGTTTATTTAACATCTTTCTTTTTCTTGGGACACCTGGCTGGCTCAGTCAGTACAGCATCTGACTCTTGATCTCAGGGGCAGGTTCAAGCCCCTCTTTGAGTGTGGAGCCTACTTAAAAAAAAAAAAAATCTTTCTTTTTTCTTAATGTAGGCATTTATCATTGTAAACTTTCCCCTTAGAACTGCTTTTGCTGCATCCCATAAGTTTAATATTCTGTGCTTCCATTTTCATTTGTTTCATGATTTTTCAATTTCCCTTTTGATTTCCTCTTTGACACACTGATTGTTCAGGAGTGTGTTATTAAATTTCCACACATTTGTGAATTTTTTAGTTTTCCTCTTGTTATTGATAACTAATTTCACACCACTGTAGTCAGAAAAGATACTTGGTATGAAATCAGTCTTACGTTTTGCTAAGGCTTCTTATAGAATGTTCTATGTGCACTTGAGAATAATGTGTAGTCTGCTGCTGAATGGAATGTCCTGTGTATGTCTGTTAGGTCCATCTAGTCTACTGTGGATTGAATGTTCTGTATATGTCTGTTAGTTCCATCTGATCAAATGTGTAGCTTTAGCCCAATGTTCCTTATTAATTTTCTGTCCAGATGACCATTGTTAAAAGCAAGGCATCAAAGTCCCCTACTATTTTTTTTTCATCAATGAAAAATGTTACTAGGAGTGGGATTGAGGTTTAAGGAAAGTAAACCATAAAGTGACAAATCTGAAAAGAACCTTAGACAGTCTAACCCATAGTTCTCATTTTAGAGACAGAATAAACAATGCTTAAAGAAAAGAAGAAAATTTTTCAGATCACCAAGTCAAAAGGGGTTTGGTTCAAATTCCTGTAACATGTATTTATTGAATGCTCACTCTATGTCAGGCAGACCCTATGTTAGGTATTGGAGATACAATGTAAAACAAGGGAGACATAGCCTCTGATTCCTTGAGTTTGCTTTTAAATTGAAATATAAGTGACATATTATATTTTATGAGTTTCAGGTAAAAAAAAACCCTGACATATGTATATATTGCAAAATGATCATCACAGTAAGTCTAGTTAACATCCATCATCACACATAGTTACAATTTTCTTGAGATGAGAACAGTTTTTTTAAAGAATGGCAGTTCTTTTTTTTTTTTTTTAATGTTTGTTTATTTTTGAGAGAGAGAGACAGAGCATGAGCAGGGGGAGGGGGACAGAGAGAGATGGAAACACAGAATCCAAAGCAGGCTCCAGGTTCTGAGCTGTCAGCACAGAGCCCAATGAGGGGCTCAAACTCCCAGACCCAAGACCATGACCTGAGCCGAAGTTGAGTGCTTAACCAACTGAGCCATCCAGGTGCCCCAAGATGAGATGAGAACTTTTAAGATTTACTCTCTAACATTTTTAACTTTAAACAGTACAGTATACAGCTTATAAATAGACATTAAAAAAATAAAGTAATTACTCATAAAAGTGAACTCACTTTGCCATTTTGTTAATTGTTTCCTGGTTGTCTTGTAATTCCTTTGCTCCTTTCTTCTTTTCTTGCTCTCTTCCTTTGTGATTTGGTGAGTATCTGTAACACTATGCTTAGATTCCTGTATCTTTTGTGTGTGTATCTATCATAGGTATTTTGCTTTGTGGTTACCACAAGGCTTACATTAAACATGTTATAGGGGCACCTGGGTGCCTCAGTCAGTTAAGCGTCGGACTTTGGCCCAGGTCATGATCTCACACTTTGTGAATTTGAGCCCCACGTCAGGCTCTGTGCTGATAGCTCAGAGCCTGGAGCCTGCTTCAAGTTCTGTGTCTCCCTCTCTCTCTGCTCCTCTCCTGCCCCCGCTTATGCTCTCTCTCTCTTCAAAAATAAACATTTTTTAAAAGTTAAAAAAATACATGTTATAGATATAACAGTCTATATTAACTTGGTAACAACCTGACTTCAAACACATACTAAAGCTCTACATTTTTACTCTCTATCCCAACATTGTTTTTGATGTCACAATTTACAGCTTTTCACCTTGTGTATCCATTAACAGATTACTATAATTATAGTTATTTTAATACTTTTGTATTTTAATCTTTTTCATAGATGTAAAGTGATATACCTACCACCATTACAATATTAGAGCATCTGAATTTAAATAAGTATTTACTTCACAAACTTTAATATTTTGTATTCTTAGTATCATTTATTTAAAAATACTTCTTAATTTCTTATTTTATTTCATCATTGACCCATGGTTATTTAGGAGTGTGTTATTTAGTTTACAAATATTTGGGGATTTTCCACACAACATTCTTTTATTGACTTTTTAAGTTTACTTATTTTTTGAGAGAGAGAGAACATGCATGACCATGAGCAGGGGAGGGGCAGAGAAAGAGAGAGAAGGAGAGAGAGAATCCCAAGCAGTCTCCACTGCCAAAGCAGAGCCCAATGCAGAGCTCAATCTCACTAACTTGTGAGATGACTTGAGCCAAAACCAAGAGTCGGCCACTTAACCAGTTGCCATCTAGGCGCCCCTCTTTTATTGACTTCTAATTTAGTTCCACTGTGGACAGAAAACATACTTTGTATGATTCTAATCTGTTTAAATTTAAGACTTATTTTAGGACACAGAATATGGTGACTTAGTAAATGTTCCATATACCCTTGAAGAGAATGTGTATTCAGTTGCTTTTAGGCTGAGTGATCTATATATATTATATCAAATAGGTTGATAGTGTTAAGTGTGATTTCCTTTCTTATTCTATCGATTACTGAAAGATGGAATGAAATGTGATCTCCAGATACAATTGCTAAATATAATTATGGATTTGTGATCTATGTAGATTAGGTGTCCTTGATGAATTACCCCCTTTATTTTGAAATGATCCTTTTTTATCCTTGGTAATATTCTCTGATCTGTTTTTAAGTAATCTCTACACCTAATGGGGAGCTCGAACTTACAAAACCCCAAGATCAAGGGTTGCACACTCTACTGACTGAGCCAGCCAGGCACCCAGTAATACTCTCTAATCTAAAGCTTATTTTGTCTGATACTAATTTACTCCAGATGTCTTTTGACTAGTATTAGCATGGTATATCTTTTTCAATCATTTTATTTTTAACCTATCTGGGTTTCCAGATCTAAAGTATCTTTACTGAGGGCAGTATGAAGTTGGGCTTTGCATTTTTTATCCAACTTGACAGAACTCAACTTGTTCGTTTACTCTCTCTTAGAGATAACTATTTTTTGTTGATTGATATAATGTCTTGAAAACCTTTGTTTTATACATTTTGTCCTTGTTTTTTCAGGTGATAGGATAAATCTGACCCCTATAAGTACCATCTTGGATGGAAGCAGCAGTCTTAATGTTTCACTCTTAATGTTATAATACCTGCAACCTTCTTCAAAGGAATGTTCTTGGGTTACTAGAGCCACTTCTCTTGGAGAGGTGGAAGTACCTGAGAGTTTACAAATCCCTGGGGTAGCCAGCAGCTGGTAACTTGTTCAGGGTATGAAAGTCTAGTTCTTTTGCCTCCAAGTGGGATAAACTCTGACTTTATACTTTATGCTTTGGAGCTCCCTGAGACCAGGCTGATGCTGAAATCATATCCTTGCTTTTTTATTCTCTTTTCTTGTCTTGCCTCCCTGACTACCTTACTGATTTCATATTAGAGCACATTTCTAATTAATTACTTGCACCTGAATCCATATCTCAGTGCCAGCCTTTGGAGAACACAACCTAAAATTAGCTTGCATTTTAAAATTGCTTTTCTGTAAAAATGTCTCCTTGATTAGTTTATTTTGCTTTTGCTCCCACATTTTTTTAATTGTTCCATTTGCTCAAAAGAACTTTAGAATAAAAGTGTTGAGCTGAATAGATATTTAGAATATATCCAATCAAACTTCCTTATTTAATAAATGAAGCAATGGTAAAAAAAAAAAAAAAAAAAAACTATCTAATCCATGTTTACATAAGAGTAACTAACAGTAACTGAGAGTAACCGAGGCAAGCTTCAAATCAGGTTTCCTAATTTGGGCTTATTCAGGTAAAACATGCTTTTAATTTTACAGTGATCAGGTTTTACTAGGTCTTGGATAGTATGTTGCAAACGCTTACTTATGAACACTGCCAGATATAAATGTTTGTGCAAACTTTTTCTGCAGGTGCAAGTTTGTACTTGTACAGTTTAATTACCTTCCTCATTTTATGATCTTTGAACATTAACCCTTGGTTAATTGTGAGGCAAGTGAACATGTACATTTAAAAAAATCTTTTAAATTTAAATCTCATACCAAAAATCAGTCATATTCCCGTATCTCCTCCCTCCCTCCCTCCTTCCTATCCTCTCTCTCACTCTCTCCCCACTCTCATCCTCCTTCTTCCTTCTCTCAGTCATAGGCAATTCAAATTTGAAGTAAAAACCAGAGTCTTCAATACCTTATTAGTGTGCAGCAAGTCTACACGGTGCTGTGGTCTTGGGACTGGTATCTCCATTTCCATACTTCTGGATTAGTGGTTTCATCTTTCTTAATTTACTCTTATTTTGTAGAACATCCCTCAGTAGCATCTTAATTATCCTTTCTGGTAGATTGCCTCACTTCACCTTCTATCTCCTGTAGACTTTATTTCTGCTCTCATATTTTTACTTTCCAATATCTCTTTTTTATTCTCCCAAAGTTCTACTTTTAGCTGGCCTTCTGTTCTTACTTTATGTAATCAGTATCTTATTTCTTTGAAGATATTAATATAGTTTTCAAAAAATTATTCTGCTCCCTACATTAACTATTTTCTGTAAGTTCATTTTATCTATTGGTTTCTTTTTGTCTCTTTCATGCTACATGCTCTCTATATCTGTTGCTGATGTATCTGTTGCTCTCTATCTGTTGCTGATTTGCAACTCTGTGTGCCTAGGTGGGGTTTATTTATTTCTATTAGGGTGATGTTGACTGGTTTCTCATCTTTGGCACTATTGACATTTTGGATCAGATCATTATTTGGGGGGGTAGGGACAAGGAAGGATGCATTGCAGTGAACTGTAAGATAGCATCCATAGCATCCGTGGCCCCTACTCACTAGATGCCAGTAGCGCACCTCTTCCCCACTTCACCCAGTTGTTTACAATGGAAAATTTCTCCAGACATTGCCAAATGTCCCTTGGGGGCAAAATCATCCCTAGTTAATAACCACTGTGTTATAGTAATGGAATTTTTGAGAGTTTCTTGAGATAAACTCTCCAGTTTTCTGCTTTCTGAGTAAGGAGTATAAACCTGGTTACTAGCATTCAGAAGCCTAGCAAAGGAATGGACCTCCATATCTCACCATCAATATAGAGACCTTGACTTAATCTCTGCCACAGGCAGAATAATGGTGTCTCAAAGACATCCACATCCTAATCCCAGGAACCTGTGAATATTTTATGTTACACAGCAGAAGAGAATTAAAGTTGCAGATGAAATTAAAGTTGATAATCAGCTGACCTTAAAATGGGGAGATTACCCTGGATTATATAGTTGGATTTAAAGGTAGAAGAGGGAGGCAGCAGAGTCAGTGTCAGAATGATGCAACATGAGTGACTGGCCATTTGCTGGCTTTAAAGATGGAAGGGGCCATAAGCCAAGAAATGCAAGCAGCCTCCTGAAGCAGATTCTCCCCTACAGCCTCCAAAAAGGAGACTGACATTAGACCATTGAGACCCATTTTGTACTTCCCATCTTCAGAACCATAAGATAATAAATTTATGTCCTTTTAAACCACTAAGTTTGTGGTAATTTGTTATAGCAGCCACAGGAAACTAATATAATCTCATTGCTTACCAGTCACCCTCACCTCTGCTTGATATTCTTGAGACCAGAACCAGCCTAGGATAATCTCTCCAGCATGAATCAGTAACTCCTACCCCAATCTTCTCTCAAGGTTGAAGAAGGGGCAGTCTCCAGGCATCTAGACTGGGGGAGGGATCTAGGGAGCAAACTGCTCCTTAAGCAGATTTTAAAGTGGTTTGTTGTTGTTGTTGTTTTAGAGAGAAGCAGAGCATGAGTAGGGGAGAGGCAGAAAGAGAGAATCTCAAACAGGCTCCACTCTGGGCAGGGAATGACCCACACAAGGCTTGATCCCATGACCCTGGGATCATGACCTATGCTGAAATCAACAGTCAGACACTCACCTGACTGAGCCACCCAGATACCCTCTTTAAGCAGATTTTTAACTAATCGTCCCATTTCAAGCCCCCCTCCCACTCCCCATTTACAGGTATCTCCTGATTCCAATTTCCAATGTTTCCTAGAATTTTGCAGCAGAGATATACTTGCTTTTATTATTGCAAGTACATTTCCTCTTTCTCTACTCCACTAAATCAATCATCACTCATTTTCATTCCTTCTTCCAAAATGTATGGACATCTCTTGCCTGCTACCTCTCTCATTCTTTTTGATCCTTAAGAGTTCATGCTATTGATTCTTTACGGCCATTTGAGCAGGATTTTATTTTATTAATGTTTATTTTGAGAGAGAGCATGAGCAGGGAGGGGCAATGAGAGATGGAGACAGAGTCCCAAGCAGGCTCTGCGCTATTAGCAGATCTCACAAACCGCAAGATCATGACCTGAGCTGAAATCAAGATTCAGACACTTAACTGACTGAGCCACTGAAGGGTCCCTTGAGTAGAACTTTAAAAAATGAAAATTATGTAAATGAACACCCATGTTTAGCTATCATATTTAATGAGTTTTATTTTTAGTTGACATTATATGGGGCCCTTACTGATTTTTGGATAAAACCTCATGTGAATTACAGCATTTGAAGTTTACAATAACTTTAGGTGTTAGGTTCTATTATTTTCATCCATATTTTAGAAATAAAACAAATGTTTAATTCAGGTGACAAAGCTAATATGGAATAAAACTGGGATGGACCCAAGTGTTTTGGACTGCCAAAGCCTATTTTCCTAACCAATTATGCAATCTTGTTAATTTCTACTTTTCACTCTAGAGCATGGGTTAGGAAACTATAGCCCATTCATCAAATCCGGCCTGTCACCTGTTTTTATAAAGTCTTATTGTAATATAACCACACCCATGCTTTGCCTATGGCTTATATCTGCTTTTGAGCTATAATGTTCGAGGTAAATAGTTGAAACAGAGACAATTCGGCCCACACACCCTAAAATATTTACTCTCTTTGATCATTTGTGGAAAATTTTGCTGACCCCTGCTCAAGAAAATAACCTTATTACTAAGTTTTGAGGTCATGGTATACTCAGATACTTTTAAAGCTTTTATTACTGAGTCAAATCAAAAACATTCTTTTTATTGTTCCCTCAAACTTTTGTTATCCTGCAGATAGCAATCTTTGGTCATGGTTAAAAAAAAAGTCTTTAAACCAATCTCCTTTGTGAAGTCTTTCCCATACTCAATCATACTTACTCCCTTTTCTGTGCTCCTACCTCAATTACTATAATTATAGTACTTATTGCAGCTTGATTCCCATAATAGTTACTAGTTGTGATTCCCCTAGGATCTAGCAAGTGCTAGGCCTGAGTAGATATTTACTTAATAAGCATTTACTAAATACTTTCTAAGTGTCAGTATTCTAGACACTGGAGCTATAAAAGCGAATATGGCAACTTTTAATTAATATGTATTCTATATAATTAGGTACAAATATAGAAAAGGAACTGATTGTGAAGTCTGGGGCTAAGGTCCCTGCAACAGCTGCAACAGAATCACCAGAAGTGCTGGGGTACCTCCAGATTTACTGGATCAGAATCTCTGGAGGTGAGGCCTAGTAATTTGTTCCTAATCAGCACTTCAGATGATACTTAAGCAGTAAAGTTTGAGAATCACTGCATCAGCAGATAGGAAGGGCTGTTTCTAAATGTACAAATATTATGGTAAGGTATGATCTCTCTTAATACAACCAATTTCTGTCAAAATATGATCTTCTGTTGTTTACTTCTTCCTTCCAAAACATTACTAGACATACTTAACTGGGAACTTGGACATTGCTCCCATCTCTTACTAAACTTCTCTTTTATACCATTGCAACCCTGGACCTGGCACAGATCCTGGCACATAGTAGGTGCCAATAATTTGTGTTCAACTGTTGAATATCCAAAGCAAAACCCTTCATGTTGTCCGAATATGTAGCAAATAGGAGTTTTTCCAACTTTATAATGGAATGGTATGAGGATCATTTGAGTACAAGGAAGATCACATATCCAGGCAAAAGTTTGGTCAACCTATACCTCGTTTTCGTCCCTCTAAGAATGCTTCCTTCTAGCTTTCAGGGCCACTACCCTTGTAGGGAATATCAACCTCCCTCTCAAGGCTAAACTAAACCAAGCAGAGCCAAGTGGACTAGTGGAAAAGGTCAGGCATTATGGATTCTTCTTCATTGTAGATAATCTCTTTCTAGAGGCTTTAATCTGCAGAAAGCCCTGGAGTACATTTTTAAAAGGATTACCTACCTAGAGGATGACAGATACTCAAGTATCTACAATGAGAGGTTTATAACAATGGACTCTTGCTATGCCTGACATAGATCTATCCCTCCCACTAGAACTCTGAATTATTTTGCTGGAGGCTACAACATTCTGAGCAGTTTGTTGGGAGTGGATGGGAGGTGGGGATAACTCACCCATACAAGCTTAGCAGAGCTGAGCCGCTGCAGCTTGTTGGGCTAGCCTTTGATGCAGACTGGTTGGACAGGTTCTGGATCTACAGAAGAACCGGTTTGACTGGCCTGTTATGCCAACATATTCTGGTTTGAGTCCATGTTCCACAGACGGTAGAAACCTGCCCAGCCAGTTAAATGAAAGGCATATTAGGTTATCCATTGCACACTGTATATAGCTTAGATGCAGCAGGAGTCTTCCACATAGCAGTGGTGTCTAGCAAACTCTAGCGTGGTCCAGAGAGGGGGCTTCCTCTCATCTACTGTTTAAGTTCATAGCTTCAGAAGTCAGAAGTGAAACACCTTGTGCTTTTGACCCAGAGCAGAGGTTTTCTAAAAAAATTGAAGGGTAAGTTAATATATTTTTTCTATTTCTCAACTGTCTGTGCACCTTAACTTAAGGTTAAATTAAGAAATAATGTTTAAACAGATATCTATTTTTAACATGGTAATACCTAGATTATACCCTTCATGTCAAGTTGGTTAGATATTTTTTTATAGTATTTATATATATTCATTGATTTGTTTAAATAAAAGTTATTTAGTATATAATATACTATACTTTCCCTATACTTTTTTGTAAGTTAGGCATGGCTATAGTCATGAAGAAAGCTGGGTTGAATAATTTTGCTAAATCTAATTCACCTATTAATGATTTATCTTAAGCCATCTACTTCTTTGATAATATACTATCATGTTTTATAGGCTGTTGCTATATGGTAACAATTTTATATGGTAAATCTAATTGTGGATACAATAATAATTGCCTTTTTAAGGCATAAAAAAAAAGTGTTGGCCTGCTTGGTGATCTTAAGTACATTAGAGGAACAATACACAGTAGGAATTGAGGAGTGTGAAAAACAAAGATTGTGGAATCTGGTAACTGATTAACTATTGGAGCTCAAAAGCACTTGCTGAGCTGAATAGAAAGGAATGAAGACAGGTTTTGTCATGCCTATTAGGTCTGAAAAACTTAAGTTAAAGAATATTTGGATCTTCCTTTAATTTATATTTTAAAATAATTCTTTACCCCTCTCTTTCCCTGATGTAATTAATTTAAGTTGTTGTGTCATCTAAAATCAAAGTTACCAATCCCTTTATATTTATTTTGGCATACCAGACTACCCCCTTAGTTATTAATATTGGATTGAATTGAATGCACATATCTTCTGGGCATTCAGTTAACATAGCAGCTGACACATGAATTTATCTGGGAATTAAAACGACTTTTTAAACAGAATTATACTGAATACTTTCCTGTCAAGAGCTATCAGTAGGTCAACTTAATATGACTTTGTCTTAAAATGAGCAAGACTGATGCATCTTTTTTTTCATTGTCCCTAGAGTCCTCACTGTGTCATTATATTCAAACTCAAAGACTCTAAGTGTTTCTTTAGGATGTTAATAAAGAATTTTAAGGTGAGAAATATGTTCAGATGAGATATCATTTTTTTGCAGGGAAGGTCTTGGATGCTTTTCAGTCCTATTCCAAGGCAATTCTGCACAATACTTCTGCAAATTCAGCTGAACTTCAAAAAAGTTATGCAATGTTGAATCTGCATAAGTAATATGCTGATTCAGCAAACCCAAATTAATTTTATTCAGTATAAACTGTATTCTGACAATTTTGGGGGGAGGATATGGATCAAAATTTTTAGTTGGTTGAATGTTTCTCTTTGCAATCAGTTTTCAGGCAAGATATACATATATGTCAATAGAGTATACTTTTAGAGTTTCTGGTAAGTATATTCTATATAGTAATTTAAAATTCTTAAACTATGCTGTGTTTAAAATACAGGGCTTACTCTTTTTTTTTGTTTTTATTTTTCAAGTTTATTTATTTAAGTAATCTCTGTGCCCAATTTGGGGCTGGAACTCAGGACTCTGAGATTAAGAGTCACATGCTCTTCCAATTGAGCCAGCCAGGTGCCCCCAGGGCTTACTGTTTAAAGATAAACTTATGTGGGGATTCCACTTAAGTGGATTTATTTAGTGAGCATTTTTTATGTTTATGGTTTTGAGGAAAGCTATTCAGAAACCAGGTATATATTTCATATAAAATCTATGCGTAAAATTTCAAGCCTAACTACACTTTGGGAAAAGATTCTACAGCTTTCATATAATAGAATTCCCAGTTTCAAATATATGAAAGTCCTATTGAATATGACCTTTATGTATTCCTGTAAATTGATCCCTTTAAAATAATGATACAGTGTGATGTTTTGGTTAAAATTAAGGACATATGGATTTATAAATCAATTTAGGCACCTGTAAATGTGTGTGTGTGTGTGTGTGTGTGTGTGTGTGTGTGTGTATTTTATACAGCCCTACGTTATTTCAGGGCCCAGGTCAAAAAGTGTTCTTTAAAAATCTTTATTCTTTAAATTTAGTCAGGGATGCATTCCTTTGTCCTTATTCCTAGCTGCTTCGTTTCACACAATGACTCTTTTTGTCAACAATGCTAGCTATTCTTAACAACTGCAAACTCTTTCCTTCTTGAATATCTTCATATGTTTCCTACCAAAACCACTTAGAATCATGACATTTTTAAGCTTGAAAAAGTCTTAAAGAATAACCAATCCATCCAACTCCTCAGTTTTCAGTTGAATGAAAAGCCCAAAAATGAAGCTAAATCACTACTATAAAATCTAAAGGTAGAGCTGGGACCAGAACATCCCAGTTTTCTGAATACCAGCCCAGACTAATATTTTTCACCATCCTACAATGACTCATCTGAATACTACATGAAATCTAATCTGTTTTCTAAAAGAATTGTAAAAAGGTAAAATTGTGTTGTATAGTTATGCTAACGAGTCTTTGCTGATTCATTCTATAAACAATAAAAATGTTTATTAGTATATATGCGTATATACATATATATTTTGTGTTGTTTTAAGAACTCTCATATAGGTATAATTTAGGATTTACCTAAGAAGTTAGTACATCTAAAATTTGATTCGAATTGATGGGAAAAGTTCCATGAAGTTATAAAGATCAGAATTGCAGGATTCAAAATCCATTTTAGAGGTGACAGAACCTGATTTTTTAGGGGGTGAGTTCTTAAGACAGTGCTTTGTATGCAAAGTGCTCAAAAAATGTTTTAAATGTTTTAACTTGAGCAATTCCAAGGAAATGGGACCAGAGAAAGCTTTAGAACCAAAGGCTCAAAAATTCCATTTCTGATTCCTAGAACTAAATATTCTCCTAATCCCCTTATTTTTTCACAGGTAAAATCCTACCTGAGGGATGCTACTCAACTTTGGTAAATTTAGTTTAGTCCAAGTGGACTCTGAAAAATAATCACTTCCACTTGTTTCTCTTTTTCACAATCAAGAGAAAAGGTAGTATACTAAAAGATACATGGGCTTTTGAGCCAAAGTAAGATGGATTTGAATACTGGCTGCTACAAACAAGTTTATCCTTGGGGATTATTTAACTCTGACTTCTCTTTTCTCCATCTGTAAATTAGGAAGTAATACCATTCTCTCAGTTGTTGGGAGAATTAAATGAGATATTGTACGTAAAACACCTAGCATAGTCCCTAGAACACAGCAGATGCAACAAATGTCAATACCCTTCCTACCTCTTTAATAAAATATATAATAAATTTCAACAAACAGCTTATGTAAAAGAAGTGAAAGCTTAGCTTGGAATATACAATTTATTTTTGTCAGAGACACAAAAACTAAATTAGCAACTGTGGAAAGTGTCAGGGAGGAAGACCTTCCTCTGCCCTATGCTCCTTCTAGCTGGACTTAGAATCAATTGACATAAGACAGATCAACAGGAGAAAGTAAAATTTAATAGGCATTTGAGAAATCCACACAGACTTCAAGTTCTGAGGGAAATGAGTCAACAAAAAGCTTATAAGAGCAACAAGATGAGTAGGGTTTGAGGATACAAAGGGGAGGAAGGCCAAAAACAAGAAGTTAAGGAGCTGTTTAGAAAAACAAAGGTTGCCTTATTATGTAGATAGGTCCCTTAGGTAAAGGAGAGTCTCAGTTAAGAGATCAAAAGTTGCATGCTCTACGGACTGAGCCAGCTAGGCAGCCCTAAAATTTCAAATTTTGATCATCTATACCAAAGGAAGGAACTGTGGCAGGGATAGTACAAACTATACCTTACTTGTGCCTCATATCTAGGTTTTTCAAAGACATTTCATATCTATTTATATCTATTATTTTATATCACATCAAATTAGTTGGTCAAAGATTTCTATATGCTCTAGGATTGTGTTGTTTCTATATCAATTAAATTATTTCTTCAGGGCTATAGAATATGTTTGTTCTTCCAAAAGAGTCTCTTGCAAATTAAATTTATTGTAAGTCAATATTAAATTACATTTCATTCTCTTGATAGTAAATAATGATACAGAGATTGAGTGCAAAATGTGTTGGGTATAAGATATAAGAAGGAATAGGATTTAACATTTTCTAAAAGTAATATTAAATTAATGACAAATTGATTAGAAGGTGAAGCCAATGAGCAAAGTTCACACATGAGATATTTCTGAAGTCAATATCATGGGTCAGAAGGGAGTTCAGAATAGTGTGACAAAACATTGTAAGAGCTGGCCTAACTAAAGTTGGGTGGATTGACACATATTCCAGTGTGTAAATAAAGAGCAGGAAATAGGTTATGACTTGATCTTAGAACCAACAAATAGATCCACTTATAACACAAATTGATCTTAGTAAGCTCTTACAATCAATTTTAATTTCCTGAAAGATGTTTAATTGCTATACAAATAAGCTTTAATAAGCTGTACATAATTTGAATTTATATCCATGGTAAATGATTTTTTTCTCTTAAAATGAAAAGCTTGTATGTAGATGGTATACCTAAAGACAAAAATATCACTTCACCAATTTAACCCACTAAGTATATAATATTCTTATTAAAACTATTTTATTAGATTTAAAAAATTAGCTTTATTTGACTACTCATTAAATTATTGTTTAATTTGCATATTTATTTTCATGTACTGAGAGTGGACTGTAAACAACTGAAAAGAAGGCAGGGAGTACTATAAATCTAAAATATATTTTAGGGGCACCTGGGTGGCTCAGCCGGTTGAGCACTGGATTCTTGATCTTAGGTCAGGTCATGATCTCATGGTTCATGGGACTGAGACCCTCATCAGACTGCACTGACAGCGGGGAGCCTGCTTGGGATTCTCTCTCTCCCTCTCTATATGCCCCTCCCTCACATGCATACACACTTTTTCTCTCTCAAAATAAATACAGGTGATCTATATGGGATCGCCTGGCTGATTCATTTGGTAGAGCATGCAACTCTTGATCTTGGGGTCATGAGTTCAAGCCCCACATTGGACATAGAGCTTACTTAAAAACAAAAAAAAGAATTATTTTGTGGGGGGCACCTGGGTATCTCAGTCAGTTAAGTGTCCAACTTCAGCTCAGGTCATGATCTTGCAGCTTGTGGGTTTGAGCTCCACATCAGGCTCTGGACTGACAACTCAGAGCCAGGAGCCTGCTTCAGATTCTGTGTCTCCCTCTCTCTCTGCCCCTACCCTGCTCACATCCTGTCTCCTCTCTCAAAATAAAAAAAATTAAAAAATTAAATTAAAAAAATTTCTGTATAAAATAGCCAATTTGGATAAATTAGCACTAACAACCAAACTTGCTATACATCAAAGACTAACTGGGAAACAGAAAATGTTATAGCCCATCGTTAAAGACATACAGGCTTCTGCACTGACAGCATGGAGCCTGCTTTGGATTCTCTCTCTCCCTCTCTCTTTTGCCCTCCCCTGCTTGTGTGTGCATCCTTGCTCGCTCTCTCTCTCTCTCTCTCTTTCTCTCTCTCTCTCAAAATAAACAAATAAACTTAAAACAAAAAGACATACAGCCTTAAAAGTAATCAGAAAACTACTGCCTTAGAAATTCTGTATTACTGACAAAGTGAAAATATAACTTGTGTGGCAAATTTTTAGTTTCAAAGTTCTATCTTAAGCCTATTCTCCCGAAGGTGCTTTGCTAAATCATTACTACAATGATTTAGATTAGGATTAAGAAACACTTCCCTCTTGAAACATTAAGATATTTGATGTAATCAGTAATTTTATGTAGCTCACAGTATATTAATGAACAAGGAACAGTATTATAGAATTCTGTGATAAAGTTCTTTATAAAAAATTTACATTTAACATATACAGGTCTAAATTTGGAGGGTAGGGTCTCCTCACTGAAAGTAGATGGTAGAATCAGTCACATTTCTAAAAATATTAGTATCATAACCAATTTTCAATATGTGATAATTACCGAATGGTAAATACCATCTACATAGCATTTTAGAGAGTGGTTAAATTCTTTTCTAGTCACTTTCCAAGGAATTGTTTGACAAAATTTAAAACAAACATATGTTGCTCAGGAATAAGTATATGATTTTTTAACAATAATATCAGACTAACCACTGGAACCTGGCCACAGGCCACTGGAACCTGGCTACAGGCCATTTAGCAACAAAGGTTGTTTAGTCCATTCCAGCGCAATATCAGCCTCTTTTCCCACAGCTTGACTTGTTAAGATGTGAGCGTTTATACTTTGAAATGAGTGACATGTTGTTCTAGTTCCACCAGTAAGTGTAAATTAAACACATCTAGCATAAATGAAATTCTCAGCAGTTCATTGGTACCATAACAAACCACATGTTTGTACGAATGTTAAAGCCAATCAAGTAATATCAAGTCAAATTTTTACAGAGGACCCTGAAATTAAAATTAGGTTCTTTTTAATCTGACTGCCCAGTGTGTAGTTTATTAGCTCAGTTTATTAGAACATGTGATTAATGATATCATGATACTAATTCAGTCCCTGTGGAGTAAATTGCTTTTCATTTATTTCTTGGTCACAGATTATCCTCAGCAGTATTATTACTGTAATAATGTATCAATGCTTCTCAAAGTGTAGTCTGTAGACCATCTGACTCACCTGGAGGATGCCTATTAAAAATGCAGATTGCTAAACTCCATTCTAGACATATCACATTAGAATCTCTAGTGGGTAGATCCCATGAATCTACATATTTACTGATTTTCCAGATTATTCTAACGTCCAATAAAGTTTGAAAAGTGGCAAGAAAATATTCTCTTGCCTATAATAGACTGAGCAAGGCTGTATAATTTCCTTTAAATCAAATCGTTATTACTATCAGAAAAATAGCCTTGACTGTACAAGTTCCACCAGTCTTGGGTCAATATTAACATCCTCTCAAATTACTACATACAATTAATCTGACTGTCCCATCCACACATGCAAACTTTCAAAAGTTATTTTTTTTTAAGTTTTTTAATGTTTATTTATTTTTGAGAGAGACAGATGCAAACTTTCAAAAGTTAATTTTTTTTTAAGTTTTTTAATGTTTATTTAAATTTTTTTTTTTTTAACGTTTATTTATTTTTGAGACAGAGAGAGACAGAGCATGAACGGGGGCGGGTCAGAGAGAGGGAGACACAGAATCTGAAACAGGCTCCAGGCTCCGAGCTGTCAGCACAGAGGCCGACGCAGGGCTCGAACTTACGGACCATGAGATCATGACCCGAGCCGAAGTTGGACACTCAACCGACTGAGCCACCCAGGCGCCCCAATTTTTTTTTTTTTTAAGTAGTCTCTACACCCAACACGGGGCTTGAACTCACAACCCTGAGATCGAGAGTAACATGTTTTACTGACTCAGCCAGGCAGGCACCCTGGAAATGGAAATCATATGTTTAACCTTTATCTCTTAGTTTGGGTTCTCCATGGAAAACAGAGCCTGAATCTTCCAGATTATGTGCAAATTGTCTATGTGAGAAGCCATCCCAGGGAATAAGAACTGGGGATTAGAAGAAAATGGGGAGAGAGCATCTTAGAGTGCTTCCTTCAGTACAGGCAAAATGGGACTCAATCCCAGTCCCTTGTTAGGAGCCATGAAGTCTTAGAAGACTGGAGAGAAGCATTTATCCTGCCAGAAGACTGGAGAGAAGCATCTATCCACCAGTTCTGATTTAGGTTAGTTACGGGTTGCCTCATAGGTTGTTAATTTCTTCACACTTTCATTTCAGGCTATGCTTCTATTTCCGAAGGCTTCAGAGAAGCCCCCCAAGCAGAAAGTCAGGTGAAGGGCTGTCAGGTTTCACCTTTATGAATCTGATTGCCATTGGAATGTTATTGGACTGGCTAAAGCAAGCAGGGCCCAAGAGGAGTCCGGCACATCACTATTATAGGACAAATATGACCAAACTGATTTTTCCTTAATTTACCAATACAATTTTAACTAATATACTATGCAAGTAAAATAGATTTGCTGAAAAATGAGTATAGCAATTTCAAATGGCAAGTGAGGAACTTTAGCCCATTTTTGTCTGATGTATTTGATCCATTCCCACAAAACCTGAGATACATTGAAACTTGATCTTTTGTGAGAAAGGTATTTTCTAATAAACTACATTTCATTTCCTGAATTTGGCCGCCAATTTTTAAAGGGCCAAACAGCACCAAATGAACAATTAATAGGTACTCTGTAAATACTTTTACGTCCAGTATTGATCCAAAGGCTTTATCATTTAGTTTACATTGGTAAAATTATAGTAAAAACAGATTGACTACATTGGACTCTCAAGTAACACTTCTCATTACAGTGAAACACAGAAGTTTGAATAGTACAAGTTTGTGTTGGACTATGTCCAAGAGGGTCTGGTTACAAGAACTAATTCATTATAACCTTTATGTGATCCTGGAGCATGGGTCTGAAGAATACATTAGAGGAAAGCTGTAGTCAAGTAGATTAAAAACAGGAAACTGAAGTAGCCAGTTATGTGCTTTAATTGTGTAAATATATTAATTGTTTCATAATTATAAAAACTTAGTTTAGTGAAAATGAGGAAGAAATAGGTTTAAATTAAAAATAAATCTGATTAAAAACATATCATCTTTTCATTTAGCTTCAATTATGTTCAAATGGAGTGTCTGAGTTTTTAAAAATAACTCTCTTAGATTGTGGTTAAATTAGCTAATGAATTGATATGGGTAAAATACAGAAATTAGACTGAAGGGAATAGAAATAAAAGTGAGGACACACACTACTGAACAAAGGCCATTAAGAAGAAATAACTATTGTCAGAAGGAGTTATCAAATACACTCAGATCTTCACTAAATTAGCTCAGATCACAATCAACTTGATACCAACTCCCCCTTTCTTGCACCTGAAGTTCAGTAGATCATAAATTTCTATTAAGTAAATAATTTCTTACAACCACAAATTTCTGAAATACATGAATAAATTAGTTTCTCCTTTCTATACGATTTTGCAGTTGGGCTAGATGATTTTTAAAGTCCCTTGGAATATAATGGAAATAACAACAATATAATAACTCTACCTGACTTATTTAAACTTAATTATGTGAATCAAATAAGATATGTGAAAGCACTTCAGTTGTAATATAATCCTTTCTATAATTATAAATCTGTCACAATTTGCATAGCAATTCAACAGTTTCACTACAATTACATAACTCAGCAATTGAAGAGATCTCTCTGATTAGCCGTAGTTCTTAAATCTATCTAGTACTAACAACAGTTTCTTACACTGTTTGGATACATTTATAATCATTTAATCCTGTTAACAATCCTGTATGTAAAATACCCAAGGTATATATTATCTTCGGATCGCTGATAAACAACTGAGGCACGGAGATGTTAAATTACTTGCTCAGTAGGATTATTAAAAATTAGAATTCATTCAACAAATTAGGTGGAGCTGCTGCTCATTTCCCACTGTCAACCTATACAAATACATTACTATATACTTACAGTTTCCAGAATTCACAATGATTTCCCATAGCAGAAACTTTGCACATGCCTTCGGCCTAGAAAGCCTTCTACCACTCTGCTCCCAATAGGCAAGTTGCTTCAAACTTCTAGAAGTCTTCCTTAAGAAATTACAGATATATTATTTCATTCCTATAATAATCCCTTCGGACACAGGTAAGTATGAGTATTCTCATTTTTTGGTTGGGGAAGTAAGACTAGTCTAGGCAACATGCAGATTATCAGAGATAGGGCTAGAGTTTAAATCTTAACTCCTAGGTCCTATCTCTAGCTCAGGACTTGCATAGTCCCATAGGCCAGGAATATGGCTATAAGTCATCATTGATTATAGAACCTGGTGAGTTTTTTGGAGCATTTTCTGCTCTGCTCCCTTTGGAGATAATAACATAATTCAAGGTCCTTCAATCTATTTAGCTTTAAGCTTACTACATGGGAGAATCTAAAACTCAGGGCTGGGAAAGCTAAGAATGAACACTTGCTAACTCCATTAGAAGTCAATTTATATTCACCTCTCAAATGTCCACTATTTTTAAAAACTGTTTATTTATTTTTGAGAAAGAGATAGCGTGCAAGTAGGGAGGGGCAGAGAGAGAGAGAGGGAGAAAGAGAATCCCAAGCAGGCTCCGTGCTTGTCAGCATAGAGCCCAATGCAAAGTTTGAATCCACGAACCATGAGATCATGACCTGAGCCAAAATCAAGAGCCAGACATTTAACTGACTGAGCCACTAAGGCGCCCCTCAAATGTTCACTATTATAAGCCATGTAAAGGAACATGTATGCCATGATTTCTAGTAAGTACAATTATTAATGCAAAAAAGTCTAAAAAATGAACTGAGATTGGTCCATATAATAGGTGCTTCACTCCAACTCTGACTGAGAGAGCCCAATTTATTTTCCTTTTCTAAATTATGAGACTCAAATTGCTATCATATTTTAAAGCCCTTTCAGTAACCTTGTAAAAGTTTTCTGAAATAAACAGAAAAATGTACTGGGACTGCAAATTAGCCTTTAGGTAATAATTATCAAAATTCAGAAACTTTATTTGGTTATTTTCTCAAAAGTAGTTTCTAAATTAAAAAAAATAGAAAAGCACAGAATAAACTTTAAATAGATTTTATTATTCAAAAATAGCATGGTGTGGCCCCTGGGCAGCTCAGTCATTTAAGTGTTCAACTCTTGATTTCAGTTTACATCATGATCTCATGGTCATGAGATCGAGCCCTGCTTTGGGCACTGCACAGTGTGGAGCCTCCTTGGGGTTCTGTCTCTCTGCCCCCATCCCACTCATTCTCTCTCTCTCAAAATAAATAAATATTTTATTTATTTTTTTATAAGAAGTTTTCTTTTTTTTTTAAATATGTATTTATTTTTGAGAGAGAGAGACAGAGAGTGAGCAGGGGAAGGGCAGAGAGACAGGGAGACACAGAATCCAAAGCAGGCTCCAGGCTCCAAGCTGTCAGCACAGAGCCTGACATGGGGCTTGAACTCATGAACTGCAAGATTATGACCTGAGCTGAAGTTGCATGCTTAACCAACTGAGCCACCCAGATGCCCATAAATAAATACTTTAAAAAAATAATTCAGTTAGGTCTGTACATAGTTGCAAAGGAAATATTCTTGACTATAAAGGGTAATTTAAATTTTCCCTTTTTCTTTTTTTTTTCTTTCTTTTTTAAAAATTTTTTGAGAGACCACCCATGAGTATGAGCTGGGAAGGCACAGAAAGAGAGGGAGGGAGAGAGAATCTTAAGCAGGCTCCTCACTCAGCTTGAAGCCTGAGGTGGGGCTTGATTCCAGGACCCTGGGATCATGACCTGAGCTGAAATCAAGAGTAGGATGCTTAATGAAGAATAGGATGCTTAACCAGGCACTCCTAAGTCTTCCCTTTTTTTATTAGTTTATATTTCAAATACCTTAAAGCTCTGACCATATGATTTATCACCCAACCCAGGACATTTTTGAGAGTAGACAGGAGCCTTGTTAGTAATTAAACCAGAACAATAGACATTAACCAGAACTATTGCTGGTAAGCCTAGGGATATGGTCACTTTAGATAAGAAGCACATTAGATTTGTCTTAGTATCTTAAATAATCCTCAAAAAGAGTCACCAAAGGTGTGAGGTAAATTCAAACATAATTTAATTTCACTAAACGTTTCTAATACTTCTGATTATAAGAAGTAAAATTGAAAAAGTATTGGCTAAAACTGAAGGTCTCCTTTAAGAACTAAATTCTGAATGTAAAACATTTTTGGAAAGGTAACTATCAAAGCTTCCTTAACCTCAGACTGACATATGGATTAGGAAAAGCGAAAAGCCGATATTTTAAACAGTCTATTTTTCTCATAGAATAGAAAAAATTGGGGCAAAAAAGGTCTGCCATTGTGTTTGAAGACATGTAATTTGTGAGGCATGAGTGCATTAAAGATCACAACTATTTGTCAGTATTGAATAAATTCATCAAAAATGGAAAAAATACCATATAAGAGGTGAATCATTAAATTTTTTAAGTGGACAAAGCAATGAATATTAAACATGTTTGCTCCTGTGAGCCTATTAAAGAATGCTTTAACTAATAGAGTCCAACTGCCAGGGACTTATTCCTACAGTTAACCCTTTATATTTTTTTAAAATTTTTAATTAATTATTTACTTATTTCAAGAGGGGGGAGGGGGGCAGAGGAAGAGAGAGAGAGAATCTTTTTTAAAAATTCATTTATTTATTTTCAGAGAGAGAGGGAGAGACAGTGTACAGGAGGGCAGAGAGAAAGGGAGAGAGAATTCCAAGCAGGCTCTGCACTGTCAGTGCACAGTCCAGGGTGGGACTCAAACTCACAAACCATGAGATCATGACCTGAGCTGAAACTAAGAGTCAGACGCTCAACCAACGGAGCCACCCAGACACCCAAGAAAGAAAGAGAAAGAGAGAGAGAGAGAGAGAGAGAGAGAGAGAGAAAGAGAAAGAAAATCTTAAGCAGGCTCCATGCTCAGCACAGAACCTGACCCGTATCTGCATCCCATGATATGATCCTGGGATCACGACCTGAGCCAAAAGCAAGAGTTGGGGGGCTTAGTAGGTTGGGCATCTGACTTCAGCTTAGGTCATGATCTCACAGCTTGCGAGCTCGAGCCCCACGTCAGACTCTGTGCTGAGAGCTCAGAGCCTGGAACCTACTTCCGATTCTGTGTCTCCCTCTCTCTCTCTGCCCCTCCCCCACTCTCTTTCTCTCTCTCTCTCTCTCAAAAATAAGTAATAAAACATTTAAAAAATTAAAAAAAAAAAAAGATTTGGACACTCAGTTGACTGAGCCACCCTGGCACCCCCATAATATTTTCCATTTACATTACTGTAAATAAATACTGTTCCCACAGCTTCCATCATGGTAGCATTATACATATGTATACAGAATACAAGTATAAAACTGTATTTACTGGATAAAAAGGTACATATTAGTTTCACAAGATTCTCAAAATAAAATCTACTTTTCTATTCTACTTTCTTAGTGATCAATCTTAAATTCTTTTATCATCTCCACAGCAGATAAATGTCAGTGTTAAGAGACAAGACCTAAGGGCTAAATAACAAAATTCCTGGGCTCTATAAACCCATATGCATAGGTATGAAATACTGCCAAGCAGCCACTGTATTATAAAATGGCTGACCTGTAAGAAAAAGAAACTCCTTTCCATTCATAATGAATGATTTTGCAGTAATAGATAGATCATTAACATTCTTGATCAGCCTGGCATTATTTAAACTAGGCAACTAAGCAAGTATACGGTTTATCATATAGTGTATCGGAATCTTTATTAAGTATAAAGGGTTCCTAAATTGGGCAAATTATATATCTAATAAAACTTTGCCCATTACTGATGTGAAATGAAGTAGCTAAGTGAATGATATTTAAGAACACAAATATCATTTTATAAACTATCAACTAGTTTATAAAAAGAAATGAAGAAGGTATATATAGCCATAGTAAAAGTCAAAATAAAGTTTCTTATATCTAAGTTAGAAGTTGGCCAGACTACATAAGGCTAATTTTTCTAATTGGAAAGCAATGTATAATTTTTAATGTTTGTTATAAGCACATTAATAACCACTTAAGACTGTTAAAATAAAAACTGTAATATTGACATCTTCTGAGAGGGTTAGATATATCTTTTAAAACAATTATAAAACTGTTCAACCCAACTGGAATCTTGCCACCCTCAATTCAAATCATAAACAAAACATTTTGTCACTTAGGGCAAGATCATCAACTGACATAAACTCTTATCCCTAAACAACACTTAGTAATTACTGTAAACAACTTAACAATTAAATCAAGTGTTCAAATTGACACAAATGCTGACAGTGAACATAATTTTCTTTTGTCTCAGAAGTTCCTTTCCCACTTCTCTCTCAAACAGCCTTTTGTCTTGTTTCTAATAATTCTAAATAGTTCTTACTAATTCTAAACAGTTTTAAAATAATTCTGGCTGTAGGTAGACAGCTCACCCTAGTTTATTAAGTATTGTGTGTCCATATTAGAGATGCTGACAGTATTATGTAAATAATCATAATGGGTTTAATCACGTTTAAATTTTTTGCTTGGGGATATAGGCCCTCAATGTTGAGTCGGGGGAGGGGAATGGGGTGATGTGGGGAGTGGGAAAGAGATGAGAAATGCCCAGCACAAACAGCAGAAATAGCCTAAGACTAGGAATCAGTTATCTGTGCCTTAGTCCTTGCTCCAGCCTGGTTCTTCAGGTAAACCATGTAACCTCACTTGTTCATTATACATCTAGGCCTGTGCTGTCCAATATAGTAGCCACTAGCCACATGTGGTTTTGAGCACTGAAATGCAGCTATCCAAATCCAGTTGTGCTATAAAGTCTCATTAATAAATTTTTGTATTGATCATATTTAAGCAATGGAGAGCCACTTAAGGATTTTAAGCAAGGAAATGCCAGGATCAGAAATAATGGTTTAGATCTCTGGCAGCTGTGTGGACACTGTATTAAGGTGAGGAAGACTGGAAGCAAGGAGACTGTATAGTCTAGGTAAGAAATAACACAGCCTAAACAAGGGTAAAAGGGAATGGAAAGGAAAGCACTAATTCAAAACTATTATTTAGGAATAACACCAATGTAATATTGTGATTCACTTGTCCTGACTCCATGGAAAAGGGTTTGATTTTATTCTAAGGTGATGGGAAGACCCTGGAATGTTTTTAGCAGGACAGCATTTTGTTCTGATTAAATCTGTTATCTGTTTAAAGGACTACTCTGAGTGCTGTACACCACAGTAAGGGGGAAACAGAAGTAGAAAGATAGTTGATCTAAAAAAAAAAAAAGGAGTCCATTGCTGCAGAAGAGGTTTAAGATGCTGATGACTCCACCCCAAGGTGGATGCAGAAGAGGTGGGGAGAAGCAAGTGGATTTGAGTTACTTTGTGACTGCAAAATGGTATTGCCTAATTCACAGGGTTGAGAAAGGAAAAGTGAAGTTCAAGGAGACCACACCTTTTGACCCCAATTGTTCTGATTAACCTGGAGACTAGGGTGTCTGCTGAGAGTGAGAATACTGTACAGAGGCTTGAGGAAAATAGTGAAGGTTTGGAAGACAGCAAAGGAAACAAGAGCAGCTGAACAAAGTCTGTTTTAAGAATTAATGCCCTATATGAGGTTTGAAACCACATAATTTTAGTGATATCAGTGTAACCTGTTGTGTGATTTTTCCTTTGCAACCCTCAGCCATTCAACTATAGGAGTTAAGCAGACTGTAGTACCAACAAAAGGTTTCAGGTTTAAAATGATTTGAGTTAGATGATTTTAAAATCTACATATTTCCAAAATTCTACAGTTCTAAGAATCCTAGAGTTTTTATTGCTACCACACATTTTTTTCTTATTGTTGTTAAATGTACAGATGTACATATTATAAAATTTACCATTTGAATCATTTCATCACACAATTTTTAAATCGAGCATCCTAATCAGGGGCCTCCAAGGGATTATAGGTGTGCTAGGACATTAAAATCCCAGCCCTCAAGGGAGCATCACTGGCCCTGGTGGCTGAAGTTCCAACTTCTGCTGCCTCTGGATGGAAGCAGCCTCATCTTTTTATCACAATATGTAATACAATTATTGCTTTTCTAAGCATTAAAAATGTTTGGGAACCACTGTTCAAAGCCATAAAGTTTTCCCACATATCTTTAGAACCTCATAATTTATTCCACCACGTGGGGTTTAAAGCTCCTATTGGGAGAGACTATGAGTATGCCCACTATTTCCACTGTTAAAGTGATCGCCATAAAATCTCACATGGATAATCTAAGAATTTTGAATGGATTCAAAGATTTTCTCTACTTACATAAAAAATAGTTAATCCCTTAAACTTTATTCGTTTATCCACACAGTACTGACTTTATGGCAGGCACTGGGTTAGTTTCTGGAGGTAACAAGGTGAACAAGACATGGTTTTGACCTCAAGAAACTTAGTCTAGTGGGAAAAGAAAATTATTCAAATATTTAAAACTGTAATAAGTGTAAGATGGGAACATACACAGTACTATAAGAGGATTTAATAGAAAAGACTATTAAAACAAGATAAAACGATTAGTAAATAGCTGGGCAAAGGGCAGGGGTAGGTTTGGTTGATAATTCCAGAGGCAACAGCACGCAAAGACCTAGGAGACACTAAAAGGTCAAGGCCAGATGGCAGAAAATGATTGGAAATGAACCTGCAGAGGTAGTAGAGGCAGTTCAAAGTGGCTTTCTTCGAGGAGTAACAGTAGGCCACTGAACGGTTTAAGCAGCCATTTTCAGATTTATTTTTCAGGAAGATCATAGTAGCTACAATGTAAAGAAGTAGTCTCAAAGTGGGTAAAATTTAAGGTGGGAGGAGGAAAACATAGATTTCTATTTTTTTCTCACCCTTTTAAAAAATGTCTTTAAAAATATGTTTGATAGTCATAAGATAACTCAGAAGTACCAATAAGGGCTAGCTTTTTCCCAAGTACATACTGTGTCTATGAACACTGTACTAAGCAATTTACATGTACTAATTCATTTACTCTTCATAATCCTATATGGTTGGTACTATTATTATCCTCGGTTTACAGGTAAGAAAAATGAGACAGAGGTTAAGAAATCCATCCAAGGTCACTTGGTAAGGAAGTATTAGAGCAGTATTCGAACCCAGAAGTCTATCTCCAGAGCCTGTGACTTACCCATTAGACTATTACCATTTTTCAGCAATACATATATACAATTTATCTTTTTTTAAAAAAGTAAGCTCTACACCCAGCATGGGGCTTCAACTCACACCTTGAGATCAAGAGTCGCTTGCTCTACGACTGAGCTAGCCAGGTGCCCCTATTTTTTTGTTGTTGTTCTTTTACATGCATGCAATTTAAAATTTAAATATATACATGAATTGAGAACAGATACTCTTTTTTTTTTTTTTTTTCTGAACACCAGTGAAGAGAAAGGTTTAGATGGGGTTGTTGGTTGGATGGATATGGAAAGCAGACTAGCAGACTAGGTTAAGACACAATGGTATTTTTGGAATATTGTGGAAGTGATGAAAAGAAGGGGATTGATTTGGGATATATTTGGTAAGTAAAACTGACAGAATTTGGTGGTAGTTTGGATAAGCGGGTTAAAGGGGGGAAAGGTGTCAAGGATGATTATTTGGATTCTGACTTATATAAATGCATTGGGTAGTGAAGCCATTGGCAGAGGCCAGAGGAACAAGTTACATCATTTTGTTCTGATGGTTTTTCTTCAGACCACAAGTACACTATTCTTTCAGTGTACGGTTAAATGACAAACTGACTACAGGTTCTTCCCATTTATAACAAAACTTTCCATTATAAACATTTATACAAACAACTATGCCTCCTGTGTTGTATTAGAAATGGCAGTCAATTTTTCACCCATTTTCTTTAAAAGTGTTATGAAGTCTTGTAAACTTTGGAAGCAAATGATAGTTACTCTAACAGGGTAATGAAGATTTAGCAACCCTCTTCCCTAAAAACACCAACGTTCCTATAGCATTGCTCCAATGGTACAGAAACATCCTATTGGGTGAAATCCCAAGGAGTAAGCTCTGATATTCATCCCTTAACATGAGGAGTGAGTGGGAAAAATTAACTTTATAGCTTGTATTTATGATTTCCTAAGCACTACTTAAGTTTTAAAGTTTATAATACTATACTTTATCTCCCTCCCAGGTCTCATAAGTATTAAAGAACAGTATTGGACTGGTTTAAAAGATACTGTGATTGTAGCCTATTGTTTATTTTCAACTTCATTTGTAGGACTGCTAATGCTAAAATGCTTCTTTTAGCAATCAAGTAGGAAAACAGACTAACAGGTTGACCATTACAAACACACAGCCACAGAAAGTGTTGATTAAAAAAAAAAATTAAATTACCTAACAGCTTGTTGTCCCAACAAATAATGCTGGGCACTTCTCATTCCGTCTCATTTCAGGGTCCTCAGGAACTTTCCACTTACACATCGCTTTGCTCAATGGCCTCACCACCCAGTCCTGTCAGGTCACATCACTAATCTGCAGGTAATAGATAGCTACAAGGCAGAACGCTACCTTAGACTGATCCGTGTCCATTCCTTTATCAGTTAGTGTTAACTGTCCCTGTGGTAGTGGCCACTTACACAGGCTTTCCTGAAATATGCTAACGTCAGACACACTGGTAACACCACGGGCTTGAATTTCCCAGACGGAAATGCCTGAGTTTTCTCCAGCGCATCTCAAAAACGCTGTGGCGGCCGCCAGCTCCCGGAGCCGCCCCGTACACAGCAGGGGCTGGCGCTCGACTCTCCAGTCACCACGCTTAATTTTGGAACACACGAGCCACCCAGCTCTTCCGCCAGAGGCGAGCGGTGCACCGCCTAGCTCGGCGGCCGGAGGAGGGGCGTGACGTGAAGGGAACTCCTCCGTGACGTCGAGCGGGCTCCGATGGGGGCGGGCCGGGGCGCCTACAAGCCCGGCCGGCGGCCCTCGGGCCCTTCCCCACCCCCGGAAAGCGCGGGCCGCCCTGAGGGGCCGGCTTTCCCAGAGGGGGGTTGGCGGATTAGTGAGGGAAAGAGAAGAAAAGCGAGTGGCCATTCCTTCACAGCCCCGGAGTCGTGTCTGCTTCCGTGCTGGGGCTTTCGAGAACCTTGAGGAAGACTTGTAAGCCGTGAATAAAAAGGTATCTCCTTCCCCAGACCCGGAGTGCTGGGTCTTAGCGGCTACTTCCGGTCAGGAGCTACCGGCCGAACGTAGGCGTTTGGCCCCTGGGGTGGGGGTGGCGGTACGGCTTCGGGGCTGCCTGAGGAAGGAGGCTGGAGCCCGGATAAACTCCGCTGGAGGTGGGCGGGAAAGGAGGACGAGCCCGCGCTCCCTGCGGTTCTTTGGTCTCCCGCGCTGGCTGAGGATTCGCTTACTCACTACGAGCCCGCCCCCGCGCATGCGCCGCCGGCGGGGGGTGGGGTGGGGTGCGCGGTGCTCGCTTCCCGCGTCAGTCGCGCTGCGGGTTTTTGGAGCGTTTGGGTGGCCGCGGTGCGGGGGTAGAGGTTGGTGGCTACGGGTGCTGGGATGGGCATGGGAGCCTCTGGACCTCTGCTTTGCCCGTAAGAGGACCTGTCCAGTCCCTATGCGTTTGTCTCGGGCACCTGTGTGACTCCAGGCGCGGCTCTTGCCCTACCTGTGTGAGAATACGTGCGGTGGGTGCTACTGGAAAGAGTTTACTGAGCACCTTCACTGTGGTTGGTGGTTTACAGTGCTACAGGATGCATAGAAATGTATTCAATTATTACAGACTTTTGAGCCCGGAATGCACTTTGAGGCACAAGGTGCACATTTCTGCGAAATTAAGGCGCATCCTCGTGTAACCATAACGGTTCAAACCAAAAGAAATTCTGACAAAAGTGCTGGCCGTGCAGGATAGGTTTGAGATGGTTTTTCGAGCCAGAATTTTTAAGTTCAGTGTGGGTAAACTTTTTATGTGGTGAAAAAACGCTTTTTTTTTTTTTTTTTGCTACCTCTCAGGGTACGTTAAAGAATGCTTACTTTATTTACACTGTTTTAAGCAATTGAATACTATGCAATTTTAAAATATTCATTGAAGTCATTAAAATTTTGTTTTAAACTATTACTTAAGAGAACTAATTACTGTTGGGGAGGGGCTCCTTTATTTTTTTTTTTAATTTTTTTTTTTTTAATTTTTTTTTTCAATGTTTTTTATTTTTATTTTTGGGACAGAGAGAGACAGAGCATGAACGGGGGAGGGGCAGAGAGAGAGGGAGACACAGAATCCGAAACAGGCTCCAGGCTCCGAGCCATCAGCCCAGAGCCTGACGCGGGGCTCCAACTCACGGACCGCGAGATTGTGACCTGGCTGAAGTCGGACACTTAACCGACTGCGCCACCCAGGCGCCCCAGGGGCTCCTTTATTTTATAAAATATTTATTTATTTTTGGGAGAGCACAAGCGGGGATGGGGGCGGTCAGAGAGAGGGGGCAGAGGATGGGAAGCTGCTCTTGGCTGACAACAGTGAGCTCAGTGCTGGGCTTGAATTCGTAAACCATACATGTGATCATGACCTGAGCCGAAGTCTGACCCTCAGTTGACTGAGACACCCAGGTGCCCCATCTTAGGCTACTGGAAAGTATTTTGCAGTTGATTAACATCACTAGAGTATGAGGGCCACCCCCACCCCCATTTAGCTGTGTTGGACCTAACAGAATGACCTTGGGAAAGTCACTTTATTTCTTAAACCTGTTTTTCCAACTCTAAAGTGATAGTAGTAACAGTAGCTGTTTTATAGAGTTCTCAAGATTAAGTTTAAAAATGACTATAAAGCAGCACGGTATCTGGCATATAGTAAACAAATGGTGGCTTTTACTGACAGTAGTGTAAGCCTATTTATCTTTTAGGGTTAAGAAATAGAATTCAGGTCTCTTTGGAAATGAAGCTGTGTTAATTCACCCAATCCCTCTTTTAAAAACTCTGTTGTGGAAATAATATACACAAGAGAGAGAGACCCATCCATTACAGTTTCAATAACTGTGAAAGCAGGCC
Source organism: Panthera uncia (assembly GCF_023721935.1). NCBI lineage: Eukaryota > Metazoa > Chordata > Mammalia > Carnivora > Felidae > Panthera > Panthera uncia. The sequence goes on along the minus strand of NW_026057586.1, from coordinate 48,191,027 downwards.
TACTGGTTTCATCTCCCTACCCGGCATTCATGTTTTGTTTTAGCTGGAGCATTTGAAAGCAAATCCAGAACAGGTGAGTGTTTACCTGTAAACGTATCAGTATATATCTCTTTAACAGCTAAGGACTTTTTTTTAAATATGAGCGAATTATACCCAAGACAATTAAAAATAATGCGCTAATATTATCTAAAATCCAGTACATGTTCAGTTTTCACTGTCTCAACAAAGCCTAATCACAGTTGTTTTTTGTTTTTAAATTAAGTAGGCTTCATGCCAAACGTGGGTCTTGAACTCATGACCCTGAGATCAATAGCTCTACACAGTGAACCAGCTGGGTGCCCCCAATCACAACGTTTATAAAACTTAAGAGTGTATTTTTCCAGTCTTCTCCTTTAGAAGTGTCATTGCTTATTTTAGCTTCTTCATTAGAGACCTTGAGAAATGATTAGTAAGAAACACTTAAATCAGTTTGAGCATGGTAAGTCATTGGCTAAGGAGCCATATGTGAGGTTTAGTAAACTTACTAATCGTTTTATTTTTTTAGTGGTAGCTAGTTAATGGTTTCAACTTAAGGACACATTAAAATATTTATGAAGCCACTTGAACTTCTCAGTATCCTGTTGCTTCCTTCAGGGGCTACACAAGTAATTATCATTCACCTCTACCCTAAGAGGGACACAAAATAGCCTTACCCTTTTTGTCTTGTTACTAGACGTTTCTGTATTCATAGTTCTTTGCTGTGCCTGTATCTTGCTCACTGATTTCTCTTGTAATAAGAAAGGTATTCAGATGTTCGTGTGTATTAATCACAAACATCTTTCTTGCTCTTTTATAAGGCATGTGCTTCTATGTATATGTAGATGTATATATGTGAATACTGTTTAAGTCAAGGATATTCAGAATGTTTTCCAGTTATTGGTTCAGTATATTGTTGCACTTCATATCAACTGAAAAGTTTAACAAAAAATAAATTCTTTTTAGAACGTTGAATTATTCAATGCTGATCATGAATGACTATAAACCTCTCAATATCAGAAACATCTCAATTTGAGTAATTATTCCTTTCTAGGAGGAATAAGAGAAAGTTTGCCTTAAAATTTAGCTTAACTAAAGACCAAATAACTGAAATCAGGGTTCTCAGCATAATTGTCTTTACTTCCCATTCCCCAGATTCTCAAAATGATTGAGTGTAGGTAAATAAGGAAAACTTGAGAATAGCTGGCTAAGCTTGAAGATATTCTAACTTAAAATTACATACAGATAAATGTAAAATTCATTTGTGTTGCAATCTGTTGTTTCAGGTATTTCAACTGCCCAAGACAACTTCATACCTATATAATGTAACAGAAAAAGTCAGAAAACATTAGGCAAATAGAAGTGTGGAGCATATTAAGAAAGATGAACATCTCTGGAAGCAATTGTGGAAGCCCTAGTTCTATAGATATATCTAATGACTTCAAGGAACTTTGGACAAAACTAAAAGAGTATCATGATAAAGAAGTACAAGGTAAGAGTCTTTTTTTTTTTTTTTAATAGTACACCAGTATTCTATTGAGACTAAATAGTTATAACTTTGTGTGACAGTTCAGAGATCTCATTTTTAAGGGACCTAATAAAGGTAATTTTTTGTGAGTCATTTATGATTGAGTTGTTGCTCTATAACTATAGACACCTACTATGGGATGTAGTTTTTGCACATCTTATAGTTATTTACTATGGTAATATGTGTGGTGTGGTGGAAACGGCATAGAAATTGTTGATTGAAGACCTGGATGTGAATTCCGAATTCATTTATCTACTTGATCTGTGATCTCAGCCAAGATATATAATCTCTAAACTTACTTTTTTTTCCTATAAAATTATGTGCAGGATTCTTTACAGCCATTAAAATACTAAAGTTATTCTTCAAGCTTTTGGGAATCTATTTGCTACCAAGCACTGAGATATGAAAGTGAATGGCAGTTTGCTTTCAAAGAGCCTGGAGTCTAATAGAGATAGAGCCATGTAAACAGATAATTACAGTATAATGAAATAAATGCTAAAAGGTTTATGTGAAGTGCAATGAGTGTGAGGAGAATTGAGCAATTGTGGTTGAGATGAATATATAATTATTATTTGTGATTGTGTTAAAACGTACTCCAGATAAAAGAATTTTCTCTTAAAGGTAGACTCAATGTTTGGTATTAACATCTGTCTAATTCTGTTACTTTAACATAATACGCTTTTCCCATGGGCGGAAATTGCTTGGTATTATGTTTGTTTCTTGCTGCAACCATAGGTTTAATACTATAGTGCTTGACAGCCTTCACATTACACTGGAATGCCATTAAAATATGATCCACCTAATCTTACTTACATTTTCAGAGAAAAAAATATTTCATCTGAAAGAAAATATGAAGAATAAAAAAAAAACCCCAAACCTCTAAATTAGACTATATTCTCTATCTTTTGAATGTCTAGATCAATCAAAAACTTTTCAGGTATTCTCTTTATATTTTAACCAAATCAGATTGGTTCAAAAGAATGCATCATTCATCAGAGATGAGCACTAATGGATCCTGGGGTCATGAGTGTTCCTAATGCTGAGAATGTTTTTTTTTTTTTTGTCCATGTGTTGCTTTTTTGTACTTAGTTATAATTACCTTTGCCCCAGTTTTCTGGAATGGGCAGACAAAGACTGTATATGGTCAATTTGAGAAAATATATAAATGGCAGTCAAATTTGTTTCTTCCTGTTGGGTAAAACCAAAGCAATAAATGACAATTTTCTCATAAAAAAAAAAAAAAAAAAAAAAAAAAAACAACCATGATCCACCTAGTATGTGGGTCTGTTAGAACTTTTCTGTGGTAAATGTAGTTCTTGGCAGAACCTCATGATAATGGACTCATCATGAATTAATGAAGCATGGACCCCAGAAGTATTCTTGCATACCCCAGTGTACTGGCAGACTCTTGTTCAAGAAAAGTTTTGGGGTACACTTACCATATGCCATACCTTATGAATAAGAATGAGTCATATATAGTTATCTGGGAACATAAAGGAAGAACCGGGTGTGTGTGTGCGCGTGCCCTTGAGAGAGATTGATTGATTGATTGATTGATTGATTTACTGTCAAATCAGGCTTTACCATTGAAATGAGTCTAATTAGCCAGACGAAGATTGTAGGAGGGGAACGTTTTAAGAGAATAGCTTAAGCACAAGTTTGGCAGTAACAGCTTGATTTTAATCAAAGAACTGTACATAAGTTGGTATAGCTCACAGAGAAAATGAGGTAAGTGATGGGAATTTATTGGTCAGGTGGAAAGAGGATGATGCTAGAAAGGTAGATAGGTTCAAATTATGTAAAACATTATGTACTATGCTAAAGAGATTGTTACCATGCTTTATCTTTAGGATTAAGTCTAAAATTTTCATTTTCAGTGCTTACTTCTATTACTTGTATAGGTAGTGCTGTGTTGAGAAAGAGGCTATGTGATGTACTTGTTAGTTAAATCTGAGTTCTGGATCTAGGCTGCCAATATTTGAAAGCCATCTCACCCTTGAAGGTGGTGACCTTGTGCAAGCTATTTAACTTTATGGTGCACCAGGTTCCTTATCTATAAAATAAAGATACTAATAATAGTTACTTCACATTATATTAAATATTTTAATATATGTAAAACATTTTGAAGAGTTTATGGCACATAGTAAGCAATATATGTACTAGCTATATGTGTTTAGATATTAGAATGCTGTCCTTTCTGAAGCAGCACCGTTATAATTATCTGTGCCCGGTGTGGACTATCCCAGCCAGATACAGTGAGATACTATAAAAAAGTTATAACAGCGATTTCACATACTGATTACTTTTACATTCCTCTTTATGATTTTTGAAACTGCTAATTTCTAGAAAGAAACAGAAAAAGAATGGCCAAAAAAATAAACATGAGAAAATTTAAATGGTTAAGAAATCTTGGAAAATTCTTACTTTTATCTCTTCTTGGCGAGGGGGAGAAGTGGGGATACTTACTTTTTAAAAATTTCCATGAAATATACATAAAATTTTTCATCTTAACTGTTTTTAAGTGTACACTTCAGTGGCGTTAAATACATTCATGATGTTGTGCGACTATCACCACCATCCATCTCCAGAGCTCTTCATCTTGTAAAACTGAAATTTTATACCTATTAAACAATAACTCCCCATTTATCCCTGCCTCCAGCCCCTGGCAGCCACTATTCCACTTTCTATCTCTGTGATTGTGACCATTCTAAATATCTCATAACAGTCTTTTTGTGACTGGCTCATTTCACTTAGCATAAGGTCTTCAAGTTTCATCCATATTGTAGCATATTACAGAATTTTTTCTCTTTTAAGGCATATACAATATTCCATTGTATATACCACATTTTGCTTATCCATTCATTCATCCATTGTTGGACACTTGAGTTGCTTACATCTTTTGGCTGTTGAGAATAATGTTGCTCTGAACAGGAGTGTACAAGTAATCTTTAAGACCCTACTTTCAACTCCTTTGGAAGTGTATCTAGAAGTGGGATGGCTGAATTATATGATAATTATATTTTTAATTTTTTGAGGAATTACCATACTCTTTTCCATTTTTACATTCCCACCAGCAATGCACAAGTGTTAAGTTTCTCCACATTCTTACCAACACTTGGTATCTTCTGTTTTCTTTTTTTTTCTTTTGATAGTCGTAGCCATCCTAGTGGATGTAAGGTGATACTGTGATTTTGATTTGCATTTACCTAAAGATTAGTGATGTTGAACATTTTTTCATGTACTGACTGGCCATTTGTGTATCATTGGAGAAATGTTTATTCAAGTCCTTTGTCTATTTTTTTTTTTAACGTTTATTATTGAGAGACACAGAGTGTGAGCAGGGGAGGGGCAGAAAGAGGAGGGGGAGACACAGAATCTGAAGCAGGCTCCAGGTTCTGAGCTGTCAGCACAGAGCCCGACATGGGGCTTGAACTCACAAACCGCAAGATCATGACCTGAGCTGAAGTTGGATGCTTGACCACCTGAGCCACCCAGGCGCCCCTCCTTTGTCCAATTTTTAATCAGCTTTGGTTTTTTGTTGTTGAGTTGTAGAAGTTCTTTATATATTCTGGATATTACTCTTTTATCAGATACATAATTTGCAAATATTTTCTCCCATTCTCTGGGTTGCGTTTTCATTCTGTTCATTGACATACAGAAGTTTTAAATTTTGATATAATCCACTTTATATTTTTCTTTTGTTGCCTGTGCTTTTGGTGTCTTACCTGAGAAATCATTGCCAGATCTAATATTATTTAGCTTTTACCCTGTTTTATAGTTTTAGCTCTTATGTTTGGATCATTCATCCACTTTGAGTTACATTTTGTATATGATACAAGGGCCAAATTTCATTCTTTTGTGTGTGGATATCTAATATTCCCAGCACCATTTGTTGAAAAGACTGTTTCCCCATAGAGTTTCTGGGCACCATTGCCAAAAACCATTTGATTGTATATACAAATATGAGTATACTTCTGGACTTCCTCTTCTGTTGGTCTACACATCTGTCTGTCAGTACTATACTGTTTTGGTTATTGTAACTTTTAGTAAGTTTTGAAATCCGGAAGTGGGATCTCTAGTTTTGTTCTTCTTCAGGTTTGTTTTGTCTATGTGGAGTCCCATGAGATTCCATATGAATTTAGGACAGCTTTTTCTATTTCTGCAAAAATCATCATTGGACTTTTGATACAGATTGCCTTCAATCTGTAGATTTCTTTGAGTAGTATTGACATCTTAACCATGTTAAGCTTTCCAGTCCACGAATATGCCAAGTCTTTCTATTTATTTATGTAGTTTTTAATTTCTTTAAGGAATGAATACTTGGTAATTTTCAGTGTACAAATCCTTCATCTCTTTGGGTAAGCTTATTCCTAAGTATTCTTTTTCTTTTTTTTTTTTAAACGTTTATTCATTTTTGAGAGACAGAGACAGAGTGCAAGCAGGGTTGGGGCAGAGAGAGAGGGAGACACAGAATTTGAAGCAGGCTCCAGGCTCTGAGCTGGCAGTACAGAGCCCTATGCGGGGCTCCAACCCACAAACCATGAGATCATGACCTGAGCCGAAGTCGAACGCTTAATCGACTGAGCCACCCAGGTGCCCCCTAAGTATTCTTTTTGATGCTATAAATAGAATTGTTTTCATTTCCTTTTTTTTTTCTTGAGGTTTATTTTTTTTTTTTAGTAATCTATACACCCAGTGTCAGCTTGAACTCAAGACCCTGACATCAAGAGTTGCATGCTCTTCCGACTGAGCCAGCCAGGCATCCCTCATTTCCTTTTCTGATTATTTGTTGTTAGCGTGCAGAAACAAAATTGCTTTCTGTGTATTGATTTTGTATCCTGCAACTTTCCTAGAAGTCTTTACTTATTGTGGGTTTTTTTTTTTTTTTTTTAATTTTTGAGACAGAGAGAGACAGAGCATGAATGGGGGAGAGTCAGAGAGAGAGGGAGACACAGAATCAGAAGCACGTTCCAGGCTCTGAGCTGTCAGCACAGAGCCCGACGCGGGGCTCGAACTCACGGGCCGTGAGATCATGACCTGAGCCGAAGTCGGACGCTTAACCGACTGAGCCACCCAGGTGCCCCTAATTGTGGTTTTTTAAAATTCCTAGCTGAAGTAAACATTAGAAACTCTTTGCTTTTTTTCATTATGAAAAGTTGGAGTTCAGCTACCTCTACTATACGTGCATCCTTTATGCTCTGTTGTGCTCATTCGTTGACCAATCATTCTGTTTCATGTTTTCATTAAAGCCCTCTTTCAGCGTATAGGATTGCTGATGTAATTGAGGTACAGTTGTGTTCATTTAGAAATCAAGGTATCTATTATTGTTTAATCTATTTTTTTAACTTAAGCTTTTTTCTAAATTGTCAAAACACAAAGTAAAAAAAAGTTTCCCACCCCCCCAACACAAACTGGTAACCACTTTTATAATCTTTTGTGTTTATATTCAGTGTTCATTTCTAATTTAAAGTTTAAGTGTTTTTTTCATTTTTTTTTTTTTTTAGGAATTATTACATATATACAAAAGTAAAGAAAATCATAAAATGAACTCCTATATAGTCATCACTCAGCTTGAACTATCATCAATAAATGGCCAGTCTTATTTTACTTGTATTCCATGTACTTCTCTATCCCTCTTTCACTCAGTTATTTTGGAGTCTCTGACATAATTTATCTATAAATATTTAGTATGTGTTTGTAGTAGGCTTTTTAACTAGAAAGAACCATTATCACGCTAACAAAACAAATAATTAACATCTAGTACCTATTAGATGATAGTGTTCAATTTTCCGCAATTGTCAAAAATATCTTTATAGTTCAAATGTGTATCTAAAAGACATCTCTGTGATGTGTGATTACTATGTTAATTTTTTCAATGTAATTTTTGTATTTTTCTTATGAAATTAAGTATCTTTGCTAATGTTTAAGAGTGATTTATATTTTTTATGAACTGTTACATACTTTATTGCTTCCTTTCTTTTCTTTTCTTTTCTTTTCTTTTTTAAGTTTATTTATTTTGAGAGAGAATGAGCAGGGAGGGACAGAAAGTGAGGGGAGAGAGAGAATCCCAAGCAGGCTCCACACTGTCAACGTGGAACCTGACACCGGGCTTGAACTCACAAACACTGAGTTCGTGACCAGAGCTGAAGTCAAGAGTCAGATGCTCAACTGATTGAAACACCCAGGTGCCCCACTGTTGCTTATTTTCTAGGATTGTTGGCCTTTCTCCTCTAAATTTCTAGGACCTGTTTAGTTCAAATATTTGAAAAATTGGGAATTCAAATTTGTTGTTAGTGATAAAGATCTTATTTTAAAGTAAACTATGCTCATGGTCATATGTCTAAGGATAAATATGAATATTTTACATTAATTCTGCTCATTGACTATACTGTTTTCCCCAGAAAATCTATCGTAAAACTTTGAGGAACAATTCTGAGTTTTAGTACTGACTTGCTATTCATTCAGTGAGGGTCATTAGATTATATGCTAAGAATGATAGCAGTTGCTGAGGATACAACAGTGAAGAAGACACAGTGAGTTTTGGGGGCTTTGAATTCATTTTTTTAGGAAAATATATAATATAATTGTACAGTGAAATGGTAGCAAAAATAAGCCACATACGAGAGAGTCTGCCTTGGTAACCCAATAACAACATTGTAATCAGCTACATGCACTACTTATAAAACTGGGAAGGAATAAACAGTCTGACAATTTATGTTGAAGAGCAGCAGCATCTTCTTTTTGGGTTCTCATGCTGTGACTGTATCACATAGGTTTACCAATAAGAACAGCTTCAAGTTTAAACTGTTATGGGAGTGTCACTGCTACATATTATAAAACTTATCCTAGGTGATCTGGAAGTGAAGCAAATATAATATCTTGAAATATTTTTAAATAGAACCAGACATACTTGAGTTGTTAATAAACATTTGATAGGAAACTAGTATTCTGCCATCTTCAAGCATAAGGTTAGGTTCTTCTTCAAATGATTATTTCTGTTGTTTTATAACTGGTTTTAAGAAGATCATTAAGTTTTTATTAGGCAGAGTCCCTATCTTACTCATCTTTACATCCCTGTAGGTAAAAGTACTTGGCACATACTAAAAAATTAATAAGTGCTATATGAATGAATTGCATAGTTTATAGCTTGGTCAATGTGATATTTTCTTGAACATCAGTATTTTAAATCCCATTATATATGAAAGTATCAACTTTAAAAATTTTTAACATTTATCTGTTGTTGAAAGACAGAAAGAGAGCACTAGTGGAGGAGGGGCAGAGTGACGGAGACACAGACTCTGAAGCAGGGTCCAGGTTCTGGGTTGCCTGCACAGAACCCAATGCGGGGCTTGAACCCACAAATTGTGAGATCATGATCTGAGCTGAAGTCGGACACTTAACAGACTGAGCCACCCAGGCGCCCTGAAAATATCAATATTTTGTATCTGTTTAAAATCTTGAAATATTTTACTACCCATTTACTTTAAAATTTCTGTTTTTAGAAAACACTATAGAAAGCTGGGAAAGGAAAAATAAGTCCCCATTCTACAAGAATGGCATCTGTGCTTTTTTGTTTATTCTTTCCTACTTTTAAAAGAAATGTGTGTAGCTTTATGCATTGTTGTGATCAATATTCATAGTGTTTTACACGTGGCTTTTTTTTTTTAATGTTTATTTTTGAGAGCGAGAGAGAGACAGCACAGGTTGAGGGAGCAACAGAGAGAGGGAGACACAGAATCTGAAGCAGGCTCCAGGCTCTGAGCTGTTAGCACAGAGTCCGACACGGGGCCGCAACTCGTGGACCGCGAGATCATGATCTCAGCCCAAGTCAGAAGCTCAACTGACTGAGCGCCCCATATATGGCTTATTTTTAAGTATTATTTCATTATTTAAATGGTGCTTGCTTTTCCATGTTGTACATAATCATTTTAGAATTTTTATATATGCCCATTTAAAATTGGGTCAGGGGTGCCAGGGTGGCTCAGTTGGTTGAGCATTGGACTTCAACTGGGATCATGATCTCATGGTTTGTGGATTTGAGCCCTGTGTCAGGCTTACTGCTTGCTGTCCACGCAAAGCCTGCCTCAGATCCTCTGGTCCCCCTCTGTCTCTTCTCTTCCCCTGCTTGTGTGGTCTCTCACTCAAAGAAACATTTAAAAAAAAATAAATAAATAAAATTGGGTCAGTTTTATTTTTAGGCTCTTAATTTAACAGGGATAAAATATTTGGCAGTTTTCTTCATGTTCCTTAGTGTTTCAGGGTCTTCAGGAAACCCCTACTTTATGATGAGGAAGAGTCAAGAAAATAATATACTTTTTTTTTAATGTTTATTTATTTTGAGAGAGAGAGTGTGAGCACATGTGTGCATGAGTGAAAGTAGGAGCAGAGAGAGAGGAGAGAATCCCAAGAAGGCTCCATGCTGCCAGTGCTAAGCCTGATGTGGGGCTTGACTCCCCCAAACCATGAGATCATGACTTGACCCAGAATCAACAGTCGGATGCTTAACTAACCGAGCCACCCAGGTGCCCTAATACACACTTTTTAATAAGAAACAACATGCCAAATTCATCACATTATACAACATATCAAACTCACAAATATTACATGGTGGATAATTCTTCTAACTTGTGGACTCCTCATAGCTATTCTCTAGTACTCATCACACTCTCAGGAGAGTCAGTTTATATACACTGAAAATGTTAAAAGAGGAATACAGCAGGTTTCAGTATATTTAGCTAATACCCAAGTGCTTTATGAATGGTAGGTATTGGATATACGTGTGAACTGATGAGAGAAGATAATTTCTGGTTCATTATAATACGAGATTGACCAGAGTTCTTTTTCCAATTTCAAAATCCCTTGTGGATTCTTAAAGGTATTAAATGAGCACTATTGTTTTTAAAAAAATAATGTTATTTAAAAACATTTGGGTTCAGATGAGGCAAATTTGCTGAAAGCAGACTTTTTATGTATTCTACACAGTTCCATATAACATTAGATCTTCCAACTGTGTGATAACATCAAAGACATGCCTGAAGGGTACTTAATTTTTTTGAAAGTGGGGGATCCACTTGGAGAAACCCATATAAGAGGCTATTTGAAAGACATCAAACATGGACTTGTCTGGACTTTGCAGGTTTTGAAGTATATATAGAAATCAAAATTGACTCATTACTTTTAAACCTTTATGTCAGTTTAAAAAAGAAGAAATGTTTTGAATGGTAGTACTTGAAATATATAATTCTTACTTAGATGTCCAAGAAACTCTTCCCATATACATGGGAATTTATATACATCTGAATACACTCACTGTATCATGAGATTTTTTTTTTTGCTTCATTTGACCAAAACATAATAAAATGATAGATAAACATGTCATATGCAAGACAGTTTGTACACTGATCACAAGAATATATTAAGCTATATGCATTCTTTTAAAGCTGGGGGGGAAAGAATAGATAAAGTCTCCCAACTTCTATTGAACAGCAGTGTGCAAAGACCATTTTTGTTGGAAAAGTCTGGAGACATTTGTGACTGAGTTTTTATATTTTTTATCTTTAGTAAAATTGTATCCCTTCATGATTGTTCACTTTAGTGTCTTATGTTCCTTTTGTGACAAATGCTGCTAGTATTAGGGTCAAAAACAAATTGTTTTGATAAATGTTACTGATAACTTATTAGAGCATGTTTTATGTTTTAATAGAATTTAATAGAAATTTCAGAGTTCTTTAAATTTCAGATGTTTGAACAATTCAAAGTATTCATTGGGTACAATATTTTTTTGCCTTTTTAAATCTCTGTCAGTATCAGGTTTATTACTTAAAAGCACTAATAAATAGAATAATAAAATAGAATTTAGAATGTTTATTTTTCAAAACACCATTTTATTTTTTAAAGACTTTTATTTTTAAGTAATCTCTGTGCCCAATGTGAGGCTTGAACTCACAACCCCAAGATCAAGAGTCATACCCTGTACCAACTGAGCCAGCTAGGCTCCCCAGAATGCCACCATTTTAATAAATGGTCTCTTGTTCATGCTAGGTTCTATTATCAGCATCTCATCTAATAATGTTTTCTGTATCTGGTAAATACAGTAATCAGTTCTTTTAGAAAACTAGGCAGATTTTTCTAGGCAAAATTAGAACCCCTTTGAAGACACACAAAACTATAGAGGTTCTAATACAACAGGATAAATACTTCTTGATTTGGTTTAGGGTTGTTTCATTTATTTTCTCAAATGTTTCATCAAAATTCCTAAAAGATGACATTCATATTAAGGCTACATAAATTAACAGTGAAAGGAATTGCGTGTAATTTTGGTCCATAACATCAGTGTCATACTCATTGTTAATACTATAAGTAATTCTCCCATCTAATATTTTTCCATTTGTATTAACATCTATAAGTTCAATTGAGTCCATAAAAATTAATTTACCTATTTTGAGATAATTAAAATTTAAGACTTAAACTAAGCATCTTATAAAGACGAGTTTTCACTTTGGAATTAAAATAATTTATTAGGCCCTTGCAGAAAAACTAGTGGTAATATTTTGGTAGAGGTTAAATTACTTGAGTTGTTTACATAAAGCCACTATTTGTCAACAAAGTTATTAGGCTTATTCAAAACCATAGATAACTTGTTTTAAAGTGACAGTACATACACTGCATATATGGTCTGTTCTGGGTAGAGAACTAAAGTAAAAGTTAACATAGTGATTTTTATTTTGCTTATAACAAATTCTTGTCTCATTTCTGAATTCTTATTTAAACTTGTTTCGTGTTGTGGCCCTTGGGTGGTTCAGTCAATCGAGCATCCGACTTATGGCTCAGGTCATGATCTTTGGTTCGTGAGTTCGAGCCCTGCGTCAGGCTCTGGGCTCTGTGCTGACAGCTCAGAGCCTGGAGCCTTCTTCAGATTCTGTGTCTCCCTCTCTCTCCCTTTTCTGCTAGTACTCTGTCTGTCTCTCGCAAAAATAAAAGACATTAAGAAATAAATTAATATTAAAAAAATAAAATAAACTTTTTTCCTGTGTTATAACTACACATATGGGCCCTTAATTTTTTCATTTCCTCCAATATCCATATGTTAGCCAGAGTAGGGTTAATTTGTAGTACAGCACTTGGTCTTGTGAATGCTGTTTCCTCAATACGTATCTCAGGTTGCCAGTGTTACAATCCCAAATACTTTGTTGAACAGACTACCTGTTCATACAGGAGCTACATTGTATAGCCTCATTCCTTCCGATGGGTGTGGAACAGGATTAAAGCACACTTTATAGGGGTTCTAATTGTAGATGCCTAATTGACTTGATGAATAGCAAATGCTAAAATTTAAACACACACACATAGACACACACATAAACCTGTTTCAGGGCTGATCTGCATGACAGAACAAATGCCTCACAGGTGTTGAATGCTTACAAGATAAAAGAGCACTCTTTCCATATTTCCCAAGAATTTTCTTTTGATGTTTATATGGATTTTCTATCTCATTGTTTCTTTTCTTAAAATGGTCATGGCAATAATCCTTTTCATCTTTGGCTGCACTGAGTTTTAGAAGTTGGGTAAAATTAAAAATAAAATCTATCAATAAGTAAATTTTCGGGGCACCTAGGTGGCTCAGTCAGTTAAACATCCGACTTCGGCTCAGGTCATGATCTCACGGTTCATGGCTTCGAGCCCCACATCGGGCTCTGTGCTGACAGCTCAGAGCCTGGAGCCTGTTTCAGATTCTGTCTCTCCCTCTTTCTCTGCCCTTCCCTCATTTGCATTGTGTCTCAAAAATAAACATTAAAAAATTTTTTAAATAAAAAAAAAAGTAAATTTCATACACTTTGGAAAGAAGAGAGTGAAAAACTGCTGACTCTAGTCTTTGGCCTAGTCAGGTCATAAGTTTTTTTCTTAATTCTTTAAGAATGATTTGATGCTTTACTAAGTAAGTACTTTCAAGTTTTCATGAGTATGTCATTATCTGAAAAAGAAGGAAGCTTCTCAGCCTGGGAATTTGACAGATGGAAAAGATTTTTTTTAAACAGCATACCAGTTTTTATTCTTAATATTAAAAGAAATATTTTCCCTTATTATGTTTTATATTTTAACGATTTTCCCACTATTAGGGCAGATCTTTTTCCATAATTTTTTTTAAGTTTTTATTTTGAGCTTATTGTAAATTGACATGAAATTTTAAGAAATAATACAAAGAACTGTCCTATACTCTTCAGCCAATTTCCCACAATGGGAGCATCTTTTACAATTATAGTACAACAGCAGGACCAGGAAATTGGCATTGATACAATTTACCAACCTTATTCAGATACCCCCAATTTTATATGCACTCACTTCCACCGTGTTGATTTTAGATGCCTGTGACTACCACCAGAGATCCCTCATGCCACTTATTTAAGCCCTCAGCCCCCTTTTTCCCATCCCAACCCCTCCAGTTTGTGGCTACCAATAATATGTTTTTTATAATTTTTTCCTTTCAAAAGTGTTAGTTATGTAAGTAGAATCACATCAGATGTACCCTTTGAGATTGGCTTTTTTTTCAGTCGTAATTTCCTTGGGAACCATCCAAGTTGTTACATGTATCAACATTTCATTCCTTTTTATTGCTGAAGAGTACATGTGGTACAAGTATGTACCAGTTTTTTTTGTTTGTTTTGTTTTTTAACAGTTCACTTGTTAAAGGACATTTGGGTGGTTTCTAGTTTGGGGCTGTTATGAATAAAGCTGCTGTGAATATTTGTTTATTCATAACTTTTTTCTCACAATTCATATTTGTTTATTCACATTTTAGGCTGTAGAAATAAGGGTAAAGTGTATCCTATCAGTTGGACATTTCCTAGAGGTGAAATTTGAGAAACAGGGCAAAAGTCTAACACAAAACAGTTGTCCAGGGCCTGCCTTTTTCTATATTCCTCGCAGCAAATCCTTACTACTTGGGATGATAAGAAGAGGTGGCTTTCCCGTCAGTATTTATACCATCCTATCAACTTTATCCCTAGTCAGCATCATGGAGGGGGATTGGTGGAGAAATGTATAATTTTTTTAAAACTCTTATTTGTCTAAATTCTGTTTTTGAATGCTTGTCCTAAATTATACCGATAGCGAAAAGTCCTGTTCTTAGAAATAACAAATTTATTAATGTTTCTATGTACAGTATATGGAAAGTTTTTCTAAATGTATAACTTATTAGAATCCATAGATAAACTATCAAAGGCAAATAGTAAATCTTTGATTTTTCAATAATTAGTCAACTAATACCTATTTATTGGGGACTAATCCTACCCCAAATGAAAGAAATTCTTGAGTGGATACAGAACTAAATTTGCTAAGCATTATTTTAAAAAGTAAATAAAATATCCACAATTAGAAAAAGTGTAGAATAGTAAAAAGATTGATTTAAGACTCAGAAAAATCAAACAGAGAAACTTTTTCCTCCTTTTATGATAATCATACTGTAGAAAATAGAGGTCATAGAGAAAATAGAAAACCAAATAGTTTAGCGTTGCTAAATAGACAGTTTTTTTCACTTATTTTAATAACTATTATCCCATCAAGTGATTATGTCATATTTTACTTAAACATCCCTATTTTAAGCAGTTTATATTGCTATAAATTGTTCAGTGTCCTTTGTGACTATGAGTTTCTCTATAGTTTGGATTATATTCTTGGGTTAGAATGCAGGAAATGAGATACTGATGAAGGAGTCCTATTATGTATTGCTAAATTGCTTTCCAAAAGAATTCTATCCATTTATAATATCTCCAGCAAGTATGGGAGTATAGTTTTACAGCACTTTTATCAACATATTGGGTATTACAGTCTTTATAATTTTGCTAAGTAATTGTTTTGGTTTGAATTTATATTTAGTTGCTAGTAATGTTGGATAGATTTTTGTATTTGTTTAATGACCGTTTTTCTCCTTTTGTTAATTATCATTTACAAAAATTAGAAATGTCACTCTATTTTGTCCATATCCTTCCTTGCAGTTTCAGTGCCTTTCAGCCTGCTTTCTTCATGATAACTGCTTGAGTCCCGTAGGCAGGAGTCTTCTCTTACGTGTTGTGTCAGACTCAATTAAAATAAGAAATATATGTAACAGCTATCTTGAGTGTTCTTTGTTAAGTATTTTAGCGTAAGCAATTTTGCTCCTCATCCAGGACTTCCTGCAGTAATCTATTTTAATCCCAGAAGACCTGAGCCTACATAAGCATGGTTGCTGTTAGCAAATACATAGGCTATGTCAGAACATAGACCTTCATTTATAGTGAGCCTCTAATTATATGCTTGCCCCTGCTATTATGAAGGAAGTAACTCACTTTAGGTGGAGAAAATTTCACTCTACTTAGCTGTCATATAATAGACTAAAGGCAGTAATGTTGCAGATATACTTTTGTGACCTTGGGGTACAAATAAGGGAAATACACTCTCCAAGCTAATGGGACCTGGCTTATTATTCAGAGCCCAGAGTTGAGTAACTTAATAGTGTAGCATTAGACTCATAAAGAAACTCAGATCAACTGCTTTAGAAATGGTAAATGTATAAATAAAATACTGTGGGTTTTTTTTTTTCTTTTTCAGGTTTACAAGTAAAAGTAACAAAACTGAAAAAGGAACGAATTTTGTAAGTACCAGTATATAATACTGATTTCTTATTTTTAAATTAATTGATACTGACGTCCTATTTGACCTCAATGGCTTATTTATGAGAAAGTTAGTTTACAGCATGGACCTTGGATAGTTGACCATGAGTTTTTCAAAATTCTAAGGTAAAAAGAATAACTTAATTTTGAGTATATTCTTAGTTAATATTTGCATATATTTATACATTAATGTAATTTTTATATATACATATATACATATGGGTATGTATACATATAATCTTTTTCCATAAAGTATTTATTAAGAAAATAACTGTTCTATAAATTCATTTTGATCTGTCAATGTTATTCTTTTCTCATCTGTGATTAACACCTGGAATTTAAGATACTGCAAGAAGGGAGCAAAATGGGATTTCTGAACTGATACAAGAAATGAGACAAGGGGCTCCTGGCAGGCTCATTCGGTGGACCTGTGACTCTTGATCTAGGGGTTGTAAGTTCAAGCCCCACATTGGGTGTATAGATTACTTAAAAAAAAAAAATCCTTAAAAAAAAAAAGGAATAGGAGCAAATGAGACCCCTTTTAACTAGTTTGAAATTACCAAAGTTCCCCTGAATTGTTTTGGTTATTTTTTTTTAATATGAAATTTATTGTCAAATTGGTTTCCATGCAACACCCAGTGCTCATCCCAACAGGTGCCCTCCTCAATGCCCATCACCCACTTTCCCCTCCCTGTTTTGGTTATTAAGCCTAGAATCAGATCCGATTTTCTAAGTCCGAAGCAAATTTTACTCATGGTTCTTTAGGGCTTCCACATTCAGGAATCTGAAAGAGATGCATCATAGAATATTATTGCTTATAACAAAAATTAATACCATTGGTTTTTTTAATATTTATTTATTTTGAAAGTGAGAGTGTGTGTAGTTATACAAATAGGGGCAGGGCAGAAAGAAAGGGAGAGAGAGAATCCTAAGCAAGCTCCATGCTCAGCTAGGAGCCTGACATGGGGCTCATTCCCACAACTGTGATCATGATCTGAGCCAAAATCAAGAGTCGGATGCTTAACTGACTGAGCCACTCAGGCCACCCCTATGTCATTGTGACTAATGCTGCATTTACTTTATGATATATACCAATGGACCTCAGTTACATCATATTCCTCAAGCTTCCAAGGCTCCACCCAAAAGCTGGAGTTAACAGTCACCCATCAAAACACACCCATTTGTTTTCTCCAATATGATATGAAAATAAAAATTGGAAAGTTCCTTTTACACCTAGAAAATCATGTTTGGGAGATGACTTTGATTCAGAAATATAAAACCATAAGTTTATAAACAGGTTTTTTTTTTTTAAGAATGATTTTATGATCCTTTTTAATTAGTGATACACAATGCTTTGCATTATTGAGAATGTACATATTCCTGCCTTACAGATGTCATTTTAAGTATCTCAGGCGTAGAATAATTCATTTCTCTGTTTCTTATGATTAGTTCCCACGATTGCGAGATGTTCCTCTAGAGGAAATTAAATAAGCCTTTTCTGAGTAGTAAATTTAGGGTATATATCTTGTTAGTTAGGATTTTGCAAAGTACTCAAAGTATTTCCCCGCAAGATACTTATTAATTACATAGGGCAAAA
Organism: Panthera uncia; assembly: GCF_023721935.1. Taxonomy (NCBI): domain Eukaryota; kingdom Metazoa; phylum Chordata; class Mammalia; order Carnivora; family Felidae; genus Panthera; species Panthera uncia. Next base: position 48,173,242 of record NW_026057586.1, on the reverse strand, counting down.
TTATAATATTATAGCGGAGAAACCGGACAGAATTCATCTCAAACTATCAAAGTTAATATCACTAGAAATCAGATATGTCAGCCCCATGTACCTCTTGATTTGATGCACTAAGAAGAGCACAATGTTATTCCTGTAGTATTCTTACCAAAAATGCATAGCCCAGATTTTATCATGGGGAAACATCAGAAAAACCCACATTGAAGAACCATCAAAATAACTGGCCAGTACTTTTCAAAGGTCAAGATTGTGAAAGACAAAAATGATGGAGAAACTGTTCCAGATTGAAGGAGACATGGCATTAAGTGCAGTGTAGGATCCAGGATTGGATCCTGGACCAGAAAAATAATGTTAGAGGAACAGTTGGGAAAATTTGCATAAGGTCTATAGATTAGTTAATAGTATTGTATCAATTTCTTGATGTTCATAAATGTATTCTGGTCACACAAGATGTTAATATTTTGAGAAGTTGAGTAACAGATACACAGGTACTCTGTTGTGTATTTATAATTTATTTATAATAGACCTGAAGTTATTTTAAGATGAAACCAAAAAATGAAAAAACGGGGCAGCTGGCTGGCTCAGTTGGTAGAGCATGTGACCTTTGATCTCAGGATCTTGAGCCCCACGTTGGGTATAGAGATTACCTAAAATATTTTTTTTTTAATGAAAAAAATTAACATTCATTCCTTGAGTCTGAAGAGATCAACTTTTCTTCATCTGTTGGATATTGAAAAAATTCAGTATTCTTTTAGCAAGGAATAGGAAGGAAATGGCTGTTGGATAGGCAACCAAAAATGTCACTACAGTTAGACTAATCCTACTCCTGCGGTTCAGAGAGTAGCCGCCAGTGCAGCTCTTGGGGCATGATCTCCTTTCATGGCACAAATGACCTTTTTTGTTTTTTTCTTTTTAATTTTTTTTTTTAATGTTTGTTTATTTTTGAGAGAGAGACAGCATGAGCCGGGGGTGGGGGGGTGTGGCAGAGAGAGAGGGAGACACAGAATCTAAAGCAGGCTTCAGGCTCTGAGCTGTCAGCACAGAGCCTGAAGTAGGGCTTGAACTCATGAACCGTGAGATCATGACCTGAGCCAAAGTCGGGCGCTCAACTGACTGACCCACCCAGGTGCCCCACCTTTTATTTCTGTAGCCGGTAGGTATTTCACAAACTCTCTAGCCTTTTAATGCATTTTAAATAGTGTTGGTGGTATTACCTTATGTTTATGTATGTCCGAATTATCTGAATACTTGCCGAAGAACACTTTATATGTAAATTCTTCCCATAATGAGTTATTACAAAAATAAGTATATTGAAATTGTGTTAGTTGGATAAAACAGGATCATTTTCTTGGTTAATAAGTAAAATTTATCTTTTATCCACTTGAAATCAAAAGGGAAACATCTTTGTTTTACTTAGGAATAAATACTCTTTTCTTCAGTGGTGAAAATATTTTGAGTCCTTTGAGATTTCAAATTATGAAGTGTAGGGCGCCTGGGTGGCTCAGTCAGTTAAGCATCTGACTTCAGCTCAGGTCATGATCTCACGGTTTGTGAGTTCAAGCCCCATGTTGGGCTCTGTGTTGACCACTCAGAGCCTAGAGCCTGCTTTGGATTTTGTGTCTCCCTCTCTCTCTGCTCCTCCCCCACTTGTGCTCCGTCTCTCTCTCTGTCTCTCAAAAATAAATAAATGTAAAAAAAAAAAATAAAATAAAATCACGAAGTGTACTTATTCTGTTGTTTTCATCTTCATTTTTATATATAGCCCAGCTAGTGTTGGTTGCTACAGACATTGCCAATCAGAAGATAAGCTACATACCAAACTTCAATAGTTAATTACCAATCACTGAAGTTATTCTACAAGTGTCCTCTTCTTCTTTTTTTTTTTTAAGTTTTCAAGAGAGAGAGAAAGTGCACGAGTCAGAGAGGGGTAGAGAGAGGGGGAGGGAGAGAGAGAGAGAATCCCACCCAGGCTCCTCACTGTTAGCACAGAGTCCGACACAGGGCTCAAACTCATGAACTGTGAGATCATAATGTGACCTGAAGTCAGACACTTAACCAACTGAGCCACCCAGGTGCCCCTACAAGTATCCTCTTTTATGTACAGTAACACTATATAGGAATTCTTGTTACCTCTGGCCTTTTCTAAACCAAAAATGCAATGTTTTAGTCGATTATTAGTTAGACAAGGAGCTTTTATATTGTACCTTGGTTTGGTGTTGGTTAATGGTCATGTTAATGCTGTATTAACAACCTTTGATTAGAATGACATCCTTTAATCAAAATGTTGATCACTTTTTTTTTTTTTTTTTGAGAGAGCACAAGCAAGGGAGGGGCAGGGGGGTGGGGACAGAGGATCTGAAGAGGGCTCTGAGCTGTCAGCACAGAGCCCCATGTGGGTCTTGAACTCACCACCTATGATGAGATCATGACCTGAGCCGAAGTCAGATGCTCAACCAGCTGAGCCACCCACGTGCCCCAAAATGTTGGTCAGTTGCAGTATTGAAACTCAGAAAGTATTGTCTGGTATTTGATTATACATTTTAAGCTACATTCACTAAATGTTGTTAAAGGATTTTGTTTTATTTAAATGTATTCTTCATGTAGCCTTAGTAATTTTATTTTCTAAAATATTGCTATTTTAAATGAGTTACAGCTACAAAGCAGTATTTCCTCTTAGCTTGAATCAGAATCATCAAATGAATGATGACACATAATTAGAAGTGATCTAGATTTGCTTATGACCAATGCACTTTATTACTGACTTTCTACACAAAATGCATTTCTCCACACCTGTAACCAATCAGCCACATAAAAAACTTCTTAAATTTGTAAATGACTGCTGAATTTTACTTTCTCAAAAATCATCTATAACACTTTTGAATTTTAAAGAATGGAAAACATTTTAAAAGCAGCTGGTTTTTCAGTAGCTAGTAATAATGCCTTACTTCACCTGTAGTTTAGAGTCATTTGATCCTCTTAGCAACCTTCTAATATATATTGTAACTACTTTGTACCTGTGTACCTCAGGTAGTTTGGGGTTGTACATTTTGGAAGCACAAGTAAGTAAATTCCGTGAGTAATCAGAGAATTAAAGGGATGCTTTATTTTATAGTAAGTTAGATATTTGCACTGTGGGACCAGGAACTTGGGCTTTCTTATATTAGCATAATCCCTATATCCCAGTATATTTTACAGTATACAGTTAGGATGCAGGAATAACCAGGATGTCTTAGCTCCATATTGTTAGGATAGCTATATTAATAAGGTAGAGAGCCCCAACCCTTAGGGATTCCCACCTGGAAGAAGAAGAAGAGAAATCAATAATTTTACCATATTTTGTCTATCACTTGATTGTTTGAGATCTGTGTTTTGATGATAGTTGTCTCTGCACATGGTTAATGCTTTTCTCTTACACAAATTCGTTTATCAAATTAAACATGTAAAAATGTTGACAGGTGAATATTACGGGATTTTTTGAAAAGTTCTACTTAAAGAACTTAAGAACTTTTGAAAAGTTCCACCTGATTCTTTTAACCTACTTGTGGACATGGATTACATCTGTTTTTGCCAGTGTGTATCCATTACTTACTAACTGATGGACTGTTTTAATGGTCAGTTAGTGAATCTTGTCATCATCCTATTTATTTGCCATTCTTTATTTTTTTTTAGAATTGTTTGGGTTTCTTTTTTAAATTTTATTTAAAGATAACATTTGCCATAATCAGCCATCCAGCTTTATGGCAATCAAGATATTTAAATTCACAAATTTAAAAAATTACAAAGGAAAAAAAGTCCTGCAGTTGTGCAGGACTGTTGTCATACTTTTAATTTCTTATAACAAATGTTATAGAGAATATAACTTGAACACATATAGTTTCCCCATTTTCTGTATTCACAGTAGTACCAATTTTGATCCCTATAGTGCTTCTCTACCCCTCCAGTATATGACATTGATTTTAAACTAATGAGAAGACTGGTGTAGGTAGTATATGGGAGGGTTTGTTATCTGTCATTTTATAGTCACATTTTCATGTACAAGATTTATCCACTTTTACACACGAGTTATATTTACATGCCATTTATCTAAAATGTTCATTTGTCTCAGAAGGACAGAATGCCATCTACCAAGAAAATGATACTGAGTATCCAGTAAGATGCTGCCTATGGGATAGATACGTTGAGCTTACCTTAGATGAGTGAGGTTGGTTATTTGTATCCTAATAACTAACTTCCTTTAGATGAGGTCCAAGGTAGATGTAGCTTGCAATGCATTTCACTCCTAATTTTTTTTGAAATTGCATGACTCTTTTTTGTACCATTTAGAACTCATCAATTTGCTTTTGTAAGGAATTTGTTAAATTGTTCCTGCAATTCATAGAACCCTGTTATGTTTACCACTGAGTTGACATGAATATTTTATTAAGTAATTGAGGTTAGTTTTAATTTTAACATAGGTCATCAGTCTATTTGGTTTTAAAACAAATGCTACTATGTTCTGAATCATTCTAAATAGACAGGAATAGAATATGTGGATGTAGGAAAATCAGACATTACATTACTGTTACAAATTTTCTCTTTTGGGGAGCCTGGGAGGCTCAGTCAGTTAAGCATATGACTTCGTCTCGGGTCATGATCTCATGGTTCGTGAGTTTGAGCCCCGCATTGGGCTGTGTGGACAGCTCAGAGCCTGGAGCCTATTTTGGATTCTGCATCTCCCTCTTTCTCTGCCTTCCCCTGCTAGTGCTCTGTCTCTCTCTCAAAAAAAAATTGAATTAAAAAAAATTTTTTTTAATAAAAACATCTTTTCTGTTGTTCATAATTTAAGAAAAAAACTTTTCCTATGAACTTTTCATTCCGTGTGTGTGTGTGTGTGTAATTCTTCAATATGTGAATCTGGAATATAATATTTGGTTATATTTTTATGATCTAGATTATTTAGATTAAATGCTAAAGTTAAATAGATATTGGCAGCTTATCTGTTAACTTAGAAAATGTCTTTAATTGTTCCCCCAAACTTTGAAAAGTTTTTAATTTGGTTATATTTGTTGAATATTTTAAAAGCAGGATTAATGAAAGGTTGGTACTGCTTCTGAATTAAATATATTTTCTAGAAATATTAGAAAATCATTTTTTTAATTAAGCAACAGCCAAATTAATGAGTTTCAGCTATCACTGTTATTATTTCCAAAATTTCAGATGGCTACAAATGCTACCAGAACTATATGCAGTAGTCTATTACTTTTTGGTGTATTGATTTTTCATTTTTTATTCAATATCAATTACTCAACCAGTATATACGAAGTACCCCCTATATTGGGTATCTGACATTTTTACTTAGTTGTCTCACTTATCTGTTTTGCTGCCAGTGATACTACATTCTAGCCATTTTGGTAGTCGTTTTGACATCTACTTTTTGTAGTCGACTGGTTTGTCATAATTTGATATTTTAAACCCTTGAGGGGACTGGGGAAGATGTTTCAACCACAGTATTTTTTTCAGCTTCAAGACCATACAGAAAATCCCAATCAAATTTCTAATGGGTTTTCTTAGAATTAATTTATATGCATAATTTATATAATAATGTGATTTTTAAAAATATGATAATGGAAGGGTAGAATATGACACTATCTTGGAAGGTAATCAGGTAATCTACTAGAAGAAAATTTTAGGGGCGCCTGAGCGGCTCAGTCGGTTGAGTGTCCCAACTCTTGATTTTGGCTCAGGTCATGATCCCAGGGTGGGGAGTCCCCATGTTGGACTCCACGCTCAGCATGAAGCCTGTTTGAGATTCTTTCTCTCTCCCTCCCTCTGTCCCTCTCCCCCACAAACTCGTTCTCTCTCTCTCTAAAATACGTTTAAAATAAAATAATTTTAAAATTTTTTGTTTTTTCCTACTATAAAATCACAATGGTAAACACTTAAATAGAACCTGGTATGTGACTGTGCTTTTCTGGGTGCTACACATATATTAATGCTTACTTAGTCCTTGCGAGTGCCTTATTGGATATATACTAATTTATCATTTTTACTTGCACTAGGTCACACAGCTGATAAATGAGACCTGAGATTCAAACCTAGGCTTTAGGATCTAGGGTTTGCATGCTTCCACTCTACTCTAAGCCCTGACTTAAAAGTAATACCAAGTAAGAAGTTTAGGCAACACAGAAATTAATAAGAAAGTATAAATCTCCCATAATTGGAATAGAGATGAGTGGAGATATCTGTTACTTACATTAACAAATACAGACAAAATAAAAAAAACAGTAAGTGTACATTTTAATAGCATTTTTGACAACATTGAGTCAACGATGACATCAGAATCCACTCCTTCCTCTGTGTTCCAACACTGTATAATGAATGTCTGGTACTTAAGACAATACTTTTATAGTACACAAAAATACTACAGAGCACATTCTAGTATAATGTGAAGTCTGATTAATAAGATTTTTTTTTTTGAGAAAGAGCACACATGGGTTGGGGAGGGGAGCAGGCAAAGGTAGAGAGCATCTTAAGCAGGCTCCACGCCCAGCATGGAGCCTGACACAAGGCTCAGTCTCACAACTGTGAGATCATGATCTGAGCCAAAATCAGGATTGGACACTTAACCTACTGAGCCACTCAGGCACCCCAACAAGATATTTAAACTTTGCCCTTGAAGTTTATTTTGATATAAGAAATACATGTTATGTAAGTGTGAGACCATACTTTGGAATTGTTACAATAGAATTATCCCATTAGGATAATTCTCCTGTTAGGATTTTCTTTTTAAAAATGTATTTCTTGACTTTTAGAGATGCACAGAGACTAGAAGAATTCTTCACCAAAAATCAACAGCTGAGAGAACAACAAAAAGTCCTTCATGAAACCATTAAAGTTTTAGAAGATCGGTGAGTCGGGTTCTTGGGTATTCTTGAGTAAGTGGTGATTTCCTCCTTTAATAGAACATTGGTTTTAATTTATAAAACAGTTCTGGGACTGATGTGCTCTTTTCCCAAACTGATGTCAACTTTGGATAAATATATACTCTTACAGATTTGTTTTTTTCTTTTTATTAATTACAGGAATCTCATCAATTTACCTTTTAATATTTCTTTTTTTTTTTTTTTTTTTTTTTTTTTTTTTTTTGTGAGAGAGAGTGAGCATGAGCAGGGGAGGTGTAGAGAGAGAGGGAGACAGAGGATCCGAAGTGGGCTGTGCGCTGACAGCAGAGAGCCTGATGTGGGGCTCAAACTCACGAACCATGAGATCATGACCTGAGCTGTAGTCGGATGCTTAACCGAGTAAGCCACCCAGGTTCCCCTAAATAATATTTATCTGGTGTTGGTATAAGATGAGCTTAAGAGTAGTAATGTTCTGGGGTGCCTGGGTGGTTCAGTTAGTTAGATATCTGATTCTTGATTTCAGCTTAGGTCATGATCTCTCAGTTCAAGAGATCAACCCCACATCAGGCTCCGTGCTGTCAGTGCAGAGCCTGCTTGGGATTCTTTCTCCTTCTCTCTCTCTGCCCGTTTCCCACGTGTGCTCACACCCTCTCTCTCTCTAAAATAAATAAATAAACAGTAAAAAAAGAAAGAGTAGTAATGTGTTAATTCATTTGATGCTTTAATTCCATTTTTATGTCTAAGTAGGTGGAAACTGCTTCACAATTCTGATTGTCTTCGTGTTTCTGCCATTCTCTTTTTTTCTCCTACATATTTCTGTAGGCAGTCTAGGATTCTTCTTTCTGAATATTTCCAAGATAATGCCTGTCACTTAATTTTCACATACATCTTTATTTCTCACTCCTATGAGATTACCACCCTAGGTTAGAAGAGACTTCCAGATTTTGCTGTATTCCTTTGTCTGAACTGCAGTTGCTATGTAAGACCTTGAACTACCTGTAGCAAACAATGTTTCTTACATTTATAGTTAATAATTTCCCTTTGTTATTATTGTGTATATGTCACAGGAGGGCTGGTGGCTTGAGTTTGCCACTGTACCTTTAGTGGTGGAATAATTTAACACTCCATCTGTGCAAACCGCAGTTGTACACTTTTCTTCTACAACTGCTATCCCAGAGAAGTGCACATTTACTGGAATAGGCAGCCTATTGTGGAATGAAGTTACACGCGCGCTGGAATCATAGATGCAAATTTGAATTTCACGTTTATACTGTGCCCTTAATTCAGATTCATAAATAAATATTGAGTCCTTGCTATGATCTAGGTATAGCTGTAGGTGCTAGGGATAACACTATCCCTAGTGTCATGGAGCTTATATTTAATTTTTAAAGGTTTGGAGTGAGTCATACAAGTAAGAGGCTTTCAGATTATAAGTGCTGTGAAGGAATAAAATTGAGTGGTGTAATTAAGTGACCACAGACATTGGAAAGTGAAGGGATAGGTGTCAGGAATGACCTCTCTGAGGAGGTACCATTTTAACCGAGACGTAAATAATATAGATAAGAGCTACTCGAAGAACTGAAGATAAAAAGAGAACAGACAAATACAAAAGCTTTAGGCGGAAATAAGTTTTGAAATATTTGAAGAATAGAAAGTCTGCGGTGGTTCTAACTTGACTAGGAGGATGAATGATAGGAGATAGGATTGGAAAGGTGGGAGTAACTACATTATGTAGGATCATGGGCAAAAAGTTTGGATTTTGTTGTAATCAGAAGTAATTGGAGGTTTTAAGCAGGGAAATCACAAAGGAATAGGAGCAGGTATTGACAGTATCTGTTATATCCAAACAGACATGTCAGGTAGATAATTGTATATGTGAATTTGAAACTAACTACAGAGATTAGAGCTAGAGAAAAGAATTTGAAAGTCATCACCTGCATATAAATGGCATTTAAAACTTAGACTGGATAAGAGATCTAGGGACATCTTAAAGAGTGTGGGAAGAGAATAGAAGAGGCATCGAGCTCGGACATACTGATTAAGGTTTAATGAAGAATAAGGACCCAGCCAACAAACAAAAATGAGAAAGAAAAATTATCAGAGTAGAAGAAAAGCCAAGAACATATGGCATGACACCAACCACACTTTCTCCACAGGGCTATTTTAAAGATTAAATGAGATTAATGCAAGTTAAGTACATAATAGAAATTTTTAAAAACTTACAGTGTCCTTTCTAATTGGTGACGATTTCAGCCTTTAGCACTCTAGTCAGATCCAGTCTCTAGAAAGCCATTTGACCCCTTTTTTTTCCCAGTCCAGGATCAAAAAGGAAATCATCAGCTACTTTTCTGTTAGTGTGGTGAGGCATTTCCTTGTTTTCTCTGGGTAATGTAGTAAAGCGTTTGGGAGGAATGGTGGGGGGGTCATATTTTTCTCAGGCTTTAACTCCTCAGTGATTGATATGTATTAAGGGCTTACTTTGTACCTGTACCCGGGCATCTAGTACTTAATCTTCACATTAATGCTGGTATGGTAAATCCATTTTACATAGGAGGAAACTGAACTGGCAAAGAGGTAAGAAGCCATACCAAGATCACAGTTAATGGATAATTAGGTTAAATTTGACCCTACAAACCCCCCAGTTTCTGTTTTCCTGAAGCCTTGTCTGTATGTTGTCTTAATTTTATAAATGTTGTATAAATGAATTATACCTTAACTGATCATCCAGAGTATTTGTGCTTGACCTAAAGTTAACAAAACAGGTACTTTGCAATGTTAATTCCCCAATATTGTCTATTTTCTAGTCTGGTTTTTTGGAAGTTTTTTTTTCGGTTGTTTTTGTTTTTAATTGCTATTAACTATTATACTACCTTTAAATGTCTAGGTAACATTTGGTAAAGTTCTGCTTTATTTAAAATTTCATTTTAAGTTTTATGTCATGTAAGAAACCCAGAGCAAGCTTTAAAAATCTATAAAAATTAACGTTTTGCTAAGACCTTTAAAAAGCAAAATGTGTTTTGTTAAAAATTTCTTTTTTTTTTTTTTTTTTTTTTTTTTTTTTAAGTAGGCTTCACACCCAGAGCAGAGCCCAATGCGGGGCTTGAACTCACGACCATGAGATCAAGACCTGGGCTCAGGCCAAGAGTCGAACACTTAACCAACTGAGCCACCCAGGCACCCTGTGTTTCATTAAAATTTCTAAACAGTAATTCTGAAACTTGCTACTTACTCTTTATAGGATGAAGCAATTTTTATTTTTTATGCTAATGTTGTGAAAACATTGTGAGATGTTTAGATGAAAAGAATTACCTGGTAAAGGTAAATTTGATAATAAAAAGTTCTAATTTTAGGTGGCTTATGTTTTACTACACTAGTATTATAAGAGACTTTCCTTGAAGGAAACAAAGTATTTCACTAAATGTAAGGAATAGTCACTGTGATGTGGATAGAATGCATTAAAAAAAATCTGAACAAAGCAGTTAAAACATGGTTGTCTAGTAGATTTTAATATTTTTAAAAGCATTTTTGGCAGTTGTAGGAAACTCATATTTCATCTGTCATTGAAAGGGAAAATTTGTGTTCATAATCAGGGGATTTGTGGTTGTGCAACTATTTTTCAAATACTAGACCAAATGTCCTCTTTTTGTGTTACTCATAGGTTTTAATTTAAATATTTTTCAGGAGATCTCTGACTTTCTAGACTAGGTTTAGTTTTGCTGTGTGCTTTAATAGTACCCTGTATTTCCGCTGTCATGATGTGAATCATGCTTTGCCTTAATTACTCTTTTACTACCTGTCTTTTTTTAGTACACTCTAAACTCTTTAAAAGAAATTACATTATCTTGGCCACTGTTGTATTTTAGCACCTACAGTACTCATTGTAGGTGATCATGAATATGATCACCTTTTGAATGAAAATGAATAATTTTTTTGAAGTTTATTTACTGTTTATTTAGAGAGAGAAAGAAAGAGAATGAGCTGGGGAGGGGCAGGAGAGAGAGCGTGAGAATCCCAAGTAGTCTCCAAGCTGTCACATGGAGCTCAATGCGGGACTTGATCTCACGAATCATGAGATCATGACCTGAGCTAAAATCAAGAGTCGGACACGGACTGAGCCACCCAGGCGCCCTGAAAATGAATAAATTTGAGGAAATCTTTTTGGGGTATAACAAACAATTGAGCATACTTGTTAATCTGGTAAGTTTTAACTGCAAAATGAAAGCTTTTATTTCTTCATCTCTATGAAGAAACTGGAATATAACTCAGAAAGCATGCTGCTTTCTGCTCTTACTAGTGGAATTATTCTTCTTTCCCTGTTACCTGTATATAGCTACTAAAATTGCATTCATTCTCCTGTGAAATTGAGGGTTTTTCTTTCTCTGACAGCAGCAGTGGAACCTTGATGGAAATAGGAACCTAGTATATTTTCTCCTATCAGTTTAAATTTAAACTAGGGTCAGTGAGCAATCAAGAGTTGACTCTTTTTTTTCACAAATACTGTTATCAAGAGTGGCAGTTGACTGGAGAAAACTGGAAGTAATAAACAAGCTAGAAAATGTTTGATTTTATAACTGTCTATGTCAGTGGCATTTTTAAAGTTGGAAACTAGGTGTTCCAAGGGGTTGTTTTCAATCATATGTCATGACATTTTAACATACCAGATTTTATTTCTTAGAAACAATAAAGTGTTCAATTTTTACTGAAAAACTGACTAGCAGAAGACCTCTAACTAATCCATTAGAATTGTTCCATGCCATTTACCTCTTTCAGGGTTTTCCAGTGACTTTTCTTTTTCTTTTTTTTATTTTAATATTTATTTATTTATTTTTAATGTAAGATCGATGCCCAAAGTGGGGCTTGAACTCACAACACTGAGATCAAGAGTCACATGTCCTACCAACTAAGCCAGCCAGGCGCCCCTTCGATGACTTTTCTATGTCATGTGCTCTTTGGCCTCTGTAGCTTAATAATTCTGTGTATAAATTTACCACAATCAGGTCAGCTGTTTGAGTGTTTACTGCATGGACCCTAAGCTATTAATTTGAACAAATCTTAGAACTGTAAATATGAAATGTCAGGTACTTTAAGCAAATAGTTAAAATTGAGTTTTCTCTTATAACAGTTTAATAGTCTCTTGGTTTTGGAATAGTTGGGGTTTTTTTGGTTTTGTTTTTTTTAATTTATTTAGTATTTGAGAGAGAGAGAGCACACGCATGAGCAGGGGAGGAGCAGAGAGAGAGAAGATTCTCCTAAGCAGGCTCCACACTGCCAGTGTGGAACCTACTGCACAGCTGGATCTCATGAACCATAAGATCATGACCTGAGCTGAAATCAAGAGTCAGATGCTTAGCCAACTGAGCCACCCAGGCGCCCCTTGGAATAGTTTACAGAGATTCATTTCTTTTGGAATTTTAAAGGCATAAATAGACCTTACTATTAGCTTTAGAAATGCTTGAGAATCCAAAAACATTATGTTATAGCAGAAAGACAAGAAGGTGTATGTCCTTTCTAGTACCTTAAATTCTCAAAAAGATGTTACACAAAGTTTATTAGAATATAATATTACAAAATTAAATACTTGTTAGCTTATTTTATCATTTTTCCTTTTAAACTTTTATTAAAAGTAATGCATATGCATTATAAAGTGTATAGTTACTATATATTCCTTTTTTCCACCCCTACCAGTCCCAGTTTTTAGTGCTCCAGATTCTAAATGATACATTTTCACTTTAACCCTTGATTTATCAATTTGAGACCATCTTATTTCTTACTATGAAAATGAGGATACCATTTTCCTTTGCATATTTTTGTTTTTTTTTTTTTTTTTTATTTTATTTTTTACTGTAGAGGGAGCACAAACAGGGGAGAGGGCCTCCACACTGAGCGTGGAGCCTTGACAGTGCTCAATCCCATGATCATGACCTAAGCCAAAATCAAGAGTCAGCCGCTCAACCAACTGAGCCACCCAGGCTCTTCTCCCTCACATATTTTTGAATAGTTATATTTTAGTTCTTCTATTTTATCTTAAACCTTAATACATACATTTTTATAAAAATATGTCTTTACAGGAATATATTTTAGAAAAATGTCTGAACAGTCTCCCTGAGCTCACCACTGTATTGCTGGAGGATAGTAAACTATTTATTTATTGACTCTAAGTATTCTCTGCTAAGGCAAGATAGCATTTCCTTCTCTGCAGATCTGATGTCATGACCTCTGTGCCACTCCAGGAGACTTTTTTTTTTTAAGTTTATTTATTTATTTTGAGAGAGAGCGAGGGAGGGGCAAAGAGAGAGGGAGAGAGAATCCGAAGCAGGCATTCCGCTGTCAGCATGGAGCCCAACACAGGGCGCGAACCCAGGAACTATAAGATCATGACCTGAGCCAAAGTCAAGAGTTGGGGACTTAACCGATTGAACCACCAGGTGCCCCAGTAGACTGTTTCTCCTGTCCAGGCCACATAGATTCTTTCTACTCTGTTTCAAATCAGTTGGTCAAATCAGCCCATAATTATATTATGACAAGGACATACTCCTATGTGTTTGCTGGTTTTTCCCAAAAGTTCTAACTACTTTTTTTCATACTGAGATAAGAGACATGTTTTCCTTACTATGCCATTAATACTATGTAATGTGTCATTCTATTTATTGACTATCATCTTCTTTTTTCTTATTCTTGGAGGTATATTTCTTGGGCTAAAAACCTTCCTGTACCAATTTGGACCATTTACTTTCTAGGTTTTTCTATAGCTGCCATTCTGGAATTTCTCCTCACTGGATCTCCCTACATTAATTCCATTATTTCTTTCAACTCATGTTAGTCCACAAATGCACAGGAAGTAAATTTTCAAAGAGTCCTTGCATGTCTAAAAATGTCATTTTACTGTTGATTTAGATGATATTTTGAATGGATATAAAATTCTAGGTTCGAAATAGTTTTTGCTTCAAATTTTAAAGACATTTTCTCAGGAGCGCCTGGGTGGCTCAGTCGGTTAAGCGGCCGACTTCGGCTCAGGTCATGATCTCGTGGTCCGTGGGTTCGAGCCCCGCGTCGGGCTCTGTGCTGACAGCTCAGAGCCTGGAGCCTGTTTCAGATTCTGTGTCTCCCTCTTTCTCTGACCCTCCCGTGTTCATGCTCTCTCTCTGTCTGTCTCAAAAATAAATAGATGTTAAAAAAAAAAAAAATTAAAAAAAAAAAGACATTTTCTCATTATCTGTTAGCATCTGATGTTGATAAGACTGATACCATTCTAATGTTATTCCTTTATAGGTAATAGATATTTTTTCCTTCCTGGAATTTAAGATCTTTTTATTGTTGTTCTGAAATTTTGTGATGGGTGTGTGTGTGTTTGTGTGTGTGTATGTGTTTCTTTAACCTGTTGGACACTCAGTCTAAAGACTAGTATCTCTTAAGGTCTGGCAATTCTTTTCTGTTATTTCCTCTCCATTTTTATATGTTCTCTATTTCTGGAGTACTTCTTGGTCATAAACTGATTCTTTATAATCTTTTCTCTGATTTCTGTTACATATTTTTTTTCCTTGTGTTCTGGAGGATTTCTTCTATTTTATTCTCTAGCCCTACTACTGAGGTTATTTTGATAATCACTGTTTAGTATTCAGTAACTTTTTATTTATTGAACATTGCTTTTTTTTTTTTTTTAATTTTTTTTTTTTAACATTTATTTATTTTTGAGACAGAGACACAGCATGAGCAGGGGAGGGTCAGAGAGAGAGGGAGACACAGAATCCGAAACAGGCTCCAGGCTCTGAGCTGTCAGCCCAGAGCCGGATGCGGGGCTCGAACTCACAGACCGCGAGATCATGACCTGAGCCGAAGTTGGACGCCCAACCGACTGAGCCACCCAGGCGCCCCTGAACATTGCTTTTATATACATGTGTGCTGTGGCCCATTTTATAATTTCCCTTGTGATTCTTCTTGAACTCGTTCTTTATTTAGGAGTTCATTGCTTAAGATTCACAGATTTTCCAAATTTCCTTCTGTTTTTGATTTCTAATTTGATTCCATTGTGGTGAGAGAACATGCTTTTTATGATTTCAGTGCTTTTAAACATACTGAGACTTGTTTTGTGACCTAGGAAGAGGTCTGTCCTGGCAAATGTTCCAACTGTGCATTCTGCAGTTGTTGGTGGTGTGTTATGCAGAGGTCAGTCAGGTCTGGGTGGTTGTTGGTTTGTTCAGGCCTGCTGTATCGATGCTGATTTCTTGTCTCACTTCATCTATCCGTTATTGAGAGTGGACGTCTATAGCTGTTACTGTTGAATTTGTTTTTCCCTTCAGTTCTCAGTTTTTGCTCTCTGTATTTTGGGTCACTAGTGTTAGATGCATATATGTGTATAATTGTTTTATTTTTGTAGTGAATTGATCCTTTTATTATAAAATTCACTGTACTAGTAACACTTCCTGTCTTACAGTCTATTTTATAGTCTGATATTATCATAGATGCTCCAGCTTTATTTTGGTTTTTGTTTGCATGGTCTCTCTTTTTCCATTCTTTGCCTTCAGCCTATACGTATCTTGGAATCTAAAATTTGTCTATTGTAGGTAGCATATTGAATCTTAATTTTTTTGTCCTGACAGTTAGATCTGCCTTTAGATCAGAGTTAGTTATAAGATGTCTCTCTAGATCAGAGTGTTTTATCAATTAACAATGTAATTATTGATATAGTTGGATTTAGGCCATTTTGCTTTCTGTAGGTCTCATATCTTTTTTGTTCCTCCTTTTCTGCCCCTTGCTGCCACCCCAAAACTTGCTTTTTCTAGAACTCTTATTATTGAAAGGATAAACCTTTTAAAATAATTCTCTAGTTTTTTAATCTTTTCTATTTGCTCTTCGCTTTTTGAGGAGATTTTCTCAACTCTGTTTTCTTACCTTCTATTGAGGCTTGGGTTTTTTCCTGCTGGCTTTTTTTTTTTTTTTTTTAAGATTTTATTTTTGAGTAATCTCTATACCCAACGTGGGGCTTGAACTCAAAACCCCGAGATCAAGAGTTGTGTGCTCCACTGCCTCAGCCACCTGGGGCTTCCCTGCCCTGCTGTTATATTTTTAATTAACAAGATTTTTGTTGTTGTTGTTCTCAGAATATTTCTTTTTATGGCAATCCTGTTTTCATTTCATGGTTTGGTATCTTTATTTCTCCTGAGACTATTCTTTACAGTTTCGTGATGGTAGTGTTTTTTTCCTTCTCCCTACATTATTTATTTATTTATTTATTTATTTATTTATTTATTTATTTAGACGTATATGTATATATATGTGTATATATATTTTTTTTTAGTGTCTTGCTCTAGTCTCTTTCACTTTATAAGCTTTTCTGAGATGTCTATTGATATATTTAAGAGAAATGGATAAAAGTTGAGTAGAAGCTGTGAGTGGAATTGTAGTCTCTGAGCTTCACTGCAGGTTGATCTGCCTGGTCTTTTTCACTGATAATCCCCAAATGGCGGTATCTTTAGGTCTGATTTCCTAGAGGAGGCTCCTTTATTCTGCTTTCTGGAATGTGTAATAGGGCTGGCTACTAAAGTCCTGGAAGCCAAGTAGATGATGAGGGCCTAGGCTAAAGTCTAAGAATTTGGCATGAATATACATTTATTTCACTATTGTACTCCTACCCTTACTTACATCTTGTGTTTCCCAAACCTGTATCTGTGTCTGTTTTAGACCCTCTAGAGGGTAAATCTCCAATATTCTCCTAGGAATGGAAGGGGGGATCACTTGAGTACTCAGAATACAGAAGAGAATATGTTGATATGATGATTTCTTGAAATACTTAATATTTTTTAAGTTTATTTATTTTGAGATAGAGTGTGAGTTGGGGAGGGACACAGAGAGGGAAAGAGGAACCTAAGCAGACTCTGCACTGTCAGCACAGAATCCAATGCAGGGCTTAAACCCACGAACCGTGAGATCGTGACCTGAGCCAAAATCAAGAGTTGGATGCTTAACTGACTGAGCCACCCAAGCACCATGATTTCTTGAAATACTTTAAATTACTTATTCTGGGTACCCTTTTTTTTTTTTTAAAGCTTCTGGGAATTCTGTAGTGTATATCAAGTTGGTTCTAGGTCAGTGCTGTCTACTAGACTTTTCTGTGATTAGGACACCCTCTCTTCAGCACTGACAAATAGTGAAAACTTTTTTTAAAACCTTTTTTTGCATAATAGTAAATTGTGAGTTTTTCTGACGTTGGGTTTTTTTAATGCTGACAAGAGCAAAGTATGGAGTACCTTTTTTTAACTTTGTACTCTTTGACCTTTAGTATTCATTCAACTAAAAAAGTTGTTGATCACTCATGTGTCATATCCTATGCCGAGCAATACAGAGGCAAGCTTGCTTAAGATATAATTCAGCCCCTTGGTACTGGACTAAAGTTCATATTCTGACTATATTAAAACAAGGTCGGATTCTTCAATAAATAAGTTCCTTTGGATAGAGTTTAAAATTGGCAGAATTTACAGAATTCCACTCGGAATTGCAGTCTTGTAGAAAGTGATGTTGTGGCATGATTTCAACCTATTTGAGAACGTGTTAAAGGTATAATACATCATTGAACTATTAATTTTCTCAATATTCGCCAAGTCAGTTATTTACATCTTATAAAGTATAAAAGTCTTGGAGTTCAAATATAAGGAAATATATTTTAGTATTTGAAAAAAATTGAATTTCAGCTTTATGGAGATACAATTGACAAAATTGTAAAATAAAGTGTACATAATGGTAATTGGTAAACATATACATCGTGAAAGAATTCCCATCATCCGGTTAATTAACATAGCCATCATCTTACATATATTTTGGTGAGAACATTTAAGTTCTACTCTAAAAATATTTTGTTTTTGTTTCCTAGATTAAGAGCAGGATTATGTGATCGCTGTGCAGTAACTGAAGAGCATATGCGGAAAAAACAGCAAGAGTTTGAAAATATCCGGCAGCAGAATCTTAAACTTATCACAGAGCTTAGTGAGTTTCCTTTCTTCATTAAGTATTTAAAGCATAATGTACTGTTGTTAAAACCTATTATTAAATTGTTTGCAATCAAATGGATGGTTTACATACATTTTTCCTCGTGTAGGCAAAAGTTCAAATGTCCTTTATTCCCTTTCTGTAGATTTAATTTCATGCTTTACTTTAGTAAGAAATAGAGTACAAAAAGTAGTATAAATACTGTGCACTTTGGCCCTCAAGTCTCACCAACAATAAGATAAGAAATTTCCTTTGCTTGTGTCTACATTTGCTTCTTTAGTTTTATCTTTATTTCATGTCATTTGGCTATTTAGTAAAGTCAAATACAAAAATACAATTTAGTGTTCTGCAAAAGTGTACACTTTCTGTGGTTTTCATGACATATTAGTACAAATATATCATTTTCAGTTTAGTCTCCTTACACATTTAATGTGGGGTTTCCTTACATTTTTAGCCTTCTCTTAAATGTCTTCTCTTCCATTATCTCTTAACCTTATTCACTTCTAACTATTCATATACTCTCTTAGTGACCTTTACCTTGATTCTCTGTAAACAGCTCACAATGAACAGCTCACAATGAGCACAAAATCTAATTAATTTATCTTCTTTTCTATCTTCTGACTATTTTCTTTCTATTAATTATATTGCTATCCTCTGGTTACTCAAGCAAGAATAAATGAATATTTCCTCATGGTTTCAAAAAGAGAAAGAACATAGTTTTATTCTGTTCCTGGGGGTAACTATTATTAACAATCTGATAATGTATTTTTCCAGATCCAGGTTTATCTTTCTGTGTGTCTCTTCCCCTGTTTTGTCCCCTCCTCTCTTTTTTATTTTTTTATTTCTATTTCTGTTTATTTTATTTTTAAGTGCTGTCTGTGCCCAGCGTGGGGCTCAAGCTTAGAACCCCAAGAGAAAGACATTTGCTCTATTGACTGAGTCAACCAGGCAACCCACAACCTTGAAAGTTTACCATGCATTCCTAAAATGTAAAGTTAATGTCTTGACCATCTTCTGAACAATGTACAGACCTTAAAACACCTTAACTCTGCTCACCTCCTTTTCCACTTACATGCTGCTTATGCCTAGCATTCATTTCCTTTTTTTTAGCCTATAAGTTAGAAACTTTTTTTTTTAATGTTTGTTTATTTTTGAGAGAGACAGAGCGTGAGTGGGGGAGGGACAGAGAGGGAGACACAGAATCTGAAACGGGCTGCAGGCTCTGAGCTGTCAGCACAGAGCCTGACGTGGGGCTCGAACCCATGAACTGTGAGGTCATGACCTGAGCTGAAGCTGGATGCTTAACTGACTGCGCCACCCAGGTGCCCCAGTTAGAAACTTTTCTAAAAATTACTAAGAGTTTTAAAAGACTCAACTACCTGTTTATCAGTTTCTTTGTTTATTATTGCTTTTTGCACCTCCATTTCCTTCTGGGATTATTATCCTATCTGAGATACATCCTTTTGAGGGTATTGGCTGGTTCTAAATTCTCAGTTTTTATCCAAAAATGTTTTTATTTTACATTTACTTTTGTAAGCCTATTTTGCAGGGTAACAATCATTTTTCTCTGGCTGCTGCTATGATTTTTTTTCCTTCTTTTTTGGTGTTCTATAATATTAGTATAATTTTAACCAGGTTTTTTTTTTTTTTTTTTCAAAAAAATTCTGTTTAGTATATATTATAAAATCTGTGGAACCACATTTTTTTTTTTTTTTTTGAGATTTTATTTGAAGTAATCTCTACCATCCATTGTGCAGCTCGAACTCATGACCCTAGATCAAGAGTTGCATGTTCTACCAAATGAGCCAGCCAGGCGCCTTTTTGGAACCACATCTTTAATTATACCTGGAAATAGCTTTTCAAATATTGTGTCTTCTCCAGTCTCTATTTGGGTATTCTGATGAGACCTCATCATTCTGTCCTTTGTATCGCTTGATATCCCTTTCCCCTTTCCTGTTTTTCATCTTGTTTCTCTCTGCTACATTCTGAGTGATTTCTTCAGCTCTCTTGTTCATTATACTAAGGACTTCAGTAGTTCTCTTGTGTTGAGTTGTTTTATTTCAGTAACCAAATTTTTCATTCCTAAAAATTCTATTTAATGGTTCTTTTTCTTTTTTCTTTTTTTAATTTTTTTTTTAAATTTTTTCAATATATGAAGTTTATTGTCAAATTGGTTTCCATACAACATCCATTGCTCATCCCAAAAGGTGCCCTCCTCAATACCCATCACCCACCCTCCCCTCCCTCCCACCCCCCATCAACCCTCAGTTTGTTCTCAGTTTTTA